>NC_087439.1:82542612-82845642 GCF_036321535.1 Camelus dromedarius
ACCTCTGCTCCAGCTTGTTTGGTTTCTGGTACCTCTGGGTCCCCATTACTTTCTGCTCTTGCCCTCTGCTTCACTGATCTCTACAAATGCTCCATGCCTTTGCTTCGGCCCTTGCAGCAGCTGTTCCATCCGGAACATTCTTCCCTGATATATGTGAGTGCTCATTTTCTCACTTCCTTCAGGTTTCTGTTTAAATATCATTTTTAGCAAGCCCTCCTGCCCATCTATCTGAAATTGCAACTCTTCACATTTTCTTAGCACCGCATCTTGTTTACTCTGCTTTGTTTTCTGCAGTAGCCCTTGTCACCACCTGGCATGTTGGTTGATTGACTGTTTGACTGAATGATTGAATGACAGCAATTACTTCAGCAATTACTACCGAGTGCCTCCTTAATGCCAGACAATACTCTAGGTGCTGGAATTCCATTAAGAACAAAACAGATAAAGGCCTTACTCTCACTGGACTTAAAGTCTAGCTGGGAAAGACAGACAATAAAAGTAGTGAAAATAAATATAAATGTGGCAGGTGGAGATAAATTCTGTGGAGGAAATTAGGCTGGGCCAGGGAACAGGATGTGAGGGGCACACCTCTCTGCTTTTCTGTCAGTGTTTACTGCCTGGCATCATTGCTAAGGTTTTCATTGCTAAGGTTTCCTGCGTTCCAGCTGCAGTGACATTAACTCCCTTTGCTCTGCTTAGAGCCGGTTGCCAGGCTGTTTGTCTGACAAAATTCTGGAGCCGACAGGGGGCACCACAGACTGTACAGAACTGGCTGTGCAGAGAGGTGTGATAAAGACAGGGGCAGCCCAGCTTATGCGCAGGATGGGAAAGGAGGTGAAGGTGGCAGCGGAGGGATGGGGATGTGGGGAGTTGGGGGATGTAACAGGAGCCTAACACAACTGCTTGCACCACCGGCGTTTCTCATGGAGTGCTGCCTACACTACGAGGCGTTACGGAACAATGCACCTCTAAGGAGGATGCTTAGTAAATCAGCCAGGCGTGTGTTACTAAGCCACAGCGAGCCCTCGTTGTGTCTTAATGCTCAATTAGACAGCACAGAATCTGGGTCGTGCTTTCTGTTATCCTGGATGTGTAGCAGGAGTGGCCTGGCCCTAACTGCTCTACCTGGGAATGGATTCATTTGTGTCTTGGCGCAGTGACTCACACTTGTCAATGTTTAGCTTGGAGGGGCCTCACCTGGAATCCTGGGCTCAGAGAACTTTAGACCTTGAAAGAGACCTTAAGGGTGATCTTAGACCAGTCTGCTTGTGTACAGGTGGGAAAATTGAGGCTCACAGAGAGGAAGTTACTTGCCTAAGGTCATAAGATAAATGGCAATTGGGCATCAGGTCCTGCTGATTCAGAGTCAGATACTCAGATACTCGCTTTACCAGCCCAGACGGTCTCAGGACAGCCACGGCTGCCTCCCTGTCTTTGCCTGTGTTGGCGGCAGATGTTGTGGACTGACATCTTCCTGCCATCGGATTCTGAAGCTAAAGACCAATCAGAAGAATCTGTGCCTCGTTGAATTGAATAAAAATGGACAACCAGTTAAAAAAAACAACAACAGACTTTTATATTTTATGGGTCTCTGGGGACTCAGTGAACTCATGCTCCCAGATTAAAGGGAAGAGGAAAACCATAGCCTTCTCGCTGAACCCTGCCGCCTGCTGGTTACCCTGCGCCCCAGCGGCCTCCGGGACGGAGACAGTCATATGTGACGGCTGGAGAGCATTATTACCTGCAGGTTTGCATTCTGGCTTTTATATTTGACTCACATAGATCTACATACTGTATGCTCTGAACATTATTTTCATTTCATCCCATCTTCACAGCCTCCCTTCTCCAGGCTCAGTTGGTATTTCGGGTGAAATGAGCGCTTGGCTAGAGTTTGATCTGGAGAAATATCTGGAAGTTGCCTCTCACAGGAATGTCTGCTGAGTCTGTGATGTATTAAGAGTCCTGTGGCCATCAGTTCTCTTGAGGTTCCACGGCAAATATCTGCTTATTGCAGTCCTTATCTGTCTCTCGTACCAGGGCCCTCTGTATGTCTAAATGCCCAGAGGGTAGCCTGTGTGATCAGAGTGTCTCTCTTATGTATCAGGAGCAAAGTGGAACCTTCAGGATGCCATGGAGAGATGACCACCTTTTGGGCATCTAGATCAGTCCTAGATGGAAAACAGTCCCAGGTGAGAAATACAAATTAAAACTACTATGAGATACTTCTACTTACCCGCCAGGATGGCTAAAATTAACACGACTGATAATACCGAGAGTTGACAAGGACATGGGTCAAGTAGAACTTTCATGCATTGCTAATTGGAGTGTAAATTGGTACAATCACTTCAGAAAATCACTTGACAAATCTTCTGGAGGTAAACTTATATGTCTCCTATGACCCAGTCATTCCACTCCCAGATCTTTCTAAAGTGAGCACACATGTCTACCAAAACCCATGTATAAGAATGCTCATAGCAGCTTCATTCATAACAGAAAATATTAGAAACCACCCAAATGGATAAGGAAATTGAATATGCTCTGACAGTGGACTAGTGCACAGTAGCCAAAAAGAACAGACTACGTATATGCAACAACATGGATGGGTCTCACCAGTGTGACGTGCAGCAGGAGAGAACAGACACAGGAGTCCATACTGTAGGATTCCATTCATGTGAAGTTCAAGAGCAGCAATGCTAGCCTATGGCAATGGAAGTCAGAACCGTGGTTACTTTTGGGGAAGGGAGATGGACTAGGAAGGGCATGTGGAAGCTTTCTGGGGTGACGGGAACGTCCTGTATGTGAAATTCATTTATTCCCTTAAGGTTGGTGCACTTGACTGTATGTCTGTTATACCTCAATAAAACTGAAGGAGGGCGGAAACGGACTCCAGAGAGAAAGCCTCCAGGGCCGTCATGGTAATGTCCCAGGGGTCTACTTCCACGTCTTGGCCTCTGTTTCTAGACTCCTGATGCCAGTTTGCTTTGTGGATTATGCTCTTCAGCATTTCCCGATGTCAGCTTTGCCGTCTGCCTCAAGGCTTGATGCTCAAACACGCCCCAAGCCTGCCACCAGCCTCTGTGTTTGTACAGCATATGTGCACTTTCAGGTTTGCCCAATTTCAGGTGGAGCTGATGGTGTCAGTTTGCCTGTAGCAAAATAGCTCTTCTGTGGATGGCCTTCTTTGCGCTCCAGCCCCCTAGTCCCACACTTATTAGTCAGGGTAAGATGGGCCCAGTGACTCCCCACACTGTGTCCTCCATCAGCTGCCACTGCTGCCACAGTTTCTAAGGGGCATCTGCAGAGGGAACACTCCAGGTCGTGTGTACTCTCTTACTAGCTGGGCAATACATCTGGGTGGTCCCAGGGAGCTGGATTGCATAAACCCATCTGGACTCCTTTGGACTAATCTAGTGGCCAGCTAAAGGCCTACAATAAAAACAAGCCACCTCTCCTTGGGCCCTCTCCTCTGAGATAGGGATGGCAAATCCTTCAGTATGGGCCAACCCAGCCTCCCTGGCTCCTTCCTACTCCATGACAGACATTAATAATCAAGTATAGCACTTTTCTAATAAGCCTAGATGGAAAAGCCCTCCAAGGAGACTCAAGAGACAAAGTGTGTGTTCAGGATTCTGGAGAGGAGCTGCCCTCTTAGGTCCTCCTCTCAAACAAAAGGCAACCCTAGGCCTCTCTTGCCA
This sequence comes from Camelus dromedarius, assembly GCF_036321535.1. Classification (NCBI taxonomy): domain Eukaryota; kingdom Metazoa; phylum Chordata; class Mammalia; order Artiodactyla; family Camelidae; genus Camelus; species Camelus dromedarius. Next base: position 82,546,308 of record NC_087439.1, read on the forward strand.
CATTAGATGCTGATAAGGGAGACAGAAGTTCTAGGTCTGGTTCTTAGGAGCAGATGCTCAAAGAATGGTTTGCCTGTAAGAAACTTATTAAGGAAATGCTCCCAGGTCACGGAAGGGGATGAAGGCAAGGAAGGGTACAGTTTCAGGCAAGAGACCCCCAGAAGCAGCTTCACTCTGATTGGTAGGGGCATTCTGGAGTGTATGTTGCCCTGGGAATTGTCCAAGGGAGCTGGGCTTACCTTCGTAGCTGCCATTGGTCCGTCGGGAGAAGGAGTTTCCCAGGCACTCCTGGCTGGCTGTGTGCCGGGAGTACTCCAGGGTCCTGAGGGCAGTCCTCTGAAGGTGAACCTCGGGTGGGTGTGGGAAGCAAGATGCATCCAAACGGGGGTACACAGAAACATTAAAACACAAACACTTGCTCCGACTGAAGGCAAATCAAAAAAGATGAAGCCAGTAAGAAAGGCTTCGGGCTGAGCAGCGTGGTTTTTGATCCTTCCTGACTCCGGGGAGGAGTGAGGCTGAAAGTAGGTGATCGAACTTCTCGTGGTCACTCCCAGCCTGATCCCCACCATAGTTGCTCCTAATGGATGAACAAGGTTGCAAGGGGCAGGCACACTGCTTCTAGATGCCACCATCACAGAGGCACAAGGGGATCCCCTTGGGAGAGGCTGCTGGCTTCTAACCCTTGTGCAAAACCCATATGAATCGTGATCACTCCATGATGTTTTCACAAAGACATACAGTTTCAGAGTGCTTTCACGTGCAGGGCTGCCTTTTCATACTCTGTCAGGTGGCAGGCACTTTTATTTCCATCAGTTACATAATATAAAGGATTGGTGCTTTTTCCAGTATAATTCTACACCCTGCTTCTTCAATCAGTTTGTATTTTTGTCCAGAGCCGGCCCTGATTGTGCATATCCACAGCTGAACTGGGAGGGCTTGTGTTATTTCCCCACCTTTAAATAGCCCTCTCCCTACTCTAAGTAACAGAATGCTTTTTTTTTTTTTTTCTTTTGGGCCAAAAAGATCAGGACTCTGGACATCCGGCCCAAGCGTTGGTTCAGGCCACCTGCTCTGGGCCTCAGTTTCCTCATTTGTAGTGTAAAGAGGTTGACCTCGATCCTAACTCCAGTTCTTGTTCTGAATTGTGTGCACACTTGGTTCCGTGCTGTGGGAATTGTGTTTCTTTGTTCATTAGGAGCAAAGAGCAGGACTCAGATTTTAAAGGATGCTACTGTTCTTTGCCTCCAATACCTTCATTTTTAGGTAACATTTTTCTTTAAGTGGAGGGAGCTGACTGGTGTAAGGGAACCTGTTTTCTCTTTTTATTCTTTCTTTCTTTTTTTTTTTTCTTAGACATTAAAGCCCCTGTCTTCAGGAAAGAAGAGGCTGTTGGATGTGTTCTGAATGTTTTGAATGTTTCAGATCAAAGCCTGCCAGGGATGGAGAGCTATAGGTTTCAATAAGCACCTTCTTTCAGTAATTTTAAGAATTTCACTTATGAGGATAATGAAATCTTCAGAAACCCTAGGAGACGTACCAAGAAAAAATATGATTCATCAGTGGAATTTTCCTAAATAATCTCTCTCCCTACTTCCCTTGTCCATCAGGAACGTCTCCTCTGCAGATTCTGAAGTTTTCGAGGCCCCAGTTGGATCTTTGGAAGCTTGAGACCTTGAGAACTGGAATTCATCCCTCCCCTCCACCTTCCAGCTCCCCACTAGCCTCCGGGCCCCTGGTTGACCATCCTGGCTTCTGGGTTCCTGGGGCCTGGGTTGCCCTTATGTGTTGCTGTGTCTGCTTATGGCAGAAGCCCACGCCTTCTGTTGCAAATGTTTGTTGCTTTGCCTCCTGCTTCTCCTAGTGTTGCTTTAGTAAAAACTAAGGTGCAAAAACAAACTTATGGTTACCAGGTGGGAAAGGGGGTGGGAAGGGATAAATTTGCAGATACTAACTACTATGTAGAAAATAGATAAACAACAAGTTTTTACTGTGTAGTACAGGGAACCCTATTCAATATCTTGTAGTTACCTGTAATGAAAAAGAATAAGAGAAGGACTCTGTATGTAAGTATACGACTGAAACATTATGCTGTACACTAGAAATTGACACAACATTGTAAACTGACTATACTTCAATTAAGAAAATTAAATTAAAAAAAAAAAGGTGCAGAGGCACTCTTTCTGTGGCTGGGTGTGTGGACTTCTTTTAGACATAGAATCTGCCCCCCAATCTGGGGTTTGTCCACCTCAGTTGGGTGATAACGTGCCCTAAGGTCCGTCTGTACGTGCAGGTCCTGCCCTATAGCGTGTGCCCTGCTCCTAGTTGGGAAAGAAATGGGTAGAGCTGACTTCTTCCCTTTTATAGGTCTTCTTGAGATTTTGCCAAAATTCATTCCTAGCTATTTAAAGATTAAGAAAAGAAGTACATTTTTGAGAACTTAATTTTATGTAATTTCAGGCCAAAAAAATGCATACATTTAGAAAAGGCAATGTAAAATCCTTAAAGACCCAGTTGAAAGGACGAGTTGATGTTTAATTAAAAGCAGTGGGCAGGGGTGGATTCTGTACATTTTCAAGGATCAGGTTACCTGGAAAGAAAGAAAAATTGTGGGATGGGGATAATATAAACAAAAAGCTGAGTTCAAATGAGGACTTTAAGAAATTAAAATCAAAAGGACCTCTTCAAAAAGAGTGTCCATCTTGGGTATTAACCTCCAACATTGAAATGAAAACAGTTTTGAAAAGCTTTAAAACAAAAGGCACCCCACATCTAGGGCATACTTCAGATCTCTTGGCCTCCAGCTTTCCGGGGGAAGCTATGGTTTCCCATCGTTCGCTTGCTGGGTCTAGCATTTATTCTCTGTGATGTGCATCTAGGATTTCTTCCCAGCTCTCCAAAGCCATGCTGGCTTGAAAGAGGAGGATGTTTAGCATCTCTTGTGTGTGAGGCTCTCACAGTGTGTGAATCTGGTGTAATGGTTGGAAAACATGGAGCAGAAGCCAGGAGATTTAGGTTCTTGGTCCTGTTTCTGTTTCTCACTCACTGAGTGACTCGGGGGAAATTACTTTCTTTCCCTGAGACTCCATTCTCTCGCTATAAAACAAGACCCTTTCTAGTGCTGTCCAAAAGAACATTCTGTGATGATGGAAATATTCTGTATCCAGTAGAGTCTTTGCGAAAACCACGTGTGCTGCAGAGCCCTAGAGGTGGTGCTAGCATGACTGAGGAATCCACATTCTAAATAGATTTAATTGCAACTAATTTAAATTGCCACACATAGCTAGGGGTTAACGTATTAGACGGAGCAGTTTTAGTTGGTCGCAGAAATCCCTTCTAGTTGTAAAATTCTGCGATTCTACACACGGGTGCTCATCAGTCACAAACATTCCTTAAACCATTATGTGGGGTTGTGCCTGATCCAGGCACACTTTTAATTCCTAGGGACACAAAGATGAGTAAGGCGGAGTCCTTGTTCCCTAAAGAGCTTACAGTCTCATGGGAAAGAATTATAAACTCTAGAAACCATAGGCTGTTCAGGCTTGAGACTCCTGGGAAAATGAGAAGTAGAGCCAGCCTTCGTCAATATTCGTTTCACGTGGGTCTTTTGCATTGGCTGAGCAGAGATGCACCAGCAGGCAGTTTGTTTCATCTAGATCTGGCCCCCTTTCCTCCCTAACCTTAGATGCTGAAAATAAACCTGGACATTCGCCAGCTGCTGAGTCAAAACTTGGTTATTTTTAGTGTTGGGAGCCTTGAAACCTAGTTAGTGTAAATGACCTAAAAGAATGGACTGAGAGATTCATTCTTTATTTCAGCAGGTAAGTCCTGTGTGCATTTTGAGTACTGGACATTGGGCTGGGCATCAGGGAGACCGCCACACGGGAGACAAAAGCATGACTTCCTCTTGGGGAGCTGGCCCAGTTTTCTAGGCGTTGAGGCGGACCTCACACAAGCCAATAGAGACAAAGATTTTAGATAGTGTTAAGAAGAAAACAAGAGGTTGGCAATGAATAAAAATAACAATAATTTAAAAAAATCATTTAGGACTACCCAACAAAATCTACTGGTCTCTAGCTTGTGGTCTCTGGGTAGCTGTTGGTGTGGGAATTGTGGTCTTGGACTAAAAAAAAAAAAAAAAAAAAAGAGTTCCAGGCCTGACTATGCTGCTCACTTTGGTGTAAACTTGGGGAAGCGCAAGCTTGTTGTGGGGATGGAATACTACAATGTGTATGAGAGGGCTTCAGAATCAGTGGTGTGCTCTGCAATGGGAAGGCTCCATCACTGTTGCCTAGGCTCTGAAATCTCCTTGTAGGTAGTAACTGACGTGTTGAGGACCTCTGGTTCAGCACACAGGAGAGGGAGACCCAGGAGGGGGACAGAGACCACAGTGAGGGACAACTGAGGGATGCTGCAAGTCAGGGGCCTTCAGTGATCTCCAGAGACCTTGGCGTGCAGGCTCAGAGGCCAGCGTGGGGAGGCTGGCCCTTCTTGAGCTCGCACTCCCTGACCGTAGCTATTCCTATGGGCTGGATGTGTGTATAAAGTGTTATTGAGAGTATCTTTCTGGAAAGATTTTTTTTGAAACTGGTTGGGTGGCTGTGGAGAATGGATGGGGTCATCAATGGCTGTGGAGCACTGGAGAAGCTCAGGCCAGCTTCCCCCGACTTGAGGATTTTGCTTCCTCTTAGGACAAAATGGATGTGAAGCTGTGTGACCGGTAGGAACCTGGGAGAGTCCTGGGGACAAGATGAGAAAGGAGTGGACGGCTTCCTCAGGCATCTAACCTTGTTTACAGGGCACCTATGATCTGCACCATGTTTCCAAGTCACACGATTCATGTTTTGTCCAAAACAAATATAACCAGTAACTCGTAGTAAGCTGTTAACATATATCGAACATGTGTTCCAGGCTCTGTGGCCTCCTCGAATTCTTAATGCTCCATAGTTTCCGCTTGCCCGTGCAGATTCGCTCTCCTCTCTTCTCCACCCTGCTCATTGCACCGTGTGGAATGTATTAAGTGGCTCCTTTGGCTGCTGGTTTCTTTTGGGATCAGCCAGTGGGAAGAGTGGAGGGAGGAGAGTGAGGTCAGCGCAGTTAGTCACACAGCTGCTTGCCGTGGGGATGCGACTGCCTGGCTGCATCCCTGCGTGGAAGATCCTGACCCCCATCAGGCACTCTCTTCACAGAGATCTCCCTTTCTTTGGGTGCAGTTGGCCATGTTTGTCCTGGTGGCCCTCCAGGCATCCACTGTTGCTACCCTTGGGGCACTATACCCCCATCTTGTGATTTTGCTACATTTTCCACACTCCTGTGTAGATCGATCTTTTATTAAACCTCCTTGGATTATCCCAGTTTGAGGGCACTGTTTCCTCCCGGGGTTCTGACGGGGGCATGGCACAACCACCCCGTGAAGCGTGTACAGTTGTTACCCCCATCTTTCAGATGAGGACATAGAGAAACTGAAAGGGTAGGACATGCGTCCAAGGTCACACAGCTAATAAGCGAGCCCAGAGGATGAAAAACCAGGCAGTCTGTGCCCTTGAGCAATGTGTTCTAGTGCCTCTTCAGACAGGGGAGGCCTGTGGGTGGATGGGGAAAGGTCTGGAGTGTGACTTCCATCACAGGGAGCTTCTTCCTCACCACCCAAAGTTCCTTTGAGATCTGGCCTTTCTCATTGGCCCCTCTGGACCGCCAGCCCAGCCAGGGCCATTAAGTGCTTGCAGGCGGGCAGCCTGTTACAGGCAACAGTGCAGTGAGGTCCAGGGAAGAGTGGACGGCAACAAAATTTGTTTCTGTGTTTGGGGAAGAAAACCCCACCCCAAACAAGACAACCCCTAATTAGTTAAACGAGCAGAAAATAGCCTCCCAGATGTGGCAGGGGCTGACAGCTTCCCCCCTACGATTTCACTTGGTGGTGATGGTTTTGTCAATACAGCAGGCTGCCTGGTCCCACACACAGTGTCGGATTCTGTCTGAGAACATTTTTTTCCCCTTCTGAGCTGCACAGGCTCTGGCTGGGAGTGACAGAAGCCAGCCTTTAACTTCGGTGACCTACTTCCCGGCTGGTTCTCTAGCCGGCAGCCCACACGTCATCCATTTTAACCAGCTTTTCAAGGTCAGGACTCTTCAACGCAGAGGCTGGATTTTGCTTGACACAAAGCCAGGTACCATCAATTGTCCTGTTTACTAAATTTTCAGTGTTCCCTTTCTTTAGCTGAGTAAAAAGTATGGATTGGGTTCCTGCTTAGGACAGATAACAAATGCAGTTGCTTTGAGCCTAAATTGGCCACTTGGTTTATACTTCAGATGCTTCAAAGGCAGGTTTTCTGCCATTATGGAGAACCTGGGCCAGACCAAAAGCAGACTGTGAGGATTTAGGCCGTCCCTGTAGACGGTCATAGTCTTTTTTTTTTTTTTGTGACGCAGACAAATGTATGCTCCACATAAACACAATGTCTTATTTTTCACTTTTATGAAAGGATCATATGAAACCAGCTCTTCACAGATAAAAAGCAAGTGCTTTGTGTATCTATTACTGTACCTTTCATCTCCCAAGGCTTTGTGAGAAACTTCCAGCTGGAGCTACATTCTTTTCTGGTTTGATAAAGATAAATTGTATTCCGTGGGAGAGAAAGGGGAAACATTTTCTTCATTATTCTTTAAATAAAAAGTCAGGGGAAATGTGATTTTTTTCCCCCCCCCAATACTCAAAGAAGTTATTCCGCCTTCAAAATGACCCCAACTTTTCTGTGCTGATTAGCATACTAAAACTGTTTGATCTCAGGAGAAGCTAGTTATATATTGGGTTCTGGGAGCTCATCAGAGAATGAAGAGGACGGGTAGCTTTCCTGACTTAATATCTGATGATCAACACTCAGGTTCAGGCAGTATAGGGTGGTGGTTTATGGGGAGTTTCAATCTTGGCTTTTCCCCTTGCTGATTTGGTCAGTTGCTTGTCTGTGCTTCAGTTTCTTCATCTGGGACATTAGGTATAATATTAGCTTTCTCATAAGATGTTATGAGAAGTAAATGAAATAAACCGTGGAAAGTGTTCAAAATAGTGCTTGGCACAGAGTTAGCTTTTAATACGTGTCCACAGTTGTTCCCCACCACGGAAAGACAGAAAGGTGAGAAGAAGCCCAGCCCAGGGTGTGTGTGTGTCTGTGCGTGTGTGTGAGCAAGTGTGGAACTGAGTTGCTGGGAGAGGGGAACCTGAAGAAACGGGGAGCAAAGGTGGGGGGTCCAAGTGTCCTCAAGACTGATTCTCTTTCTTTGTTGGCTTTCAACGCAAGAAGGAAGACTGGACGCAACCAACTGCCTGCAGGGTTGCTGTCCTTGCCTGGGCACCACCATCAAGAGCTCTGAGGGCTGCTTTCAGCGGAGCCCAGAGTTGGGGCTTGCGGTCTCCCGAGGCCGGTCAGAGAGGGGCATGGTGGGGTTGATTCTCGATGCTTGGTATTCTGCAGTGACCTTTGTCCTCCAAGAAGTCTGCTTTCCCCGTGCCTGGGGCCACTCCCAGTCCAGGGAGCTGCTGGCAGGGACTAAGCAGGCTGCAGGTGCCTGTGACCTCATGGTTTTGGGGACAGAATATTTGACCTTGCCATTTTATTCCGAGGACATGGCGAATGTAAGACTTTTAATAGAATTGTACCAATGATAATTGTTTTTTGTTGAAAATGTATTTTTCTTAAGCAGTCCCATTAATTCAGTTTAATTTCTTGATTAATATTCAAACTAGCACGGGAAATACTTTTAGATATTTTTCTATTTTTAATGAAATCATTTTCACTTGGATCTGATTCAGGGAGAAACAGAAAGGAAAAGGAAAAAGAGATAAGAAAAGGAGACAGAGTGGAAGGCAGAGAGAAAGAGGAAGCAGAGAAACAGAGGAACAGACACACAAACACAAAGAAAAATATGGAGACAAAGATACAGATGTAGAGAACTGAGGGGATTTACAGAGGCAGTCACACAAAGAGAGAGGGAGACAGAGAAACACAGAAAGAGGAAAACACATTACACACAGACAGGGAGAGAGCCAGCAACACAGAACAAATGTTCAGGTATGCACACGTGTGCACGCACACACACATGGACAGCCACAAAGCAAGAGCATCAGAGAGAAGATAAACACACACACAAACACACACACGCCACAACTAAGGAGATGACAGCTGTTCTGGTGTGTTGATTGCCCAATTGTTGGATATGGTGGGATCGGGAAACTGTTAGGCTCAAACAGTGCAGGTGAGCTTATCTTTATGATCAAAAATGGCAGAATTAAAATCAGGTATATAATGTTCTTCACAGAGTGCTTGATACATAGAAATTATTGATTTTAATGGAAACTTCTTTTAGCCCAGATACTCTTTCCTGGTTGGAGGACCACTTTTATGTGACCTCTCAGAGATGTTTTCCTTCCAGGGACGAGAGCATCCTGGTTTCACAGCCTCTTCTTCATCCATTGACGTCTTCCCCACTTCCCTCTGTTGTGCCCCTGAGATTCAAGGCAGACAGACAAAACATAAGTGTTATTCGCTCGAGTTTAGGAAGGTGGCAAACCCTGCAAGGACTGGCGGGATGGGGGATGGTGAGCAATGAAATTCGGTAGGAGAACAGACTGAAATATAATGTCCGTGACTGGGGGCACCAAGTACCGTGAGACTCATACTAAGCAGTGTTTTTTATGGCTGTTTCAAGATCTCAAAATCCTTATGGTTTCTTAAATCCCAAGGAAATGGGCCCGAAGACACAGAGAATGTAAACTAGATCTTTGAAATTCCCTCCGGTTATTCTCTAGGAACTTATTTCTGCAGAAGTGCCTTCTGATTGACAAAAGCTCACTTTTATATTCACAATCTCACCCTGTCAAGGTCTAGTCTAAAATCACCCTCAGAGAATATTGTGCAGTAACTTCTAAAAAGCCCCAGTCCTCTCGATTTATGCATTTAATTTATTGGTTTTTGTCTTCCAGAGCTTTCCTTTGTACATAACCAAATCCTAAAGCTGACTGCCTATTGCATGCCCCTAAGCCATGATGTTGGAAGGTTTTTTTTTTTTTTTTTTTTTTTTTTTTTTTAATTTAGAGCTTGAAATTCCCTTAGTTTACTTTTGAGTCCCTTGTCTTTTGGAAATTTATATAAAATTTCCCATCCCTCCCAATCTCCTACTTTATGCTCCCTTTGGAAGCAGTTAATTAATTTCATTTCTCAAAGATGCTTTGTCTCCTTAAGTAGTTCAGTCTGGCTAGTCTTCCACTGGGTATCACTTTTCACCAGCACTTTACACACATTCATTCAGAAATAGCTCACTGTGGGCCAGCTGTCTGGGTTTGATGGGACAATTGCCTATGAGGTCAGTGGTCTGTATGCATCACTCAGTCACTCAACAATCATTCCTGAGTCCCTGATATGGGCCATGTACTGAGGATAAGAGAGCCTGACCTTTGTGGATCCCTGCCCACCCCAGCCCATAAAGGCCTCAGTGACTGAGCTGGGTGGGGTCCTCACAGGCACTTTGGGGGATTTTGTTACTGAAAGTAGAAGACCCAAGAGCTGGAGAGTGAGGACAAGCCAGTGCCTTTGACTGGGAGTTGAGAGACTAGGAGAATACGCACATCTGTCAAGCCAACAGGGCTATAAATGGGAGATAGAACCAAGAGTCAATCACCAGACAAATAGCAGATTAGAAAGGGATTAGGGTGAGTCGGTTCCAGGATGACTGCCATGAGCTCTATTTCGGGGTGTTGACAGCTCAGATTTACAGTCCTGAAGGTACACTGTGTATGGTTGTTTCTGGCTGGATTAAAGGTACAGGATCTGGAGGAGGTCTGTCTGCCATCCACCATCCCAAAGGCCTTCCATGCAGGATGGGTTGGAAGAGGGCAGCCCCTGTTTCACTCAAGGAGAGAGCAGAGAGACATTCTGGGATGTTCACACTGAAATCCCGACTCCTTTGACTTCTCTGGGTCATCTCCTTCACATGGTTCTAGGTATTGGAGCTGGAAAAGGTGTCTGTGATAATCTGGTGTTTCTTGAATTGCCTTCCCTGGCTTCCTACCTTGGGCTGAGGGCCAGGATGAGGAAGTGTGGGGGAAGCACGGGTGCAGACAGGTCAGGCGAGCAGGGGTGGTGGGAGATAAGGTGACCGTGCAGAGATGGTGAAGCCCAGGGCAAAGGTCAGCGTGGTCACTTGCATGACTGGGGGTGAGTCTAAGAAGTGCCTGTGGGTTTTGGGGAGGGGCGGGTGGTAAAGATGGAGAGGAGGGGATGAGTGGACTGATGGAAGTGGGCAGGGTCCGGTGTAGAAGTTTGTCTTTTTGGTGAGTGTACCTGTTATTCTCCGAATCCCATTATGGCCTCAGAAGGGTGGTAGCTCCATTATAAATCAAAAATTCTGTTTTTCCAAGGAGTTTTCAGGACTGAGAAGGAAGGAGCTTATCCCTAGTGGGTGTTATATTGCTGAGAACTGGGCTGGATTCTGCATTGTGCATGGATCTCAGGGAACTCTCTGCTTCTGCTCACTCCTCCTGTTACTGAACAAAAGTTCATGTGCCCGATGCACAGTGAGGCCAAACAAACTGAAACGTCAGAGTTTGGAGCAGAGAAAGGTTTATTGCAGGGCCGAGCAAGGAGAATGGGCAGCTCATGCTCGGAAAAACACAAGCTCCCTGATAGTTTCTGGCGAAAAGTTTTATAGACAAAATTTGGGACTGCAGGGTGTGTGACTTTCTTCTGATTGGTTGGTGGTCATGTAACAGGGCGGTGTTACAGGAAGCTTGTGCTCAGCCTGAAGTTGCCATCCTCCCCTTGGGTGGGGGCCTTATCCCTGCAGAAGAACTCAAAGATATCGTTATGAATATTCCTTGAGGAGGGACCAGGACCCTGCCCCAAGGCTCTGCTACAGTTTCTTGACTATTCCTCCCTTCTTCCGCGTTCTCTTCCCCTCTCGGATTAGTTACTATTTGAATCTGCCCTTCAGAACTCAGGGAAGGTCAAGGAGGCTTGAATGGAGCCTATGCCCTACTAATAAGAAATGGAGGACACAGAAAGCATTTGTACCAGGGAGGACCCCACAGGGTCCTGCTCCGTTTCACTTCCACCCCTTGCCAATCCCAAGCCCTGAGGCAAAAGTGGCCGCTTGCGTGACTTACGGTGAGTCCAGGTTTCCCCCATGGCATATGAAGCCAGGTGTTTGGGAAGAGCTGGGTCTTTTGGTAGAAGAGACCCACTTATGCTCAGTTTATCTAGGGGATGCCCAGAATGTCTCAGGCCATGCCAGACATTACTGAGCATAAGCCACCTCTGCCTCTCACACTGAATTGCCTTTACTAATTCCACCTGTGGCTGGACTGGGGCATCTTTTTCTGGGCACAGAAGTTCTTGGAGCATGAGGTTTTACTTTTGCCTTGTAGAATGAGAAATTTGCTTAACAGTTTGAATGTGAAGCATTAAAAATAATTCCATCTCATCTGAAGGTCCAGAAATAAGAAAGTTGACTTTCTAACACAGGTGGACATGGGGCACAGATGACATGGTCATGGATGACAGGTGAGGGATGAGGGGCTTTGCCAGTAGAATGTGGCAGAAATGACAGGGCTGGGCCTAAGCTTTAAAAAGGCAAGGCTGTTTCTCCGTGTGCTTTGGAAGTCCTGTATTGCCATGTAATGTGGGAGGCACATGGGATTTAGGACCCTTTATAGGGCCCAGCTGACTCCAGCTTTGCTCTGGTCAACCCTGCCAATGTTCCAGACAGGTGAGTGAGCCATCTTGAATGCTCCAGTCCACTTGCTAACCCAGATGCCTGCAGTCGCAGGCAGTATCATATGGAGTAGAAGAACCACCCATCAGAGCCCAATTAATGCACAGAATCTTTAGAGATAACAAAATAATTGCTGTTTTAAGACACTAAGATTTGAGATGGCATGTTGTACAGTCCTAGGGAACCAAGACAGGAGACATCCTTTATAGTTTTATTTATTACAGAAGTTAACAGATTATGACTTATGGACCAAATCTGGCCCATGGCCTATTTTTCTAAATACACTTTTATCAGAACAGAGCTCTGTCTGTCTGTCTTGCACTTCAGTGGCAGAGCTGAGTAGTTGCAACAGAGATCATACAGCCTACAAAGCCAGAAAAGATTTACTCTCAGATCCTTTATAGGCAGTGTTTGGTTTGCTTGCCCATGATCTATTACACTAGCAAAAAGGGTGAAAGATGAGCAGAAATGATCTCTTTTAAAACCCAGTGTGCAGAAACCAGTGGTGTGTGGGAAATGCTTTGTCTCAATATGGAAATAGTTTCTAATATTCCCTGAGCTGTATAGTGGTGGGCTTTCTCTACTCCATATCCTCCCACTGTTGTTGAGTGCCAGAGAATGGGTCTGTGGCAGGTTATGTTACTGTTTAGCAAAAATTCACTCTCTCTTCCACACCTCAGGGAAAGGGGTATACTTCTCTACCCCATTGATGTACTTGGCTATGAGATTTGCTTTGGTCAATGGAAGATGAGTGAATGTGACATGGTCAGAGGTTTTAAATGCACACGTGTGGTTTGGCTCAACTTCTTGAGCCCCTGCTGTCTGCCACGACAAAAACATTCTCCAGGTAGCTGGACCTGATTTTCCTGGGTCACAGAGTGAGTGATAAGTAGAGCAGAACTAAACCTGACCTGCAGACTTGATGGTAAGCTGGTCCAAACCCAGCTGAGTCCAGTGGAACCCAGCAAACTTTGCAGACCTGTAAAACACAAATAAATGTTTTTCTTTTTCTTTTTCTTCCTCTGTGTAATTGACAATAACAGTTTCATTGTTTTTAGTCATTGAAAATTTTGGAATTATTTGTTATGTAGCATCTTTGCAACTGTGCCTAGCTAATACAAAGCTCAAGAAGCATAAAAAGAAAGGGAATTTTCTTTATGTTGGGATGCTGCTATTCATATAGCACCTTTGTGAAAATTAGAAAAAGGTGGCCCTCTGTCAGGATACTTTATTTCCCCTTTGCCAGAAAGTTGCCATATTGTGATTCTGCTGTGACAAGACACTCGATTACTAATATCAGACATCTTATACTAGACAAATGAGGCTGTGAGATCCACAGTGTGAAGGCCATTCAATCAGATGTGTCACCTGTGTGCAGGGCATAACATGCAAAACCAAAAATGATGACTCTGTACTATGAGGGACCTCAGTGAGTTGGGTCCTCCTGAATTAACCCTTGCTATGTTAGAGGCAAATACGAGGGTATCATCCAAGACATTAGCTAACTGTGTAATATTATGTTTCAATGGCAGAAGTTGTAAATTATTTTGCATATATTATTTTGCATTATTTTGCATATCTTTGCATCGTTTCATGGACAGATTCTAATCTCCCTCCTTGCAGGTGGTAGCAAAGGGCAAAGGTAATGTACTCAGAGAGGAAGAGAAGAAAAACCATTAAAAATGTTAAAATATTACCACGATTACACATGCCAGTTATGTCTGGGCAAATGCAAGAAAAAAGCCTCTCTCTCCTTTGTCCTCTTTCTGTCCTTTATTCCCCTGTGGGGCGGGGGTTTAAGTTGACCCTCATTTACTGGTGAGTCAAGACTGAATTGGGCGTGACTGGATTAAGTTTTTCCATGTGACTTATCAAAATTAGTTCTGGTGGAGGTGTGTAACTTTGCAAACTGCTTCTGTTACCTAACTCAAGTCCATGCATCCAAGGCCCTGTCAGCCACACCGTACACGTTAACGGGGAAAACCTAGGTTGTATAGTAAAAAAAAAATGTGCTTTGAATCCTGGCCCCTCACTTTATTAGTGACCTGAGTTTCACTTTTCTCATTTATAAAATGGTGAAACGAATTCCTGCTTCAAAGGGTTGTTATGGGGATTAAATGAGGTAATGCATAAGAATAATCTAGAAGAGTGTACTACAGAGTTGACATTTGCTGTTGATATTCTTTCCTTTTCAGACCAAAGGGGAAAAAAATGCAAAGTGAAAAGCATGCATCTGGTATCTTCCCATCTCTCTTCTTTCTCATCTTTGATGTCCTTTTATCCACCATTTCTCTTTCTCCTTCTTTCTTGCTTCCATCTCGTGAGGGTCCAGGTTTACATTTTTGTTTACATAAAGTTGCAGAAGCAGGTACATGATTGTAGGTACATGATGTCTGCTCTTGCTCCGTTAGATCCAGGCAAGCCTCTGGCATGTCTGCCTCTCTTACTAGATTATAAACTCCCTGAAGACACGGGCGTGTGACTCCTATTCACGTGGTATGCGCAGAGCCCAGCCAGTACCAAGCATATTGTGAGCTAAGCAGTGATGCTTATTGAATTAAAGTTATATTGTATAATAAATGAAAGTGTATCTGTGCCACATGGTGAAAATTCTTTCATCTGTTCACTTAATATTTATCACTTGTTCACTTTGTGTCCAAACTGTATGGCGTGGGTAGAAATGATGATGTTGTTGGAGATTTAACTTGGAAAGGAAATGCTTCCTAGTGCTCCTTTTTGAGCTTCTGGGTCAGTTTATGATATCCTTGAAAAAAGCTAAATAGAAGTAGAAACCATACACCAGTGCTGGTATGAGTCTGCAACTAAGCTCTAAAAACTTCTTACTTTAAAATTTTGTGTTATGCAAAACTTTCAGAAATCTTATCGACTGAATTTCCAGTAAGTAAACATTATATAAATTTGAATTTACAAAATGCAGTACCAACAGCATTTGGCTCTTTATCTGTTTGGTATGTATGCTGGGGATCCTCGTAAGATTTAATCTGAGGAAACAGCGCGACTGTTGACAACACTACTCTAGAGTGGAGGTTGGCAGACTTTTTCTGCAAAGGGCCAGACATTACGTATTTTTAATCTGCTTTGCAGACTCCATGGTCTCTGTTGCAGTTACTTAACAAGGCTGTTGCAGCTTGAAAACAGCCACAGGTGATACATGTAGAAATGGGCATGGCTGTGTTTCAATAATACTTTATTTACAAAGGTAGGCAGTGGGTGAGGTGTGGCCCTGTAGTTTGCCAGCCCCTGGTCTAGAGGAGAGAGGATAATGGGCTTTGTAACTTGTAGACTTGTGTGTGTGGGGGGCGGGGTCGGGGTTACTTATTCTCTCTCATCGTCAGCATCCTCATTTATAAAAGAAGGTTAATGAAACCTGCCTCGCTGAGTGTTGAGATGGATAAACAAGAGAGGCCATAAAACACATAGCTTTGCCATTGTTTTCCTTCTTGATTTTCATTCCTCCCCCTTTTCTTGCTCTGATCAGAACACTTGCATTTCTTTGGTGCAGCTCCTTGAGCTAGGCATTATTCTGATTTATGACTCACAAAAAAGAAAACTAAGGCTTAACACTCCCAGGGGAATTTGTGTTAGAAACAGGAGCTTACCAGCTGAACTGGCACTCCAGAGAGAACATTCTGGAGCCATTCTCCCTTAATATCCTGACTTTGAACGTGAGTTAATTCTTCCCCTGTGTTACACGCTCACCTCCCCTGCAATTGGTTAGTCCCCCAGATAGGAAGACGTGGACTCAGAGTTGCTCATGCCTGGCTGAGTCTAACAGCACTCACCCTCCTCATCTACAGAGCACGAGGTTTTGCACCACAGGGCTTCCATGTGCATGATGTGGGTGTTCAGTTGAAAAAGAGCTTGAATTGACATAACGAGGGAGTTTTGAAGGTAGACAGGCCTGGGATTGAATTCTGACTCCTGTCCTATTAAGTGATGTGATCTTGGGCAAAAGAATTAACTTCTCTGAGCTTTCATTCCTTCGTAATAATTAAAGTGATAATACCACCTACCTCACAGAGTTGTTGAAGTAAACTATATGAAATGCGTTAAAGAAAAAAAAAAACCTTTGACTAGTGACTGATGCATGGAGACCCAGGGCTTCTCATCACTGCCTGTCCACCAAAGCTAAGACTGTGTCTGATACAGAAATACCATTGAAAAAAATAAATGAAAATTATTATTATTTTTAACATGACACATATGGTAACTGAGATGTTAATTTCCATTATCACCACCATTTCCTGTTGTTTTCAGTCTCTTCCTTTTCTACGACTACCATCACTAGAAACAAGCTACACATCATTAAAAAGAACGCATTGCCATTTTGAATCCCAGTTGCGAATCTCAGGATATTCAGACTGTAATGCTGAGGGACTTGGGTGTCAGTGAACCCTGAGCTAAAATGCCTCCTCCTTTCATGATCTGGCAGTGTGTAAACTCTTCCAGACTAAGTGAAATGAGGTTAATACAAAGTAACTTACAGGGCAGTAGGGAGAATTAAGTACATAGTAGTGCCTTAATATAACTAACTAACTGACTAACTAAATAAATGGTGACTTAATAAAAATGAGTAGTCATACTCCTTCTTATTCTCTTCTAGGTAAAATGTAGAAACTAGGCTAAATCTGTGCTTGGTGCCCCCAGAAACTCTCTTGTCTTCCAAACTGTGTCTCCTTTGGGTCGTCGGAGTGTAAGTCCCATTGCTTATACACACCAGGTGTGAAGGGCTGGTGACAACTTGAAGTGTGGTCACTTGGGGATGGGAAAGTAGGGTGGACGAGGTGGTGGTGGTCATTGTTACATGTGTTTAGGCCATTACTGCAGACTCAGATGGCTACAGGGACCACACAGGAAACTCAAACCACTGATGTAGGCTGGATGTTCACTTCCAGTTTCTTAAAACATGTTACCCTCTGAGATCATCTTTTATTTTCCTGATTTTGACTTAGAAATGGATATGGAGAAATATTTGTCTTCTACAGCAGTTCTCAAGTGTGATCTGTGGACCTCTGAGGGTGCCTGAGAGAATTTCAGGAGGTCCAAAAGGTCCAAACTGTTTTTATAAAATACAAGGCATTACTTGCCTTTTTCACTGTATTGATGTTTGCTTTTATGGTGCAGAAGCAATAGTGACTCAGCAGGAGTCAGGGCAGTGGCACCAGACCATTCTAGTAGTTACTGTGTTCTTCACTGCCATGCTCCTGCATTTAACAAAAATGCCAATTTCACTTAAAAATGTCCTTGATGATGTAGTAAAAATTATTAATTTTATTAAATCTCAACCCTTGCTGAGTACACATCTGTTTTCATATTCTGTGACAATGTTGGAAGTATAGCTAAAGCACTTCTGCACAGTGCAGTATGTTGGCCATCTCCAGGAAAAACAGTTGTGCAGTTGTTTGAGTTGCAAGCTGAACTAGCCACTTTTTTTCCCCCCATGGAGCACCATTTTTCAAACTATGTTTATTCAGACTTGGGCATCTGGCATTCATTTAAAAATGAATGAAGTTAACTTGTCATTTCAAGGAAAACAGCTCTCTGAATTTGTTGCCAATGGTGAAGTTGAAGCTTTTGTGAGACATTAGTATTTGGGAAAACTTGTATCCACAGTTGTGAGCTTGATAGCAAGCTAATACTTTAAAGACTTTTTGTAACCAGATAATATTAAAAAGAAATGTGATTTTTTGATGTTATATAAAGGAATGTGTGAACATTTGGAAGATCTGCATAACTCATTGAACCAATATTTTCCAAATGACCAGTGCATGATATTATGAAATCTTACATGGGTAGAAGATACTTTTGAAGTGTAAGCCATCAGTGGATTTTAATGTAACAGAGTATGAGTTTCTTGGTATGGTTTCAGATTCCACATTGCAACTCACCTTTAAGAGGTTACCGCTTGCTGAGTTTTAGTGTAGTATCAAAGAATCATGTTCACAATTATATGAAAAGGCTATGAAAACACTTGTCCATTTTACAACTACTTTACGCAATTGTGTGAGGCTGGTTTTCTTCATTTGCTTTAGCCAAAACAACATATCACAATAGATTTACTGCATAAACAGATGTGAGAATCTGGCTGATTCTATTAAGCCAGATATTAAAGAGTATTTCAAAAATATAAAAACAGTTTATTTCTTCTCATAACTTTTTTGTTTTGGAAAAATAATTTTTCATAAAAATGTTATTGATGTTAATAGGAAATATCTTCACATTGAACACTTTCTCAGTTTTAGTTTTTAATACAGTAAATATTTATAGATCTAACATACAAATACAATAACTCTTTGAGTGCTTAATAATTTTTAAGAGTGTGGAAAGGTTGCAAGACCAAATACTCAGGAGCTCTACTATTAGAAGGCCAAGAGCTTAAGGATGATGATAAGTGGTGTCAAAAGCTTGGCTTTGCCGTCGGGGAGGGTGCAGCCTGCAGAAGGCCTGCTCAGTCTAGCAGGGCGGCTGTTCTTCAGTGCCTGCTGATTGTAGCTTTGAGGGGAAGGCAGGTCCAGAATTGCCAGATGTTCTGGTTTTTAAAGAAAAGCCAGAATCCCACACATCAATGTGAGATCTCTCAATCTTATTTCTATTTTTTAAAATTTTTTCAGCTTTAATTGATTAAGTTCTTCTTTTTGTTTTTGGTGTGTGTGGGGGTAATTACTGGGGATTGAACCCAGGATCTTGTGCATGCTAGGCATACACTCTACCACTGAGCTGTACCCTCTCCCTCCTCTCAGTTTTAGTATTGGCAGTACACTGAAGAAATTTTTAATACCCTTTGTGGACTGGAGATAATCTCCCTGGAGGCAGGATGCTGCCTATGGGACAGCCTCTGGTCCAGGCTTGTACGTGGACAAAGCTCTGTATGGGGGGGGGGGGGCAATGTATGACTGTGGTGATAATGTACTCAAGATTTAATAATAGTAAGGATTTAAAGACTTAGGAAGGATGTTAGAATCCTGAGTATATGATAAAAAATTCTTTTAAAAAAATCGCAAAAAGCACAAATTCCTAGATACCTACTAGGTAATTGTGTTCTACCTGGCAGACATTGTGTTCAATCCACTGGGAAGCCTGGGAGAAGAAATGAGGGCTTTTCCTTTCTTCCTTTTAATTCCTTTTCTGAAAATGAGCATTTTTTTTTGTCTCTACCCCTCACTGTAAAGAAAACCACTCCAGACAACACAATAGCTCTTTGTTTTATTATAGTGTGGTTGTGTTCCTGTGTTCTCAACAGTTTGCCTCCTTATAAATTGGCAAAAAAAAAAAAAAAAAAGGATGCTGGATTCCTTAAAGTTCAGCAGCGTGTAGCTCCATTTGTATCAGAAATGAAAAACTACTCAAAAGTAGCACAATCAGAAAATTTGTCAGTGTTGGCTGAATAAAAGTGCTTTGAATTTAATGTAACAGACAAATTTCAAGAGCAAACCAGTTCATATAAAATGTGTCTTATGTTTCTAAATCAGATGATTCTAGACTTGTAAGGGGTACAGAATAACAAGAATTGCATAACATGTAAATTTTCTTCAGCAGTTTTGACTTTGTTTACTTAAAACAAACGTATAAACAAACAAGTAAACAAACCCTTTCACAACCCAACCATCAATTATTATTTTACTCACGGCAATTTACTCACAGCAGCGGTTTTTTTGTTTTTAAAAGCTCTGATCTAATCAATCTTTTTCATTTGTGTGAAGTGAGAACAAAATCAATTTTTGAGGTTCGTGGTATAATGAAAAGAAGTCGAGTGGGTCAGTTATTCATGGATTTGAATTTTCCCTCTGTCATTCATACTAGCTATGTGATAAGATTTTGAGCAAATTTTGAAGCTCTATTAAATCTACTTTTTCCTTTTGCAAGGAAATGATAAGGCTGGTTATCAGAACTCATTGAGGAGCTAGCAATCAACACAGCTTGGCAGGTGGGCATAACAAGTACAAGAATGTAACAAGAGTGCATCTCTATGGAGAGTTTATCACCATGTGCTAGGTATTGATCTAAACATTCCGTATAAATTAACTCATTTAATACAGTGGCTTCATGAGAGAGGGGCTGTAATTATTCCCAGAGGTTAAGTAATTTACCCAGGATGACACAGCCAGGAAATTGAGGAGCCAAGATTTGAACTGTGGCAGTAGCAGCTTACTAAATTCTGCCTTCCTCCTTTTCTTCTGCCTCTGCTTTAGACAGTCCCACTGTAAGGCAGCTGGGTCTGTGATGCTTATGAGTAACCAAAAAAGAACACAGAGCTGGAGGATGGAGCATGTCTGTGATTCAGGCAGTACCAAGTGGTCCTGCCAAGAGCACCAAGGGTGGGTTGGTGCAGAGGGCTGCATTCACTAAACCAGACTCAAACCCCATTATGATGATCACTCTGCATTTAATAAACCTTTGAGGAATCAATTTGCAGGGACTCACTTTAAGAAAAAGAATACAAAATTTGCTCAAAGCTGAATAGTTATTTAAGAGAGAAGAAATCATCTATTTTTAAAAAGCCGATAAATACCGCAAGCACTACAAACTGCAGAGAAAAAACCCCATGTGTCTTCATATGACAATGATTTTATAAAATCATTTTCCATAATGACAATACAATGATAATTCAGTTTGTTGGCATTTAAAAATATATAAATAGTTTAAAAGAGTTCCTTTGAACTTCATAATTTGTTCTTGGTAGTGTCATTTACATTCAGGGTGACTGTCAGATCTGAGTAAACCGCTAGCGAGTTTCACTTGTAATTGAGCTGTTACCAGATGATGTACTCAGTTTATGGTACTGCTATGGGTTTTCCCCAGTAGATCCAGGAATTCTGATAAATTTGTTTCACATGTTTCCCATCAAAAAGAAAAAAATGTCAACGGTGCATTTATAATTGTATATGCCGCATCATTGAGTACACTTCCTCAATGAGAAAGACCTTCTGTTCTTATTAGGCATTAATGGGAACCAAATCTTCTACTTGCAGCTTTAAATGTCTAATGACTGGAAGAATTTTCCCACAGGCTGGCTTGTGGTTATACATTTCAACTTAAATTTCATGTCCAGTACCCACATACTTCTATGCTGGGTACCATAGGACCTGTGAGTATCTCAATATGACCTCTGGCCCTGGTCCTGGTGCTAGACGAGTTGGCACTGTGAGCTATCGGAGTGTTCCTAAAAGCTGTTCCTACCCCAAGACAGCTAACAATGACTTCACTATGCACAGAAGTGACTGCAAGCCACCAAAATACATCCCACTGAACTCAAACTAGATGCACCCCCAACTCAACTTGCCCTTAGCCAGATCTCTTGAATGCCTCTGACCTCTCCAAGACACCTGGGCCAAGGGGAGAGCTTGATGGAGAGTAAGTTAGAACAGAAGGGCATAGTGGTCTTTACACATTGCAGTTAAAACACCTTACTTTTGCAAATTTTCCAAAAATAGTTGACCGTATGAACCATGCCTGGCATCGTGAATTGATCTTTGTGGTAAAACCACCAGATAATTGGAGAAAGATCAGGTCACTGTGCAGTAGAGACCAGTTTGAGAAAGACACGTTATCTTGAAATGACTTTGATTAATGCTAGCTAATCACCTACCTCAATAGGTAAAAAAAAAAGGAGGCAAAATTTCTAACATGATTTAGTAATTGATCCTGAGTTTTTGGCCTTATAATTATACAAGCATTGGATATCACTTTAAGCCAGCCCTTTAAAGACCATTTGAAAAAGCAATAGATGTTACATTATAGGAATTGGGATGAATGAAGAAAACTAAAACAAAACCTATTCTACTGTTATGAGACTAGGCACTTACTTGTGTGCTGGTATGAAATTTTCGGTGAAAAATTGGACAGTCCGTTCCTCACACAACCTAGATGGCGTGAAGATGCTGTGCTCTGGAGAACCGTGTAACATTAAGAAGCTACTGTCCAGGTTATCTGTGAACATAGTCTATGATGGTTTTGGGAAGTGTGAGAATGGAGAAAGCAATGTGGTCACGTATTATTATATATAAGTCTTCCAGTATATGATTGTAACTAAATTAATAGGTTAACTACTGTAACTAGAGCTGATGATTTCAACCATCTGCCCCATGTAACAAGCGGCCATAAAATCTCAGTGGGATAAACAAGGCGCATATACTTATCATGCCAGCGAGTGCAGGCTGCTTGGGGTGGAGCTGAGCTGGTCCCAGCTCTCTGGGCTGAGCTCCAGGCCGCGGGCTCTGTTCAAGTTGGCGCCTGGGTCATGTTCTTCCCTGGCAGTGGCAGAAGCACAAGAAGACAATCCCAGCCATGCAAGCACATCTTGAGCCTCTGCTGGCATCATATCCACTAACATGCCATTGGCCAAAACAAGTCACATAATTGAGTCCAAAGTCAAGGGGCAGAAATGTCCTTTCCATTCACCCCAAGGTGCCAGCCGGTCTCATGGCCGAGTCCTGCATCAGTGGGCAGCGATGTATTCCCTTCTTGTTGAAGTGAAAGGGAGGAAATGAGTAGATGCTGAATTAGTTTCCTGGGGCTGCTGTTGTAAACGACCACAAACTTGATGATTTAAAACAACAGAAACTCATACTGTCACGGTTTTGGAGGCCAGAAGTTCCAAGTCAGTATCACTGATAGGTTCTGATAGGGCTGTGCTCTCTCCAGAGTTTTTGGGGAGAACCCATTCCTGCCTCTTCCAGCTTCTGGTGGCTGCTGGCATTCCTTGGCTTGTAGCCACATCACTGCAGTCTTCAAGGGCAGCATCTTCAAATCTCTCTCTGCTCCTTCATCACACTACCTTCTCCTCTGTATGTGAGTCAGATGTCCCTCTGCCCCTCTCTCATGTGAACACTTCTGAAGGCATTTAAGGCCCACTTAGATAATCCAGATAATCACCCCCAAGTCAAGACCCTTAACTTAATCATATCCGCAGAATCTTCACCATGTAATGTTTATATTCACAGTTGTGGGGGAGTAGGACCTGGCATCTTTGGTGACCACTGTTCTGCCTACTCTGTCCACAATTCCTGCAAATGTATGTATTCATGTTGATTAAGAGGTTTTAAAAAAATCTTGTTTTTGGAAAAATAGTGGATTGTTGTATATTTGGAGTAACTTCATATTTGGTAATTTAATTGGTTATGTGGGACAAGAAAGATTGGGGTTTAGGGCTAACACTTGGATTTATGTACTCAAGTCTAAAATTCACATCCTTCAGCAGCTCACCTGCTGTCTTAGTCAGCTCAGGCTGCTAGAGCAAAATACCATAGATGGATGGCTCAAACAGCAGGAATCAATTTCTCCAGTTCCGTAGGCTGTGAAGTCCAAGATCAGGATGCCAGCTGATTCGGCTCCTGGTGAGAGTAGACAAGCACCTTTCTGTTGTGTCCTTACATGGTGTGGGGAGGGGTGTGGTGCGAGAGAGCAAGTGTGCTGGTCTCTTCATCTTCTTGTAAGGACACTAATCCCGTCATGGGGGCTCCTCCCTCATGACCTCATCTAAACCTAATCACCCACCAAAGGCCCTACCTCCAAATACCATCACCTTAGGGATTAGGGCTTCAACATGAGATTTTAAGGGACACAAACATTCAGTCTGTAGCACCTGTACAACTCAATAAACCCCCCAGGTGCCTTTAAGTCTCTGCCTCCTTGAACTTTGAGATTCCTTGTCAGAAAGATAGAGAAAAAGGAACAGTAGAAGATTAATTTCAAGATGGTTACTTGAGGCAACCAGGTAGACAAAGAGACAATACAATATGTATTTTATTGGTGTCAGGTCAGAATCCTGCTTAGATAGCTCATCCTCTGGGGAGGAGGCCAAGTGACACATGGGGAATGATAAGCATATGGCGGTTTTCTCAGAGGAGCCCCTAGCACTATGGAATCCAGGTACTCCTCTTCTGGCCTCCATGATGCCTCAGTGAAGAAGGCATGGGAACGTCCCCAAAGGTGAAAGATTCCTGTGACTGATTTCATAAAGACTTTTGGAGGCGAGGCACTGTAGAGCTTAGTCAGAGTTCTCAAGCCCATGGCAGCTGAAGGAGGTGCCGCCTGCGAGGGTGACCTATGTTTTTATTAACTATAAAGGAGTCTTAAGGGTGGAAAGATTAGGGTAAGTGTAATCCAGCTGCTTAATTTTATAAGTGAAGTAACTGAAGCTCAAGTTGATTAAGCTTCACCAAGTTCATATAATTAGCACCAGAGCAGGGACTAGAACCCAGGTCTTGTGAGACCAAGCTCAGTGGTTTACCCGCTGCAACAACGTAATAGAAGCTCCTTGGCTGGACTTCCAGGCTTACAAGGGTTTCTTTCTCAGGAGCCAGCTTGGGACCTGTGGGCGCTGTCCCTATGCGCCATGGCTGTGTGGCAAGGGCCTGCCTCTCTGACCAGGAGAGTTGGAGGGAGAGTCTCCCAGGCCTGTGGGACCTGAAACAGTGACACGTGGAGAGTGGCGGCTGGTGGTGCTGGGCCACCTGGTGGCTGTGCTCTGGAAAGGAAGCAGCATGGGTGCGCCGCGTGGAGCCTTGCCTCTACTTCTCATTAGCTCTGTGACTTTCGGCAAATTCCTTAACTTCCGTTTCCCCAGCTTCCTTATCTTTAAAATGGAGATGGTGGTATTTACCTCTTGATACCGTTTTGAGGATGAAATGGGAGAACACCTTTAAAATACATAAAACAGTGACAGATACACAGTAAATATTCGACATATATCAGTTACTTACCTCCTGTTGAGGACCGGGGAATCCCTGGGCTCCTTTGCTGTCTGAGTCTGGTCAACTCTCCTTTTGATTCTAGGTGATAGCCTGGGATCCTTCCAATAAATGTCTCTTCTCCCCTCCTCTATTTAAGCAAGTCAAAGTCAGCTTCTGTTTCTTGGAACAAAAATAACTTAAACAATATTGATGTTCATGCATGACAGTTCCTACATTATTAGGGAAATTACATATAGTGTGATGACTCAGCTGGTGGGGTGTGTGTGTGTGTGTGTGTGTATCCTCGTTACAGAATGAGAGCACATGTTCTGTTTGACAGAAAAATTAAAAATCAATATTGGAGGGAAGCAGTACTAAAAAGTAATGTGTACTGATGGTACTTTACATCTGTGAGTGGAAGTTGAGCCAGTTAGATCTATTTAAAGAGGGGATAGACAGATTGATCCAGATCATGATGTGTAGTGAAATGGATCATCATTAATATATTCAAGAGCTGGTTATCAAAGCTTAAATTACCAAAATATTGACTTAAGCAACTTTATCTGCCAATACTAGTGGGGAAAATTGTTGCATTCCACCATATTTATTGGATTACACAGATCTTAATACATATAATATGCAACCATAAATAAAATTCAGCTATTACATTTAGGAGAGAAAGATCATTTTGATAGCCTGTATTCCTTAACATTAAAGGGAGTGATTCCTAATATTATGCACCCAAAACACTTTTGTTTAACAACTTGCTGTCTTTGTACTTTACATAAATTAGATATATAGCAGCAGGTTCAATTAACTCTATGGAATAAAAATAGCAATTTCTAAAAGAAGCTTCAGGACATGTCTATGTAATTCTACAAGATGCCTTCATGCCATTCAATGAATGTAATAAAATGCTGGTAAAAATAGCATTTGCATTGAATTTGGAGGTGAACATAAAATCAGTGGGGATATTAATAAATACTAAATCGCCAAATGAATCTCTAGGTCTATTAAGAGTTTTAATGCTGCATTTGAAGCTCATAACTCCAGGCAATTCCCTGTCTAACTTAGCGTTGGCAAATGTTTATTCTGAGAAATGCTCAGTCATCTGTTTCACAAGCTGTTTCTCTTCACACCTGAAACTTTCCATAAGAAAGTTGGCATAAAAATGGACTTTGTTTTTAGGAAGGGTTGAGCCTATCTGCTTTAGGACTGGTGACAGACACACAAAGAATATTGACTATTTGAACTGAAAGAAACCTGACTGGATGTCATATCTAGTCCTTCATTTATAGATTGTAAGCTGAGGCCCAGGATGTGAAGTACTTGTGTAAGATCACATAGGAAATTTGGCAGAGCCAGGGTCATGCTCAGTCCCCGTCTAAGACTCTTTCTGCCACATCCACGTTAACTTTCATTTTATACCTGAAGAGGCTGAATCCTGAAGACACTCTTGGCGGTCATTGATCCAGACCCACCTGATGGTCATTTCTCCAATCCCCAAATGTATAATTGGAATGAACCTACTTGGGACTTGCCAGAGCCCTCCTGCCTGAAGGGTAAGAGCTATCATTGTGGGGAAACCCCGGTGGAAACCTCTGACACTGCCAGCCCCCTCTGCCAGCCAAGAGAGTGAATCAAAATCAATACTGCATGCCAGACATCAAAGACTTAAGGAAGCAAGGATGGTAGTCCCCATCAGACCCCCATTTCATTCTCTAATATAAACCTTAAAAACCAGACACTTTACCAAGTAGCTGCCCCAACTGTAGCTCTAAGCCAGACATGAGTTTCTTTGTTTGGAGCAGATGAACACAGCCTTGGGTTATGGTATCTGGCATTAATCTTGTAAATATGTTCTTTTTTACCTTTATTAGAAAGGATGGTGAGAAACAATTTACATTCAATGTAACAGACAAAGAGTAACCATTTTTCACTTTGTCTCACAGCCATACTAACTCTACCCATTGCCCTGTATCATATTCTAGACCAAAGGGACAAGAACCATCTGGACATTCCTTAGAACACCACAGTGGTCCATTATGGTGATGATGCTGTATTAATCAGACAGATAACAAGAGATGGCAGGTATGTTGGAGGTCTTGGTAAGGCACACATACTCCAGACAGCAGGAAATAAACCCTAGGAAGATTCAGGGGCCTGTTGCATTCGTGACATTTTTTAGAGTCAGATGGCCTGGACCATGTTGGGAGATCTCTAAGTAAAGGAAAACTTACTGCCACCTTCATCTCCCATTGCCAAGAAGGAAGCACGATGCTTCAGATTCCGGAGGCAGCATGTGTTGTCCTTTGGAATGCTGCTCCTGCCCGTCAGCTGGAGGACCGGAAGGCTGTTTGCTGTGAGGCAGGCCCAAAGAAGGGCAAGGCTCTGCGGCAGGCCCAGGCTGTGATGGAGGCAGCTCTGCTGTTAGGGTCACCTGGCCTGGCACCCCTGTGGCGCTTAAGGCATTGGTGGTAGAAAAATGCACTCAGTATCATTCACAGGAAGCACCAATGGGAAATCTCAACGTGGGCTCCGAGGGTTCTAGAACTAGGCCCTGGAGAGAGAGAGAAGCAAAGACGTAGACACCAGTGAGAAAGCAGCATCTGCCACACCTCTGGGCCCTGGTAGAGACTGAGCATTTGACCACAGGACATCAAGTGGCCACGCAGCCAGACCTGCCCCGCACAAGCGGGTGGTGTCAGGTCCTCCAACTCGCAAGGCACGGTGGACTCAGCAGCGCTCCACTGTAAGAGGGGAGTGGTCCACTCATGAAGAGGCGCCCACAGGACCACAGGGAGGCTGCAGGAGCAGATGCTGCAGACCCCACAACAGCTGCCACTGTTGTACCAGCACTGCTCCTACACGCACATCTGAGGCCAATCCACGGTCCCTCGTATCCAACGGGCCGACAGAGAAGGAAAATGCCTGAGTCAGGTTCATGGATTGATCAGCTAGGTTTGTGGATACAAGCCAAAGACACTGAGTGACTGCATACTAGACCCACTTGGGGAATCTCTGAAAGACCCCAGTGAGGGGAAGTCCTCCAGGGGCAGAGTTCCAGGAGGTGCACTGGGTCATCCACTCTGTGGAGAGTGAAGTGGCCCTATGTAGGAATATATGTAGACTCATGGCCTTGCTGCTTCATTAGAGTCTTAGAAGGAGAAAGACTGGAAGATCAGGGACAAGGAGGTCCAGGTGGACCTATGGGCACGGGCATGAATTTTGTATTGCACATGAAGGATCACAAGACAGTAGCTATCAAAAAGAGGCACAAAACAACAAAGTTGTAAAGTGACTTAGCCAGGTGACATCAGCCGGTCTGGCATGGACCGTCCTAGTGCTGGCACAAAGAGTAAAAGCAAAGAACAGTCATGGTGTCAGGGTCAGGGCTGTTCACCAAGGCTGATCTAACTACATCCATTGCCAAATATCCAACTGGCAGCAACAGAGGCCAGTGCTGAGCCTTTTATATGGCTCCATCTATTGAGAGACCAACCAGACACTTGACTACATTGGACACCTTCTACCTTGAAACAGGCACCAGTTCATCTGGACTGGAGTTGATGCATACTCCACCTGTGAGTTTGCCTTGTTGCTCGCAGGCCCTCAGCAAGCACTACTCCCTCATAACCTACAGAACATTTAATCTACTGACATGAGACCTTACATAGCATTGCTTTGGACCAAGGGACCCACTTTATAGCAAAAGGACATGTGGCAGTGGGCACATGGCCAGGGGATCCATTGGTCTTATCATTTACTGCACTACCCAGAAGCCACAAGAATGATAGAGTGGTAGAATGGTCTATTAAAAAGTTGCTTAAATGCCAGCTTGAAAATGATGTCCTGTAAAGCTGGGACACCATCCTTCATTTAAGGTATGAGCCTTAAATCAATAACCATCCTGTGGTGTTCTTTCATAGGTGGAATACAGGAGTCTGGAAACCAAAGAGGTAGAAGTTGGAGTGGCCCCATACTATCATTCTCAGTGGCCTGCTTGGGGAATTGCTACTTCCCTTTCCCACAGCTCTGGGGTCTGTGCATCTCGTTCCCAGAGGAAGAATGCCTCCACGAGGGGACACAGTAAGGGCTGCCACCTGGGTCACTTTGGGTTTCTTGTGTCAGGAGACCAGCAGACAAGGAAAGGAGTTACATGCTGTTACGAGTAATGGACCTCGTTATTAGGAAGATGTAGGACTCCTGCTACTCAAAGAGAGCAAGGAAGAAGATGTTCGACTTCTAGGTGATCCACTGGGACTCCCTGCCCAGTTTTAGTAGAAAATAGGAAAGCACAACAGCCACTGCCTGAACCTGACACAGGAGTCAGGAGCTCAGAGCCCTCAGAGGTGAAAGTCTGGGTCACCGCACCAGATAAGCCATTTAGACCAGCAAAGATTCTAGCCAAGAGTGAAGGGGATCTAGAACAAATGTGGGCGAAGAGACAATAGTGATTATCAGTCTCAGCCTTGAGATCAACTGTAGCAGCAAGGAGTATTCTTTGCATAAGTCTTTGTCTTGTAAGTTTATCCTGGAAACAAAGTCAACCGGAATCATGGAAAAACTATTCCTTTGATGGGGTGGACTTACTATAAAAAACAAGTGCATCAGGGGGGCTATCATGGGCTATAATGCTTCATCCAGATTCCTCCTTGGAAGTGATGCATCCCAGCTCCTGGGAATATTGGCCGCTAATGGCTCACAGCTTTGTCACTTAGGAATTGCTCTCGGCCACAGAGAACTGCCTCACCCAAGGTATGTACCCCCTCCTAGAGGCAACCTGAGGCCAGAGACTGGCTGATAAGGGATTGAAAGGCCTGGCCTCTTTTCTCAGTTTGGGACAACTCCTATAAGCCACCCCAGTTTTAGAGCTTCCCATTGGATTGCCTGAAGTCTCTGCTGCAACCACGTTGTTGGTTAGTTTCTCCCTCTGCCCCATCCTGCTTTCTTCTGTTCCCTGTATCCCGAGAGAAGTCCCCAGTAAACCGTCAGCAGGCAGCTTTCCATCTTAGAGTCTGTTTCCCAAGATCTCAATTTAAGACACCATCGAAGTGGAAAAACAAACTCAAGCCAGTTCTTTGGTGCCTGTACATGTAGCCAAGGCCTAGAACCATGACTGGATGGAATGTATCTGTCCTCCTGGGAAAAGGGTATAAACAGTTTTTAACCATATTTGCATCTGGAGCACAGGGCTCTGTCAGGCGTTTAAATTCACGAGCAAATCATAATTCTATGCCTAAGGGAAAATGTGTTGGTTTGGGGAACAAGGGAGGTAGAGCTGGGAAATGCTGAGAGAACATGGACTGTGCCTACTTGTAAAGGGAAGTATGGACAGCTTGTAATGTGGGGGCTGTGGTGTAAGGAACTCAGAGTAAAAGAGAGGGAGGAAGAGGAAGAGGGGTTCCCTGCCAAAGATACCTGGTACTGCCTTTCTTTTAGGTTTTATCTTTAAATAAATAAAACCTTTTATTTAACGATAAAAACCTAGGTTTAACCCTATGTATTCAGATGGCTGAAGAGTTGTTGGAGAAATACATCTGGGGCCAGGACCCCTTCCTGATTTTCATAAATTACACACTCCTTTCCTTCTGAGCTGTAAGGTGTGATTACTCTGCTTTCTGCCAGCTCTGATGGGAGGGAGGGTAACCATTCTCACCTTATTCACGAGACTCTCCTGACTGTGGTCAGGTTGGAAAAACAAAGGCCTCTGGGGGTGGGAGGCCTGGGGGAGTACTCAGGGCAAGCTTATTAAACTCACTTGTGAGCTCTTGGGTGGGGAAGGAGGCTTGTGCATGAGGAGGAGCCTTGGTGTTGGCTCTACTTCTTGATGGGCTCTGGGTGGCCAGATGCCATGGCCTGGGGCTGGAACTGCAGCTTGGTCCTCTCGGGTGCCTCAGTCCAGCCCTTCTGGGTGGTACTCTGCCCCTAAAGCCATGAGGACCACTCCAAGTTGGGCAGAAATGGGTTCCCTGCTCAGGTCTGTAGATGGGTTGCCAGGCAGAAAAAATGTGGTCCGCAGCAGGCTGTGCCAGCTTCAGCTTGCAGGTTGTGGGGTGGAGTGGAGGGAGGCCTGCTGGACAGCAGGGGGTTGTCATTTTTAGACCATGACTAATGAGAAATCTGGATTTCCTCCATTGTAAAAACTCTTCCCACTCTTCCCTTTCCCTCTGCACAAGGTGATTGCCAAAGTCTAGAGCTCCGGAGTTATTTTATGTTTTCTTTTGATGGCCTAAAGTGACTTAGAAGCTGGAAAAGATTGTACATGGGAAACACTATATGTGTATTGTGTATTACATCTTAAGCGAAATGTTATATGAGAACAAATGGTTTAAGGGGGTTGGAGCACTCAAAAGAGGCTGGCAATCATTTTTAGCCCAACATTTGGCCCGAATTAGCAATTTTCAAATATTCATGTTTATATTTAAATACAAAGATTTCTTATTTCAAACCAATTGCTGCTGATCAGTAGCATAACTTCAAATTTGTTGCAGCCTGCAGGGGTGGGGAGGAGGGGAGGGCCAGAGTAAAATGGAAATTTTGAACTTGAAGTTAGAAGACCTTCATTCTTAGCTTTTATGTTGTTGTTGTTTTGTTTTACTGGCTGTATGACCTTGGGCAATTTACTTCTCTGCTTACTCATCAATGAAATTAGAGTAATAATTTTTACCTTATAGGGATATGGAAAAGATCAAGAGAGATTATGAAAGTGAAAGTGTTTAGAGAACCATAAATTCTACACAGATGCTAATTATTATTAGTGGGAATGTGTAGGGAGGTAGTGCATGAGCTTAGCAGAATTCAGGTGGCTTTGTGGAAAGCATCAGATACGAGTCACGGACAGAAATATATGTAACTCTAGGAAACATGGCTGTTGTTGAATCCAGTTCCTGGTTCCGTCGAGTATTTTTCCATGAGCCTTGTAGCCCATGCATTCTTTTTTTTTTTCTCCTACATTCTGTGATTTTTATGTAGTTATTCCCTCTAACCTACTGACATTGAACAAGGAGGACTTCTGTTCCATGGTCTGCCTCCCTTGGAAATTGTTACTGTAGCTTCTAGGTTTATCTCTCAGGGAGTTTTCAGCCTTTGGGACTTCAAGCCATACCAATTTTGCTAAAAAACAAAATAAAACACACACACACACACACACACACACAGACACACACACACAGACACACACACACAGACACAGACACACACACAAGATTCACTCCTAATTCTACAACAGGCCAGTTTTATGGAATACTCACTCCACTGAAGCCATCAAACGTTGAGTATGCAGACAGACCTTGTTTTATTGTACTTTGCTTTACTGCACTTCAGATACTGCATTTTTTTTCACAAGTTGAAGGTTTGTGGCAACCTTGCATCAAGCAAGTCTCATCAGTGCCACTTTTCCAACATATTGCTCACTTTGTGTCTCTGTGTCACATTTTGGTGACTTTTGCAATACTTCAAACATTTTCATTCTTATTACATTTGTTATGGTGATCTGTGATCTTTGGTGTTACTGTCGTAATTGTTTTGGGGGTGCCACAAACTGCACCCATGTAAGACGGCAAGCTTTATCAATAAACTGTGCGTGCTCTGACCGCTCCGACAGGCCATTGCCCCGTCTTTCTCTGTTCAAGTGAAAGGAAGAGTCACACGTCTCTCACTTTGAATTAAGAGCTAGAAATGATGACGCTTAGGGAGGAAGGCATGTTGAAAGCCAAGACAGGCTGAAAGCTAGGCTTTTCGTGCAAAATAGTTAGCCAAGTAGTGAGTGCAAAGGAAACATTCTTGAAGGAAAGTAGAAGTGCTATTCCAGTGACACATGAATGATAAGAAAGCGAAACAGCCTCATTGATGTGGAGAATGTGTTAATGGTCTGGATAGAGCAAAAAAACAGCCACAACGTTCCCTTAAGCCAGAGCCTAATCCAGAGGAAGGTCCTGACTGTCTTCATTCTGTGAGGCTGAGAGAGGTGAAGAACCTGCAGAAGAGAAATTTGATGCGAGCAGAGGTTGGTTCATGAGGTTTAAGGAAAGAAGCTGTCTCCATAATAAAAAAGTGTAGAGTGAAGCAGCAAGTGCTGTAGAAGATCTAGCTCAGATCATTAATGAAGATGCTACACTGAACTACAGAGTTTTAATGTAGACACAATAGCCTTATGTTGGTAGAAGATGCCTCATAGGACTTCCGTAGCTGGAGAGAAGTCAGCGCCTGGCTTCAAAGCTTCCAAGGACAGGCTGGCTCTCTTGTTAGAGGCTAATATGGCTGGTGACTTTAAGTTGAATCCAATGCTCATTTACCATTCCAGAAATCCTAGGGCCCTTAAGAATTACGCTAAATCTACCCTGTCTGTGCTCTATCAATGGAACAACAAAGCCTGGAGCCCACTGTTGAGAGCTACTGCTTAGAAAAAAGATTCCTTTCAAAATATTACTGCTTATTGACAATGTGCCTGGTCAGCCAAGAGCTTTGGTGGAGACATCCAATGAGATGCTTGTTGTTTCCATGCCTGCTGACACAGCATCCCTTCTGTAGCCTATGGATCAAGGACTAATTTCGACTTTCAATAATACATTTTGTAAGGCTGTCTGTAGCTGCCATAGATAGTGATTCTTCTGATGTGTCTGGGCAGAGCCAATTGAAAACCTTCTGGAAGGGATTCACCATTCTACATGCCGTTAAGAATGTTCATGATTCGTGGGAAAAAGTAAAAGTGTCAGCATTATCAGGAGTTTGGAAGAAGTTGATCCCCATCCTCGCGGCTGACTTTGAGGGATTCAAGACTTCAGTGGAGAGAATACCTGCAGATGTGGTAGAAACAGCAAGGGAAACAGAAAGCTTGGTAGAGACTTAAGGCATAACTGTCCTGTTTCCTTTCCACTTAAACTATGCAGAAGGAAAGTAGCACTCTGAGAAAACATGCTTGAAAGTCATGAGAAGTTATTTCAAAATTAAGTTGTGAAAGAGGAAAATCACAATTTCCTAGGCTGAAACAACCACTACTGGCAGTTAGGAAAGCAATATAGGTTTTTGATTCTAAGTTGGCTTAAAGTCCAAATCAATCTGAAGGAGGCTTTGGCTCGGAATAATTGTGAATCTGGGTGATTTGGGAAAAAATCCTAAACAAGTTCCAAGAATAAGGCTAAGTTTTTAAAAAGCTATGATTGATAAAATAACTATTATTTACTCTTTATTGTATGTACTTAAATGTGGCTTATATGAAAGCTTGATCCATAAAAATCACTGCCTTTACTGCTTACTGTTGTTTAGGTGGAGAACTAATGTTATACTTTTCAGAAACAGTTTGCTAGAAGGATCCCTGCTGCAGTAGCACCTGAGAGGTAAAGCACCTTTCCGTCTGGTGCTGCTACTTCCATTCTGCAGCTGGGAAGTGAGGCAGGCATCACGGGGGCGGGGCGGCCCTGTAGGCTTCTCAGCTTCTGTTGGTGTTCCGGTCCCTTGATTTGGGTCTGTGATACTTCTGCAGCACAGGTGACCTGCTTCCACTTAAAAAGGGTCACCTCTGCCCCACGACTCCCTGCCCCCAGCTTGATTTCTGTCTGCTTGTGGCTAATTGGCCTCATTGAAGATGATGTCAGTGGAACTTCAAAGCATCTCTTTTCCTTACTTCCAATCACAGTTACTCCATAAATTGTCCACTTATTAACTTATTGGGAAAGGCCCTGAGACCCCTCTGCCTCGCATATGTCATTCTGGGTGGGGTTGTGTTCCCACTTTACCTCGTTTTGTTTCTGTCTTTAAGGCAGACCTCTTTCCAGGACCTGCTGTTGTTGAGCTAGCCTTGTCACACCTTGTTATCAGGCCCTGCTCATGAAACTTCTCAAGAAAACAAAGGGGACAGTGAAATTCATCCACGGGCTGGCAGAGGAGGTGGCCATTCATAGGGCATGTTCTGAGGATTTTGTGCCCCAAGAACTGTCAGGTGATTCTCAGATTTTAATGCAGCAGGAATAACTGCAGACAAACTCTAGCAGCCCCTAAGCAAGGTCCCAGTGAAATTTTTAGATGTGCTTGTATTCTAAGACACAGAATCATATTCCTAACCAATTATTGATGAAAATAAAGTATGATGGTGGTATTACAGGCCATGGGGTGGAGGGTGCCAGGGAGAGGGTCAGAGTTCAGGGCATGGTTGTGGGGATCCATGACCAACCTTGGGCCAGCCAGTTGAAGGTGCCACACACAAGGGAGTGGAGGAGCCAGATGAGTGTTAATAAGGTGGCACTAAAGAGAAACGTGGCTGAATTTAAGGTTTTCTGGGAATGACCAGCAGGGCTGTGTCTTGTGGTGGGTGTTTAGTCACAGGCTCTGTAGGTCTTTGAAGAGTCATACCGGTGGAGGCTGTACATTTTTTGTCTGCCTCCTAACGATAGTAGAAGGGTTTGTACCTTAGTTCACTTTCTTATTCTCGACGATTGCTCTGTTTGGGCAGATTTCACAGCAGTTTAATGTGAGGTTTTCTTATGGGGTTTGTTTCTACCCCAACCCAGCACTTCCGTAAGTTCTAAACATCATTGTTCTCTTACACGAATCTTCTTTCACTTTTGATAATAACAGTAATAGTATCATTTGTTGATTTTCTTCTATTCTGTGTGTAGTATATTTTATATGTCCATATATAACTACATCTTTTTAACCTGCACAAAAACCCTATCAGATATTATTCTTCCCATTTTATGAGTGAGGAAATTCAGGCTCAGAGACTTGACTAAGGTCACACAGTGAACGGTAGAGGTGGGAAGTGAACCCAGATCTGTGATCCTCCAAAGCCCCAATCTACCCAGTGCACCACGCCACCCCTCCTAAACCATGAGGCAAAATGAGCATTTGATTCTTTGCAGTCCCCCTCCAAGTTGCCTTAAAGGATAGTGAATGATGATTATGTAAATTGATCTTTCACAATTTAAGGATTCCCACAAAATCCCACAAAGCTCAAAATACTTCAATTTATTTTCAAGGAAGACTTTTCTAATTCTGTTACTTCAAGTCGACATTTCTATATGAGAAATACAGAAATGATTTCTTTTCAAGCCTTGTGACTGAGGGGAAGTCAAATCAACATATCCTAAATTCTATTTTAAAGCAGTGATTAGATCCGACCTTGTACAGAACAAAAGGAAGTGAATTTAGAGTTAGGATTGATGGGTACCATATGGCCTGAAAAGGAAAAAAACAAGTAACTTTCAGCAGGAGAAAGTTGAGCTGGAGTGCCATCCAAAGTTGTACAAACCAAAATTTTAGTCTTGATCACTAGTCTCATGTAGATTTCTCTCTTCCTCCCACCCTGTAATTAATTAGGGTTTGGGCTAAGAGAATGAGGGGGTGGGGGAAGGTATCAACGGAGCAGAACAGATGAAAAGTTGAGTGGAGGCCTTGTTGAGGTTTGTGTGAAAATTTGGCTTGAAGTTTCTTTACATTATTTGTGTTTTGTTTCAGACTTCATGGAACTGGAATTAAAAAAAAATGTTTGTGTGTGGTGTTAATGTGTTTAACAGCATGATTGATTTAACAGATACTCAGTGGGACCGACCAGAGGACCACTCTCTAAATAGCCCAACCAGCGTCACACTTGAGGAGTGAGTTTCATTTCTAGTAGCCAGTGTTGTGAGTAAAACCGCAGCTTCCGTGGCCTTGCTGGGCACCCCCCCCCCGCAGCCCCGGGGTTGCTGATGAGCTGTGTCTGATGCCTGGCAGTGGCGCCATGGCGAGGGAGGGTGGCTGCGGAACCAGCAGCACCATTACACGTATGGCTCTAAATTGAAGTATTGGAAATATAAATAAAAGATTGTCATGGCTTTCTTGGTTTTGGAGGAAAAAAGCTTTTCAACAGCAATGTTATTCAGTTCAGCTCCTGCTGTCTTTGCCAGCAGCTCATTGAGGAGAATGGGATGTGAAAGGGGGTGGGTGGGAGTGTTGCCTCCAGTGGAGTTTCATTAGTCAGCAACTGGAATCATCTGGGGTCAATATGTGCTCCTCTCCGCGCCCCCAATGCCCCGCCATGTCTCCATTGCAACACGTATACTTGAGGCCCCCAGACACATATCAAACCCTTAGAAAAATCCAGAGGGATGACTTGAAAAGCTAATTTTCAATGCAGAAAAAAGGTCTTGTCTCTCCTTTAGTGCAAAGGTGATGTTTCTCTGGTTTAGGAGAACTCACGGGTATAGCTTCCCACGTTGGAAGTGAGATCATCTGACTCATTCAGCTCAGTCTCCCAAGAGCTAAAATATATTTCCTTAGGCATTGACTGGGAGGTACAGTCCCCAACCCTGTAGTGTACCCCACCTCCACTGGCTTCTGTTCTGCACCTGTCTAGAGTGTCCTGGGCAATGTGGTTGGGAGCTGGGCTGGGTCAGGGTGTTTGGTGCAGGACTGGATGTTGTAGAAGAGCTGACGGCTCCCAGTGGTCAGAGCCAGTCACTGCATTACCAGCTGGCTGGGGAGTGGAAATGATCATCACTGCTATTGGCAGAGCTGTGCCCACTAGCAAATCTTGGGATGGGAAAGCTGGAAAGGACTATGGAGATTATTTGAGATCCTTCTTTTCATTTAAAGTCAAGGAAGCAGGCCCGGGTGGATAGATGACCAGTCTAAGACCACAGGGCCTTTGGTGCAGAACCGGGGACACTTGGCCTTGGCTTCTTGGCTGGCCCACCACACCACACCTGCTGGGTCTCCTGTGGGGCTTTTCCTAGAGGGCTGGCTGGGATGGGTCCTTGGGATTTGTTGGGTCCTGGTTGTGTCACAGCAGGGACTGGCGGAGGGCAGGGAGTCCTCAGGAAGCAGCTGCCTTGGAGGCTCCTCCCCCCACCCTTGAGCAGCAGACATGCTTGTTTAGCACCTTCTAGGAGGTAAAAGAGAATGAAGCCAATTACGCGTCCAGAATCCTGGAACCTTCTTTTCCACACTTGATTCTCTGGTCTCCCATGGCGTATGGGTTGCTTGTTAAATTAATGTTTGCCTGTCTGGAGTGCCAGAGGAATAGACATTATA
Source organism: Camelus dromedarius (assembly GCF_036321535.1). Classification (NCBI taxonomy): domain Eukaryota; kingdom Metazoa; phylum Chordata; class Mammalia; order Artiodactyla; family Camelidae; genus Camelus; species Camelus dromedarius. The sequence continues at coordinate 82,583,774 of NC_087439.1, forward strand.
GGCCAATTAGAGATAAAAATCAAACCAACCAGAGTTGTCCTTTTAAAAATTAAAAGTCCTTTTTATGTGCTGTGGAGGTGTCGGCATTATCATAAAGACTAATTAGGGCATTTTACAACATCCTGGTAACGGGAGGAAACAGTATTGTTGGTAACTTTAAAGATTATTAAGCATCTTTAGCACTTCAGGTCAGATATTTAAGACGCTTTCTGTGCTCACCTGCTGTTGCTGCAGGAAGTATTTTATTGTCTCATAAGAAGAAATGAGCATTTTGAAGGCATAAATGCTCAGCTGTAATGGACGGTCCTCCACTTTGCAAAACCGTAAAACCTGGTCTCCGGGAAGAGCTGGCTGTGACTTGAGATGAGGTTTGTCACACTGTTCCATGGGTCTGCACTGAAGGCAGTTTCCATCTTGGCCACCTGGAGAAAAGAAAGCTCCTCGAAGGCAGATATTACGAGGAGGCTGTGTCCTGGCGTTGGCAGCAGGAGCAAGGAAAGCGGATGGCGCATGTTTCTGTTAAAAAATATTGTATGATATCACTTACATGTGGAATCTTAAAAAAATGACACAAATGAATTTATTTACAAAACAGAAATAGACTCACAGACACAGAAAACAAGCTTATGATTAACCAAAAGGGAAAAGGGGGTGGGAGAGGGATGAATTTGGAATTTGGGATTAACAAATACATACTAGTGTATATAAAATAAAGAAACAAAAAGGACCTACTGTATAGCACAGGAAACTATATTCAATATCTTGTAATAACCTATAATGGAAAAGAATATGAAAAAGAATACATATTTATATATGTATAGCTGAATCATTTTGCTATACACTTGAAACATTATAAATCAACTATACTTCAATTTAAAAAAATGCTGTTTTTCACTTATGGACAGTTGCTTCTCCTGTATTCTAGCAAACAGTTTCAAAAGCACAAAGAAAGTAAGGTGGGGAGAACATGGGAGTCCATGGAGCATTTTGGGGGAGATCTTGTTTGTGATTTGCTGATTCCTCATAGAAATCACTGTGAATTGAAACACACTCTTAGGAACTTGATGGAAGACAAAAGGCATGTGGCAGATGAGGGTTGAATGCTTAAATTATGTGCCATTGTCATTTAAAGAACTGCATATTGTCTTGAAATTCAAATGTCCTTTAACAGTTAGGGAGATTGTATCAAGGTCAGACAAAGCAGAAGGGTAAATTTAAATGTCACAAAAACATCTGAAGCTTGTAAGATCTCTATGCAGAGATTTCCAGAAAGCTAAGGAAATCTTAAAGAGTTCCCAATCGAAGGCTGTGAATTTAAAGTGTCATTTATCTGTGAGACTGTTGGAAAGGCTTTCACATTTTCAGCAATTTTAATTGAGACTAAAACCACACAATTAGGCTTCACTTAGTTATCAGTGAGAACAGTAGCTATTTACTTTATAGTCTTAATGATATAACAAGTGTAAAGAAAACACAGGGCAGAGTTAAAACTTAATTCTCAGCTTTGTGCTCTGGGATTTTGCCATGTGAACTATTCACGTGTGTTAATCGAGGTTTTTATAGTAAAATTTCAGAATATGGTTCCGAAACGTTACCATTTCCTGTCGACCAGTCTGCCACACTGCAGTTTTCAAACAACAATTTCTCTTTTTAAAAGGTTATTTCTCACTGTAAATATAATGCAGTCTTATTAAACAGAATCTGAAAAAAAAAATCACCAACATACACCACCCACACAAACATTGTTACAGTCTTTGTGGGTTTCTTTTAACCTTTTCCCTGTTCTTAATCGGTTTATTTAAGATTTATGTCATTGTAACTACAGTATTTATGCAATTTTATATCCTGCCTTTTCCACCTAATATATCGTAACCTTTATCCATGTTATTTTATGGTATTTGTAAACATAATGTTTAATGGCCTCATAATCTGTTATTAAGTGAACATATAGTTTGCTGAACCAGTTCTCTCTTTTAGACCTATCAGTTGACTCCAGGTTTTTGGAGAGGTTATGCAGCTAGCCAGAGGAAGAATCTGGCTTGAAACTCTTATCTAAATGTGTGTTTTTCTGCCATTCCAGACTGCAGATTTGCAGTGTGTGCGTGTGTTTCATACACTCCAGCCACCATGAGTCTTGCTTCATATTTGAAAACCGTTGGTTAATTTGAAGATAGCAAATGGGATTTTGGATTACCTTGCATTTCTTTTGATTATGACTCAGGCTCTTTTTTTCCATATTTTGTCAACTAGTTGTACTTCCTTAATTATGCATATTTATTTCTCAGTTTACCTCTTTATTTCGGTTATTTTATCTTGCTATATACAGAAGCTTAACATTTTTATGCAGTTAAATCTACATAGTTTGTCTTTTTGGCTTTTTCTAAGCTTTTAAGCTTAGAAATTCCTCTTTGCTCCAGAAGTTTGACAGATACGCAGTTTGATTGCCTTTTTGTTTCTTTCTGTGGCTTAGTCCTTTTATATTTTACTCTTTAGTGCACCTGGCATATGTTTTGGTGTGTGGGGTGACAAATAGATGTGAATTCTTCTTGTTTCCAAATTGCAAATCTATTTTGTTGACTGAATTCCTCTCTTCTGATTTGTGATGTCTTGTTGATTGTATATCAAAATTCTTAAATTGCAGGTTTTAGGTATTTTTCATAAGAAATATATCAAAAACCATTGGGATCAGTCACTTTTATTTGTGTATTTATTTTTGCATTGTGCGAGTTTATTTTGACTAGACAATTATGCCACTTGCTTTGGAGTAAAAGAAATGGGGGTAATTGTGGACAGTAGCCTGAAGGATGTGGAGAGCCCCAGGAAGATCTAGAAAGAGCAAAATCTAGAGCACCCTGTCTGAATTAGTGGTGCTTATCAGAATCATCTCTGGAACTTAAAAAAAATTATAATCTTGGACTCTGCCGCCAGAAATTTTTATTCTGTAGGTTTGAGGAGATGCCTGAGCACCTCTGGTTTTAAAGAGTTGCACAGGTGATTCTGATGTGTACCCTGATTGAGAACCATGGTCTGGAGCAGGGATCAGTAAACCGGACCACATGCCAGGTCCAACAGGCTACCTGTTTTCTCATGGCCCTTGAGCCAACCGTTTACATTTTTAAATGATTGAAAAAAAATTTTTTTAAAGAATAACGTTTCATGGCCTGAATGGATATGAAATTCAATATGCAATTCAAATTCCAGTGTCCAGAAATGAAGTTGTATTGGAATCCACCCATGCTCATGGGTTTATGTATTGTTTATGGCTGTTTTCCTGCTACAATGGCAGAGTTGAGTAATTATGACACACTATAGGGCCCACACAGCCAAACATGTTTACCACCTGGAATGTTACAGGAAAAGTTCGTGGCCTCTGGCCTAGAGTACTGAAATGAGACTCAGAGTTCCTTGGTTCTAGGATATTAGTGAAGTGTTGTCCCAGAATGTTTAGTTGTTCATTTCAGAAGCAAAATTACTATGATTATATCGAAGTTCTAAAGGCAAGAATCAGTGCTGAAAGAGATTACAGATTGTAGATTTTCCATTTTTTGCAATAAGGTGAATTGGACATCCTGAAATCCTGCTACAAAATAGCCAAAATTGCTGCATGGAATAGAAATAAACCACTCTAAATGCATGGCTGAACTGGAAAGAAAGTAAGGGTAATTTTCAGATACATCAAACAAAGAAGAAAAATAAACCCAGGTAGCTAAGAGTGCCCTGAAGCTGGCAGATGTCCTAAGGAATCTTTTACTCTCTGGTGACCACTGAGGGGAACGGGATACAAAGCCTTGGGCCAATGCAAAGGAGAGTGTTGAATTATACCGTCCCTCACACCCCTACAAAACTGGGACTCTTGAGGACAACATCCTTACTGAGAGGGTGACATAGAAAAACAAGGCACACAAAGGGAGACAACAAAGACACTTGCTGTCTCAGTCTTTGATTCCGGGTTAAGGAAAAAAAATCTCCCCCGAGGAGTCCTAACACTAATCTAGCTCACTTGCAGATTTGGGGTCTAGATTCACACAATGTGCAAGGTATGGAGACTGTAAGAATTTAGTTTCAAGTAGTTTCAAGTTGGTAGTACCCCAAGTACCTGGCAGCAGCAAATCTTTATCCTCTCTGAAAGAAGAACACTCAACACATTTAAAGTCAAAGGACATGAACTCACACAGTAATAGGTAAACAAATAAGAAAACACACGAGGGACTAAGGCACCATGAGTGAGAGTCAGAACAAACAACAAATAGCAGAAGCTGTCCCAGAAAGACTTCAGATAAAGGAACTACTGGATACAGAATAGAAAGTAGCCATGCTTTATCATTTTAAAAAAACAAAAGAGTAAATTAGAAGTATGAGTAAGGAGCAAGAGACCATTCAAAATGACCAACCGATTAGGAGCAGAAGGAAGTAGAACTTCTAGAAATAAAAAAAAACCATGATAATTAAAAGAGTGTACAATGTCAATTTAATCCCCTGTCCTACCTTTCAGGAGAAACTTGACCACTCAAGGTGGGTGGTGTAGATGGAGGTCAGATTGTTTTGGAATGAGCTGTAGAGAGCTCTGACAGACAGGCTGAAGAGTTTGGAACTTATTCTGGGTGCCATGAGGAACCATTGACATTTTTTGAGCAGGGGTGGTGACAGTGGTCCTGGGGGGCATTCAGGGTCGCATCATATTTAACCCGAAGACTACCATCTTTCAGAGCACGCAGGTATGTGTACTCAGGAACCTTAGGTATTGCAACTGAGCTTCAGGGTGAAAATAAGGGGCCCTGGGGGGCCAAGTGGCAAGTCTAGCCTATCATCAAAGGGACAAAAGAGCAAACTGATGTATGCAAGCATGGCCACGGAGAGGTGGGAAAAGGAAGAGCAAAAACCCAAGAGAGAGATGCAGTGGGCTAAGATTGTAGAGAGGTTTTGTAGGCAAATGGGGGTTGTGGCAGGGTGATTAGGGAGGTAAGTTAATAATGGGTGAAGGTGGGAGGGAAAGTAATTAAGGGGGAATACATAGAAAGGTAAGTGGTCACTGACTGAACCTAAACTGGTATCAGCACAAGGGAGTTACCAGTAAACCACTGCTTTGTGAATCTGGGAACTTAAGTGGCTGGGAGGGGAGAGAATTTTCTCTCATTCATTCTCTTCCTTCTGAAGATCAAAGCCTTGGTTTTACGATCATTCCTAAACTCCTTTTTAGTATTATTTCTCTAACATCTTATTTTTCCCAGTCCTTCATGAACCTTTTTTTTGTATGTTCATTGCTCTAATTGATGTTGCTACAATTATGATGCTGCAGCTACCCTGCCCCTAAATCTCTGCCTCCACCTTCTGAAGTCTAATTTTTTGAAAATTTGCCCAGGCAGCTCCAGAGAGAATCTCTGATTCTGCTTACATCCTGTTTTCTGCCTGATCTTTGTAGGTTAATTTCATTGTGAGATGGCATGCAATTAATGAGACTTATTATGTTAATGAACACAGAAGTTATTATTTAATAATTATGTTAGTGATGAAAATAGTTATGGGTTAATTGTTACAATTAGTATTACAATAACAAGCTGAGGGTTGAATTTATGTCTATAGTTCAATTAAGAAGGAATTTAAACATAGAATTGTGAGCCAGTGACTGGTATGTAGGAGACAAAGAGTGTGTTTATACGTGTAGAAGTTAACAGCTAGCAACCTCACCAATCAGTATGGTACAAGAAAGATTTTGACACAAAGAGACTTTGTGCAGAGTGATCTTAGGTTTCTTTGAAGAAAAACAAAACTGTGAGAACAGCCCAGTTTGGAAGGACACCAGTGGATAAGATTTTGGAACCTTATGATAGATTTTAACGTCAGGGTCAAGAAAGTATCAACGTAGAACAAAGGCTATAACCAGATCAGGTGACTTGCCTTCTTGGTCACTCAATGCCATTGACTTATTTTTTTCCATTTTTTATTGAAGTATGGTCAGTTTACAATGTTACATCAATTTCTGATGTACAGCATAATGTTTCGGTCATACATATACATACGTATATTCATTTTCATACTTTTTCATTATCAGTTACTACAAGATACTGAATAGAGTTCCCTGTGCTATACAGTAGAAACTTGTTGTTTATCTATTTTCTATATAGTAGTTAGTACCTGCACATCTTGAACTCTAAATTTATCCCTTCCCATCCCTTTCCCCCACTGGTAACCTAACTTTGTTTTCTATGTCTGTGAGTCTGTTTCTGTTTTGTAAATAAGTTCGTTTGTATCTTATTTTAGATTCCACATATAAGTGGTATCATACAGTATTTTTCTTCCTCTTTCTGGCTTGCTTCACGTAGAATTATGATCTCCAGGTCCATCCATGTTGCTGCAAATAAAATAGCTGTTGACTTTTGACAATTCATTTTACTCTCTTAGTATCTCAGTTTCCTCAACTATCAAAAGAGGTTTTAGAATTTTATGGAATGAATATTTGTAGAGGCATTGACTCCCACACAGCAAAGCAGCCAGGCTGTTTCTTGGAGTTGGCCTAAGTATCAATGAAATGTGTGTGTATGTGTGTGTGTGTGTGAGAGTGTGTGTGTGTGTGAGTGTGTGTGTGTGTGTATGTGCATGTACTTGCTTGCCCATAGACACTTGCTGGCATGAGACTAGGCAAAATTCTATAATTATTCTACTTGCAACGAGAAATCTTTGTAAACGATTTGTCTTAAAATCTTCTTAAGGCAATGCATTGCAAAAACTATTCGTTGTTAATGGCAAAGCAGGCTATGAAGGCATGTCTGGGTTTTGGGAAAGGGTATCATGATCAATAAACCATGTCTGCCCTCACCAACCCTTTACAGTCACTTCTGAGTTTTTGCATTTTCTTTATTATTGTTATTTTAAAGTTTAGTCTAAAATTTTTTTACACATATCCATTTTACATTAGTTTTCTTCTCTTTGTTTTGCTTGGACTCATAGACTGTTGACATGAGAGGGACCCTAGAGATCTTCCAATCCAACTGTCTCATTTACAGATGAGAAAGCTGAAGACCAGAGAGGGGAGCTTATTTGTCCAAACTTACAGGGCTGATTTGTGACAGATTTGAAACTTGAATTCCAGCCTTTGACTTCTTGTTAAATTCTTTCTCTGTTCTCAGCTTTCCAGGACTCATAATAAGGTGTGTCATAATATATTGTTTTATGTTAGTAAAGCATTTTATAATTTTCAAAACACTTCCATATATGTCATCTCACTGGATCCTTATAACACCCAAAAAGATAGACTCAGGCTACATGAAAAACAAACTTACGGTTCATAGAAAACAAACATGTTTACCAAAGGGGAATTGGAATGGGCAGGGATAAATTAGGAATTTTGGATTAAACTGCTGTATATAAAATAGATAAACAACAAGGTCCTACTGTATAGCACAGGGAATTACATTCAATATCTTGTCATAATCTATAATGAAAAAGAATATATGAAAAAGAATCTATATGTATGTATGTATAACTGAATCACTATGCTGTACACCAGAAACAAACACAACATTGTAAATCAATTATACTTCAATTAAAAAAAAAAAGTAGACTCAGGCATTTTTCTCTGTGTTTTTGCTGGATGAGAATCCTGAAATTCCCTTGTTCAAGGTCACATGATGAGTAAGAGTCAGCAGTGCTGCTGGAGGCCGGTCTCTCCCGTCCTGGCCTACTGCTCTTGCGTTGCTCTGTGATATGGGAAAATATGGGGTGAGATAATAGGGATTTGTTTCAAAAATTCAAAAGCAACTTTAAATGTACCTTGTAAATATTTTTTCAAAATAATCAGAAAATGTCTGAAGAATTTCCCTTTGGCATATTTGCACTGACGCTGCACAATCTCTGCAGCAATGAGGGGAAGCCAACGAACACTTGAGCAGTGAACAGCACCGCTCTGAACGAACTGGTGTGCCCACTGTCCATGGAAAAGAAATCTCAGCCCATGATACTGGGCAAGGCTGCTAACGAAGCCCTGAGCCCTATGGTCGGTGTAGGTATTAAAAGAAGAGTGCAAAGACGGTAAGAATTTAGAAGAATAAGAATGGAGAAAGTGACCTAGGACACAGAAGTAAAGGAAGAGGACTCCAAGGTGGGGGTGGGGGTGGTGCCACCAGCCAGTGCCTTAAGGGCTTGTGGAGTGTGGGGTGGGAGGTAACTGGTGTCAGAGCTTCAGAGCTGGCATTTAGAATTACCCCTTTCCCAGGTCTGTATTCACCTATTTCCTGCTCCGTTTGGGATGGCCCGGAGTAGGAGCCCAAGTGAGTGAAACTCCATTTAGGTTCTTCTAGGTCTTGGTGGACACAGCCAGAATGAATAAAAACAGCTAATAGGTATTAAGAATAGCTGATAATGGCAAAGCTAACATTTATTGAGCTCTTAGTTATTAAAATTAGCTTATGATAACATTTGTTGAGCATTTATTTACTAAGTGCCAGGCACTGTTCTAAATGCTCTAGAGGTATTAACACGTGGAAATCTCACAACTCTCTAAAGTAGTTTCCTTTTACAGCTGAGAAAATTGATGTGCATAGAAGTGAAGTGTCTTGCTCAAGGTCAGAGAGCTAGTAAATGTCAGGGTTGGAATTCGAAACAGAGTCCTTGGGATTGATTACCAGGCTACACAAGTAAATGTCGAGTAAATATTAAATGATGCCAGAAAGGGTTGATTACTTGGCCCCTCTAATGCCTTCGCTGCTTGCTAGGCATGTTGTTGCTCGAGGTGAGACTTGTGTGCCCAAGTGCAGAGTCAGCCGCAGAGGGTGACTGTGTGCAGACAGGCCATTCCAGACACAGTATGTCAGTTTCCTGTGTGACTGTGAAAACCACTTCGCTGAAGAGTGTGCAAACCACAGCCTCACCAGTGAGTGGTTCTCCGCACGAACTAGAATATGCCAGGCTTAACGGAAGGGTGCATTTTCAAGCCCTCCTTCACTGCTTGGTTCTGGGTATATACAGTATTATGCCCCTTCAAAGGCAGAGGGAGCATTAGTCACGATAGGTGTTAGAGTCAGGCCAGGGTTATTGGCAGCTTGCTGTGAGGGAGGAAAAGGGGATTAGGAACAAGAGTAATTCTCTGTCTTCATTGATTTCGGAGGCTGTTTACTTACAAGTGTTTCTGCAACTTTTCCTTCTCCTTTTCAACAAATTCACAGCGGAGGGAAGAGATTTGCTCTATGGTGGCTCCCAGAGAGTCCTGCCGAGCTTAGAGCTGCCAAGGTCAGGAAATGGAACACATGCTTTTTGCCAAGGCAATTTTTTTTCTCATCAGATTAGCAGTCATGCAGGGAAAAGGGCCATTGATAGGTCCGGAGGCAAGTATAGTGACGGGGAAACAGCCATAGTCTCCCATGTGTTGTAACTGAGGATCAGAGCAGCTTGAAATAGTCTGTTTAGTTAAAACAGGGGCCTGCCTTGGAGTGCTGGCTCCTCAGTGCCTGGCTTGAGGAAGCAGACTTGATGCCTTTGCTTCTGCTGCAGCTGCTCTAAGCCATCACAGGAATCGTGAATTCAGTTAAAGCAGAACAACAGGATTTAAAATGAGTAGAAATAATCTACCTGCAGGGTAAGGGCATGCGAGAGTTTCCCTGTTCCCCCAGGTTGACTTGCCGTTTCATGGATTACAAGTCTGGGGTGATGCTGAATATTGTTTGAACCCGTCGAGCTGCCCTTGACCTTTTTAGGAGACAGTTGAGGAAATACTCTTATTCATCCCTGTGAAGCATTTCCCAATTGAAGACCAATCAAGCAAGCAAACAACCCAATAAATCGACATTTAAAGACTCTGAACCTCTCTATCAGCAAAATCCCAATTTGTGGGAGCATGTGTTTGGAAATGCAATTGCCCCTCAGTCTCCACGGGGGTCTCCCCCTGTACCCAACAGACACCAAAATCTGCGGAGGCGAAGTCCCTCACATAACGTGGTGCAGTATTTGCACGTAAACTGTGCACATCCTCCCACATATGTTAAATCATCTCTAGATGACTTATAATACCTAATACAATGTAAATGCTATGGAAATAGCTGTAAATACAATGTAAATGCTTTGTAAATATTTGCCGGCAAATTCAAGTTTTGTTTTTTGGGATTTTCTGGAACTTTTTCTCCTGACTATTTCTGATCCCAGGTTGGTTGAACCTGAGGAGGGGGAACCCATGAATAGAGGGCCGGCTGTACTTGTTTTTTAAATCCAAAGGGAGTAGAAGGTGTGAATATTATCTGGCAAATCCAGGGCACTGTTATTAGCTGTAAATATGAAAAACATTTAATACGTTTACTTTCCCCTTTGAGTACAGCTTGGCATAAAGGGGGAGGGGGCTGTCCCCATGGTACTGTTTATGAGTAACTTCAGCAGAGGAGGTGCTCCTTGCTGCCCAGGCCTAATGGGCTGCTGGGGCGGGGGTCTGCTCTGTTGCTTTCAAGTCAGCATGACAGAACACAGCTGGACGGCGCTGGGTCTCCATTCACTCATAGCCCCTGGCTCTTCCTTTGAAGTGTCTCCTTTGGGAAGTGCTAATAAGAGCTGTTACAACCACTGGGCGAGGGTAGGGGCGTGGAGGGTCATGAGACCATCTAAACATCTATGTGGCAGCTTGGTGCTTAAAAAGAAATGGAACCAGAACTGACCATAGACTAGGGCCACAAGTCAACTCAGAGTTGACTATGTTTCTGTTTGAATAAAGTTCCCTGCCCCAGCCTGAAGGTGGACGTCTCCATCAGGTGAAGAGGAAGAGTCGGCAGGGTAGGCTGTGTTAGAGCCAGTGTGAGGGATGTTTCTCCAGGACGGTTGTGGGGCAGAATGTCCTGGAGTTATTGCTATTTGGAGAAGTGCCCACATGGAGAGAGATTGGCTTTCTGTAACACTGGCTGCTGGAGTATTGTTCAGGCACAACTGGGCACTAGAATGGCTTTGCTCTGAGGATGAGGCAGAAGGCCTTGGCTGACGGTGCATTTGGTCTAAGATCTGGGAGGACTTGAGTTTCCTGGGCATTCCCCAAGTGGAAACTCACAGATTGGTAGCATCACGATGCTGTAAGCCTGAGCTTAAATGGGCAGGAATTTGTGTTCTCTCCCAACTCTGGCAAAGGGAGAAGCAAGGACAGAGTGTCTGCACCTGCTCCTGGGGCAGGAAGCCTCCTTGCCGCATCTCTGGATCCCTGCTTACATAGTATAGAAAGCTATAGCCTTTCATGAATGTGGCCTCTTTTCACCATTTGTAATGCTACAAATAATTTCTTCCTCTTAGCTCTGTTTATTCTGAAGTGTGTGCATTTGGAGGGGGTTAAAGCTTAAATGAAACCAAATGTAGAAAATTAAGTGCACTAAATTTTCTGCAATTTGAGTTTGACCAAGGTGTTACATAATTAAACTGTAAATGAACCACATTAAAAAAATCTAATGAATTAATCTGAGTCAGAACTAAAGTGGTACTGTTTTAAACTTTTTATTTTTTAATGTAATTTCAGGCTTATAGCAAAATTACAAGAATAGTACAAAGCCTTCACAGGTACTTTTCATCTAGATTCCTCGAATATTAACATTTTACCAGTTTTGTTTTCTCCCTCTCTCTATCTCTCTCACTTTTTGATTATTTAAGAAAAAGTAGCAGACATGATGCCTATTTGCCTATAAATTCTTCCTTGTGTGTTTCTAAAAATAAGGAAATTCCCTCCCATATCCACAGTACAGTTAGCAAAATCAGAAAAGTCATATGAACTCAGTACCATTATTTGATCTGTAAACCTCATTCAGATTTTGCCAGCTGTCCTAAGAATGTCCTTTAGAGCAGAATAGAATCCCAAAGCATGTGTTGCCTTCCATTGTCATGTCTCCTTAGCTCCCTTTGCTTTGGAACTGTTTCCTAGTCTTTCTTCAGAGCAATTCATATTTAAAAGTATCTTGAGTAGATTAAAGGAGAGAATCAAAATATCGTGGAGCCTGCCAATTTTCCTTTAATCATTATAATGGAATTACATAGTCATAGAATTTTTAGCTGGATGCGTGATCACCCACTTAAAGACTACATTTCCCAGACCACACCTAGTTGTGACCCTGTGAACTAAAGTCTTGGGCAATAGGAAGTGAGTGGAAGTAATGTGTACAACTTCTAGATCAAACCCTTAAAGGGAAGGAATGTGTCTTTTTATTTATTTACTTTGCAATGTGGGATAAAGATGTGATGGTGACAGCAGGAGGGATCTCTTGAACCATGAGACTCATCAGCAAGGTATTCCTGATAATTATGAAGCAACCATACCAGACCTTGGCTATCTGTATGTTACCCCATTCCCCTCATTCCTCTAAAAAAATTTTAAGAACTTAAAAAAAAAAAATTCTATTTTGTATGAGTCATTATTATTTTGGATCTTTTTCTTATAGCATTTGTACCAGCCACTTGACCAGTGCAATTGTCTAAACCAATTTTATTAATTCTTTTAGTAGTTATATTTTCTCATTTGTATTAGTGTTAGTCAGAGCTGTATTCTCTGTGAAATTACAAAATTGCCTTTGTTATGCAAATTTAAAGTCTTAGACCTTTAGAGGAATTTTGGGTTGAAAGATCTGCCCCTGTAATTTCCATATGTTGACATCAGGTGGCAGTAGAGTTGTAATACGTCCTGAGCAGCCTGGTGAACCAGGACTTTCACTGATGACATCAGCATGAGTTCCTGAGCTAAAACTTTGGACAAAATATGTCTACTTATTTAAAAAATGCAATACAAACTCAAATTACTTCATAGCAAATACAAACAAATTCATATACATTTCATGTGTTATTTAGCATAACAAAGCTAAAACATGATTTTTGATATTAAACCTGCGAAAGGCTTTATTTCCCATCTTCTATTGCTCATAGACCCACTATTATGAACACCCCTTCTGCTTAATTGCTTTTTTTTAGAAGGCAGTTCTCTTTCTCTCATAATCAAGACAAAGAGTAGCCTTTCTGGTCAACTAGAAGAGCCTATAGTTAAACTTTTCTCTTTAGCTTCTTGCTAAAATCCTTTCTTACTCCTACAAATTTAGGAAGAGGGAAGAAATTGTAAGTGGTAGCTCTTTAAGCCTGTTAAAATCTTGTGTTCATCACAGGTTAAACTACATATGGTTTTTTGCCACTTAGAATTCTTTCCAAAATTTTCCCTCCTAAGTTAACACAGCTTGAGAGTCTACATGACCTAATATGCATATGATAGTTTTTTTTTTAAAACTTAATTAACAGCCTTGTTTAATACCTGGGTTACCAAGGTAACACCCAGAAGGAAGAAAAGAAAGTTGAAACAAAGAGAACAATATTTGGATTAATGATCTCAGGTGATTTTCTCTTTCCCACTAACAGGGGCTACAGGAGAGAATGGGAGAGGAATTTTCCATGTCTCCAGGCAAAGATGTGGAGAAGGCAGAAGCTATCTTGGTTATAAGGGAGCATAAGTCTGGTATAATGATGTCACTTGGTCTCTATCTTGTGGCTGTTACATCATTGTACATGAGACTGGAGCATTTCCTCCATGATACATTCTATTTGGAATTACCAATGTCAGTTGGACTAGAAATAGTTGTAAATGTTAGGTGCACAATTCATAAGTTTGGGTTCTGAAATCATTGCAGGAAATGAGAAAATAAAATGTGCAAATCTTTGTCCTACCCAAGGGCAAAAACATCCCTGGAAAGTTGCTTCCTTTTCATGATGGATTTGGGCCTATAGCTCTGTCCACAATTTGTTTATGGTCCCTTTTGAGTCTTCTTGTTTATTTTTATACAGACTTACGTAAAATGGAATGAAAATTACGCACACATGAATGCATATGTGTATATATGTGCCAGTGTAAGTCATAGCTTTGCTTATGTCAAAGAAATCTATTAAAAATATGAGCCAAAATAAAGTGAGCTGTTCATTCATGAAACATTTATTGAGCACCTACTACTACGTCTCTGATACCGTATTAGGTGATGTGATGTCAAAGATAAAAAAGACATGGACACTGTACTTCCACAGTGTCCTTCATGCTGTACTTTTTAAAAAGTATAGAGTCTAGTCTAATGAGAGATTCAAAATACTATTGAGGCCACCAATTTTCCTTTAATTTTCATTTTTTAAAGGTATGAATCACTGAGCTGTATAATAACTGTTTAGTCTTTGTTAGAATTTCTCTTTAATACAAAGAAACGAAGGGAAAAACATTTAAAGCATGGGACTGAGACTCAGCTACCATGTGGTTCAGATCCCAGAGTGGGCAACGTTCTGGAAATGATAAATCCACTTATAATAGGAAGCAGTTTTCCTGGGACATTTTTGCCCCTGGGGAGGACAAATTTAGCAGAATTTCTGTTCTTTTTCCCCCTAAATTCTTTTCTATATGTGAATACATTTAGATGTCACAGCACTGCTGGAAAGTATTATTTCTGTCCTCATTTTATAGATGAGAAAACTGGTGAGCAGCATGGATTAGCAACTTATCCCAAGGTTACATAGTATGTGTCAGCCAGGATACAAACACAGACAGTTGGGCTCCAGGATCTGTACTTTTAACCACTTCTCTATACTTTTATGGCCTCAAGTGAAGTGGGGAGGGAGTACCTTACAGGAAACACATCCCCCATTTTGGAATTTTATTTCCATCCAACTATCAGTGATTGGGAAATCAACATAACCAGTAGGCAGCAGGGACTCAGAATTCTCAAGAACTTGCTATGGAGTAGAGGGACAGACGTATCTGCAGATAACTATGGCGAAAGGCAGAGAGCAACCAGCGCTATAAGAAGCTGAGAGAATACTCTGTCAGCACAAAGGAGGAAGCAAAAGAGGAGGCAACATGTCCTGATTTTAGTGATTGGAAATCCCACCTGGACATACTGATTGCTTCTGTGTTAAGTGGAACTTTTTTTGCCCTTCTTATTTGGAACAGGCAATTCTTGGTTCTTTCCTTGTTGGATAGACTTTCTTTTTTGCTTCTGCTGTTTGGGGCTAATGTCTAGCAGCAACCAGAAAATGCATAGACATATGCATGGGTTGATGTTTCTGTCTTCAACCTAGTGGCCACCACTTAATTCATCTGTCTTCATTCAACTCAGAGAGTCTCAGGGCACTCATCTCATTGTTGGGTAACTGTGAGCTGGCTTATATGACTTACCCACTGAGCTTGAGCTTTTTTTGGGTAGAGGATGAGCCTTTTGGCCAGTGGCTTTAGACCAAGCCTGGAGTCAGGCACTCACATACTGAAGAATAAATATTTAAGAAATGAATGAAATACAAACAATTAACCCTGGGAATGGGAAAAAACCCCACCACCTATTTATCACATTACCCTGTCCAATCCACTTTTAAACCTCTTAATGAGGACAGAAGCTGTTCATTAAATAAATTAACCATTAAGTTGAGAACACGGATGTCAATATAGACACAGGCTGTTAATTTGCTGGCCACTGATGCATCCAGTGCCCAGAGGACCTAAGCCACTGCATGTCTGTTAAACAGCAGGTGACTGCAGCACGACTGAAAGGGACGAGGCCAACACGGAGCTCGCATAGGTTGCTGGAATTATCCAAAATGAGGTCCTCGTCCCCTTTGAAAGATAGATGCTTCTTGGCATCAAACTTTGAAACTGTCTAAGTGATTAGGCCTCTCCGTTCCTTTTTGACTGTTTTATTTCCATTTTAAAATAGATTGTACCATTTCTTACTTGTAATTTGGCCTAATGTTGCCTTGAAATAAGAGAGCGATAAAGAAAGGGAGAAGAGATCTTTGATCATTTGTCATACGGTGGAAAATCTGACAGTGGCTTCAATTAACAGATGGGACCCCAGAGAATTTCTCAGCCTGATCACCCCCCAGTGCTCTGTCTAATTGAGTAGAGGAAAACAGCCTTAGCAGGGAGCTGGACAGCTGCCGAATGAAGCCATCGCCATTCAGCGAGGCTAAAACCTCTGTCACGCTCTGGGCTTTTCTTTTTGCATGCTGCTCTTGCAGGCTGCTGAAGCATAGCAGTCGAAGGGTGATGGCATTAGTGAGATGCGGTGGAAAAAGCACTGGAAGGGAACCTGGGAGACTCAGCCAGCCTTGAGATCTTGGAGGGGCTCCCTCCCGTCTCCGGGCCTCAGTTTCCGTGTTGGTAGCACGCAGTGAGGGGAGTGGATGATCTTCGGGGTCTTTCTCAATTCTGACATTAAGTCCTTCTTGCCTTTTCTCCAAAAGGAGCTTAAAGATAGGTTTGGCAAATCCTTGCTTGGGGCATACACAACTGTTATCCTAGAAATGGAATTTTTATAAGTGTGTTTGGCAAATATGAAGGCAGGGTAAGACTAATGTGGGGGGGGGGGCAGGGGCTGGAATATGAGGATGTCTTTGTAAATGCATTTGGGAAACTATTTTCCTTCCCCGTCCCGTGCCTAGCCATCACCCACACCACTGCTGAAGGGATCTCCCTAAAACACTTAACTCATTAACGCAGCTGTTTTTCTTCTGAGTCATCCGTGCAACAAGGGCAGGGACTACATTAATCTTGTCCAGTGATGTATCCCTAGCACTGTCCCAGCACAATGCCTGGCCCAGAATAGATGTTACAGTGATGTTTGTTGAATGAACGCATGTGTCCATGTTTATAACTTTTTAGTGGTTAACGACGGATTTTAGTTTCCAGGTTAAAACTTAATACTTTAATTCGTGAATTCCTTCATGATTTTGCCCCAGTTATCTATCCCTCCCTTACACAGCCCTCCTGGGTGTGTTCTTCCCTCCAACTATGCTACATTCTCTGCAGTTCTCCGAGGATATCACAATGTTGAACATTTTCATGCCTTTGTACTTGTTATGTTTGCCATGGATGCTTTTCTCCTGGTTCATCAAAACTCACATCAGATCCCAGGTACTCTGGAAAGTCTTTCCTGATCTCCCTCCTCCATTATGATTTAAATGTCTCTTCTTAGGTTCTCCTGGCATCCACTGCATGCCTGTATCCATCACTATTCTGCAGTTATTACCATCCCTAACACATTGTCTAGAATATGGTAAATGCCCATTTAATGTTCTTTTCAAAATGAGTGATGCGGTGAATGAAGCTCTCAGCCCCCATTTCAGGCCCCTATCACTTCCACATTTTCTCCTTTTCTTTCATGTGTGAGGTCTCAGAACCTCAGCCTGCTTCCTTGTCTTCGGATTCTTCGACCCCTCAAAATTTGGCTAAGGAGTAGAAGTTCATTTTCTCAGTTCAGTCCTTTTTGTTGCCTCAGTGAAAGTCCACAGGCCCTTTTTGTTTTATGTATTGCTCACTTCCCGGAAATAGGCGATAACAAAAATAATGAGCTGGTTCTGGAAGCTTATGGACTTCTTACAGTGGCTTTCTCCTTCTGCCCTCTGCCTCCCTTTCTGTGATGGTAATAGGGGTCTCAGCTAGACTTTTACCTTCTGATTTATACTCAGAATTGGAGCTCCCCAAATCTTTTAATTCCTTTAACCTCATCTTCAGACGTATTATGAACTTTATTTTTTTATGATTGAGCCCCTCTTCGGTCTGTGGATATAGTCGAGGCAAATTATCACTGCATAGCAAATTACCCCCAAACTTAGCAGCTGAAAATAACAAAAATTTATTCTTTCACAGTTTCTGAGAGTTATGGATCCAGAAGTGGCTTAGTTGTGTGGTTTTGGCTCAGGGTATCTCATGAGCTGTCAAGCTATTGGTTGGACTGTAGTCTCAGCTGAAAGCTGGACTGAGGGGAAATCCTCTTTGAGTTCGTTCACGTGGTTGTTGGAAAGCCTCAGTTCTTTGCAGACGCCTCAGCCGAGATTCTCATTTCCTCATGGCTGTTGGCTGGAGGCCTCCCTCAGTCCCCTGCCATGTGGGCCCCTCCATAGGGCAGCTCATAACATTGCAGCTAACTTCCTCAGAAATGACAAATCAACACTTCTGCCATATGCTATTGGTCGTACAGACCCAGTCCTAGTAGAATGTGGGAGGGGACCACATAAGGGTATGAATATTAGGGGTCGGGGGTCACTGGGAGCCATCTTGGAGGCTGACTGCCACAGGCAGAACTGGAGCTTTTCTGCCAATTTGCTTTAATGGAAAATAGCATTCTTAAGAACTTTCCAGCTGGATGGTGCTCAGTTCAGCTGACCCCTGGTGTATTTGGGAATGATTTTCTCTATGCATTTCTTTATTGATGTTTTGGAATTTTAATCCAAACACTTTTTTATAATTTTGGATACATCGTTTCAGTTGATGTAGCTTTTGACCATTTGGAAGAAAGATGAGCATCCCATACAATTAGGAATGGAGAATGCAGTCTTGGCCGTAAGCCATCATATTTCATGGGCTCCAAATGGCAAGTTAGAATAAAACTTTCTAATTTTTGCTTTATAAGCATGGCATTATTTTCAGCTCATTGAAGGTGGGTGTCAGGAGGGCAGAGAAGTGCCTAAGGCATGCTGAAATGATAGATTATTTTTTATATAAAATTACCTGCTTTGTGGTTACTTCTACTGCTTGTAAATTATACTTATGTATTATTCACGTAAGTGACTTTGTACTTAATTAGAATAGAAGTCGTCAAGGAAAGACCATCAATGCTGTTGTTCTCAGAACTTAGTAGATAAATTGACCTGAAGGAAACATTTCCAAGGGAATATATTTTGGGGTTGAAGGGTCAGATCTTGTTGTCATGAAGGGAGCACAGAACATGCAAGGTCTCCTGGTCCATGCAGTGCTGACTTTCCACAGCTCACGTACTAGACAGTGGTTTTCAAAGTAACATGTGTGTGGGAGGAGGGTGGGTTAGGGAGAGGTGGTGATGGATAGGCAGGCCCTTTACAAGAAAGTTTTCAACCCCTCCTTTCTTCCTTTTCTGCAAGCAGATTAGCTCTGCATTTTTTTTTTTTTTTGTATTGGGCTCTACATAACTGCAATTTCATTTTGAGAAAAGGTTTAGCAGCTTCAAAAAGAAAGGAAACTGCAGACATCCAGCCTGGGAGACAGTAGTTGAAGCATCACAGGAGGACATCTCTGAGCATGTGCGACTTTTTTGGTAACCAAGAAGGTGAGCAATGAGATCAAATGGGTGGTTCCTCTTCAAAATTCTCCTTTGGGGAAACTAAATCTTTTTTTTTTTTCTCTTACAGGCTTTTATTTTATTTTATTTTATTAATTAATTAATTTATTTTAAACTTCTTTTTATTGAGTTATAGTCATTTTACAGTGTTGTGTCAAATTCCAGTGTAGAGCACAATTTTTCAGTTATACATGAACATACATATATTCATTGTCACATTTTTTTTCACTGTGAGCTACCACAAGATCTTGTATATATTTCCCTGTGCTATACAGTATAATCTTGTTTATCTATTCTACATACGCCTGTCAGTATCTACAAATTTTGAACTCCCACTCCATCCCCCTCCCCCTTGATAACCACACGTTTGTATTCTATGTCTATGAGTCTGTTTCTATTTTGTATTTATGTTCTTTTTTTTTTTTTTTACATTCCATATAATGAGCAATCTCACATGGTATTTTTCTTTCTTTTTCTAGCTTATTTCACTTAGAATGACATTCTCCAGGAACATCCACGTTGCTGCAAATGGCATTATGTTGTCATTTTTTATGGCTGAGTAGTATTCCATTGTATAAATATACTACAACTTCTTTATCCAGTCATCGTTGACGGACATTTAGGCTGTTTCCATGTCTTGGCTATTGTAAATAGTGCTGCTATGAACATTGGGGTGCAGCTGTCATTTTGAAGTAGGCTTCCTTCTGGATATATGCCCAGGAGCGGGATGACTGTGTCATATCGTAAGTCTATTCCTAGTCTTTTGACTATGAATCTGCATACTGTCTCCCACAGTGGCTGCACCAAACTGCATTCCCACCAGCAGTATAGGAGGGTTCCCTTTTCTCCACAACCTCTCCAGCATTTGTCCTTTGTGGGCTTTTGATTGATGGCCATTCTGACTGGTGTGAGGTGATACCTCATTGTAGTTTTGATTTGCATTTCTCTTATACCAGATCTTTTTCTTATGATGTTGCTTCTGTTCAAAATGCTGTTAACTGTTAACATTACTATCAAAAGGCTCAGGATATTCTTCCCCAAACACCTCAATCTTCTGAAGGAGGTTTTGGCATCCTGTAGTCACTTGAGGCTTAGTCAGAGGCAGGGTTTCTCAACAGCGGCACTGTTGACATTTCTGGGATGGTTCTTTGTCGTGAGGGCTTCTCTGAGCATCGTAGGGTGTTTAACAGCATCCCCAGCCTCTACCCACAGGATGCCAAGAGCACCCTCTCCCACCCAATTGTAACCATCAAATGTGTCTCCAGACATTGGCTAATGTCCCCAGGGGAGCAAAATCACCCCCAGTTGAGAACCCCTGATCTGGTGAGTACAATGAATGACCAAGGTGACAGTGCCAGTTTTGGCCCCAAATTGAGGTTGAATGTGATGCAAGTCGCTGCTTTTCGTGTGGTTGGTTCAGAAACTGACTCTGAAGGCATTTTCCAAAGAGAAACACCAAGATATTTGGAATACAGTTCTGGCACTGCTGGAATAAGTGTTTCATCTCCCAGCATAACTTCTTGGAAGGTAGCAAACTCAGTGGTGCCAGTTCTGGTATGTTTGTAGTAAACCAGACCTGGTTCCTTACAGGTTTGTCTTGTTCCTAATCCAGGTGTGTCTCTCACCCAAAGACAAACTGAAATGGAAAAAAAAGAAAGTGTAGTGCTGTCTGCGTGGTAGTTCTTTTAGCAAAAATTGGGAGGGAAAAGAGAGTGAGAAACTCGGTTTTGAAGTCAGCCATTAAAGGTCCTAGAAATTTCTACCTAAACTTCTTTCTGGAGGTTCCCAGGATGTCTTATTCTTTTTAGACATAAATGCTGTCTCTTATTGTCAATGAATCATACAATATATTTTGTTTGCTTACCTGGCCTTTTAAATAAATTTGCATTTCCCCCTGCATGTCTCCAGGCAAGATAAGAGCAACAAAAACAATAACAAAAGGAAGGCTTTCTTTGAAAAGAATTTGTCCCTAATTGATTGCAGCTGTAACAGCTGGCACCACCAATGAAAAAGCCCGCGCTTTGGCTCTGACCAGATGAAGAGGCCACGTGCTGACCTATGTTCAGTCACCTTGGGGGCACTGAGGGTCGAGGGGCATCTGTTTGAAATTTCCTGTCACAACAGTGCCATTTGCAGAAACGGCCACGGAGCAGGCAAGGATAGGGTGGGCTTTCTTTGTCAGATGTGTCCTCTGATAGTTTTTGCAGAGGGGTTGTAGGAAAGGGGGCGATCGCTCAGGGCCAAGCACTGAAACTCTGTTAGGAATGAGGGGCCCGAATAGCCTGTGCTCCTGGGGCTGGGCTGTCCTCAGAGGAGGGGCCCTTGTTTCCTCAGTGGGGACCAAAGGCAAGAGCAGAAACTCCAACAGAAAAATGCAGATTAAGAGACTGACTGGAGCCCCCAGTTGTACTGGTGTGACAAATAAATGAACAGAAAAGTGCAATTTGTCTAGGGTGGATGCTGCCAGTGGAAAGGGCTCTTTAAATGTCTAGAGGGATAAACTGAATTTATTTTCAGGCTCCCTTTGTTATGGGTGGTTGTTTTCCAAAGGTGGGGACTGGTCTGCCTGATAGGAAACAGAACAGACAACCTGTGGAAGTACCTAGAGCTTGGCACCTAATAAATGGTGGGTAACATGATAAAAGTAATGATCGTCATTATCATTAATTGCACGGGGGCTATCACCTATCCCCGTACACATCCAAAGCAAAGGGGAGAAGCAAGGCAGACAGGGAGATCATTTAGGCTTTCAAGCTAATGGTGGCCTCAGTTACCCGTTTTAGGCAAGCTTTTGATGATCTGGGTGATTCTCTGCCCTTGTGTTAGTTTCTCGTGGCTGCTGTAACAGAGCACCACGACCTGAGTGGCGCAGAACAACTGAAATCTACTCTCTCAATTCTGGAAGCCAGGAGTCAAAAATCCACAAGGTTTGTGCTCCCCACACCTGCCCCTAGAGCAGATCCTGTTGCAGTAGCCAGTGTCTCAAGGGCAGAACAGAAGCGTGTTGGAGGAAGCGAAGGCTGGGAGTAGGGCTGTGACACTGGGCAAGACGTCCTGACAACAGCATTGCCTTATAGTTATTGAGACTTGAAAAAATTCTTCCCTGAGGAAGAGAAGGGCTGAGCTGGGAGGCTCTGAGTGAAGACAATGGGGGTTGGTCACAGACTGCATCTGGGGCTGAAGGTCAGAGAGGGGTTGGTGATGACTGATGGAGACCGGTGGTGGCACTGACAGATGTGAGGGAGCTGGGAGGGTAACCCATGCTGGGAAGGCAGCTGGAGAGTTTGCTTTTAGAGTGGATCCTGGGCCTCACGCAAGTGTAGGACACTCCTCCCTCATCTGTAGAGCTGCCGTGACTGACCACCATCCAGGCCAGCTTTACACGTGGCTTCACGATCACGTGGTGTGTGTGGGAGGGGAGGTGGGTCCTGTGTCAGAGCCCCACATCTCTGGGATGTTGGTACTTAGAAAAGAAAAGCTCCTTGCAGCCTCTGTTTGCGATAGGTCTGCAGAGCCATTTCTACCCACCACTGAGAATGTGTGGCTCTTCGAATGATTTATTATTTTCAAAGCTAGGAAAATATACAGCTTCTTATGCTTAGTCAATAATTAGTGAATAATAAACTTAACCAAAGAACTTCTGTAATTTTTCAAGGACCAAATGTTTTCCTTCTCAAATATCTGTTTTTCTCAGTCATTGATGGCTATTCAACCATTTAACTGGTCGATATGAGCACCCAAGATAAATAAATGGAGACCTTTTAACCCGTAGACTTGGAGTGACAGCTTGGACTAAACCATCAGTCTTCCACCAAAAGAAAACACAAAAACGACCCTTAACAAAGTTAGACACAGACATGTTTTGAAGGTCAGGTAATTTATTTTTTTGAGAGAGAGAAAGGGTAAAGAATTAAATTTTATTAATTATATGTATATTTTCAGTCCCGTTTAGTTTTGCAATACTGAAAAACTTTATGGAGTGACTCAAATTATTATAAATTACAGGAGAGGTCTAGACCTTGTGAGTTTTTGAAATTTAAGTTGTTTCTTTCTGTGTCCTGGGTCTTTGGAATCTGTCACAAAAAGACTTTCCTTTACCGTGATTTTCTTTAATTTCAGCATTTATGATCAGATATAAACAACTACGAAATATGTATAGTTTTTTTCATCCTCTTACATAATTTGGAAACCCTCTTATATGCATTCATGGTTTGCACAATCCAGGAACGTGAAAAACTGAAATAGCCTAGTTGAGGTTCAGTTTTGCAGACTGCAAAGACTCTCCCACACACACACACATATATACACACACGTGCACACACATGGTATCAGAGAGAGAAAATTCCAGCAGGAAGGCTGCAGAGTAGAAGTGAGATAAAAACAACAGGCAAGCTGAAGGAAGCTCCCTGAGGCAGGTTGTCTCATCCGTGAGACGCTCTCTTGTCATTTCCTCAGTTCAGTATTGAATTGCTCCACTGTTCTCATAAAAGTGTATGTTAATTTAATAGACAATTTGGTTGGAAATATTTCTCCCCTAATTGTGCAGATTTGCTTCCTCTCTGCCTTCTCATGCCTCCTTTCCCAAAGTGAGTCCTTAGCAATGTAGGGTGTGATTCCACACTGGGTTGTGTTGAAGAGTCAGTCATGATGTGCTTGGAAGGGCTCTTTATCCTGAAAGCAGATGCGTTTCCGGGTGGGAAAGAAGAGGGATGGGTTAAAAAGAGGCGGTGTGCCTGGTTTGCATTTGCTCCCTGGCATTACTGCAAAACAGAAGATGACTCAGAAGAGTCCAGTTAAAGGGCAGGCCTGCTGAGTGATAGCTCAGTGTTAAAAGACATCACCAAAAAAATTGAAAGTAGCGTCATAGATAATTCAGGTCATTACAAGGGACCAGGGAAGTAGACAGCGCCCCTCAATGGAACTTGGAGAATAAATGCCTCCTCTGCCCCACTAAATAGATAGTAAACTTAAAGAGTATCAGTCTGAAGTGACTCCAGACAGTTGGGTGCCTGGTGGGCCCACATATCTGGCTATGGCCATTCAATGTGTTCACTTGCTTCTCTCCCACTGCCTGTCACAGGCCACAGCAGCCCATGTGTGTCAGAGCAGGAGACATGGCAGGGGAGCTTTTCTTGGTTATGTCCAGAATGAACTCTTGGCCCTAGCCCCCACCTCCCAGATACATCAATCCAGTCTATTGAAAATTATTTTCCCATGAAACAGTAATGACTAATAGCATTTTCTCCAAATCTCTTTTGTTGTTTCTGACCATAATTTCCTGCTTTCCATAGATGTGTTCTGTGATCATGATGCTGGCCTTACCATCTCATCTATCTCTGTTACCTCCATCCTCTCATCCTCCAGGCCGGCCCTCCCTGTCTGTCCCTCCTCCATCACTCTCACTGCACCGCGATCAACAACTTCCTTCTGTGCCCCACCTGTGCGTTATCATGGACTCGGCTGTGGGATGGAGCTTGGCTGGCCGACTTTAATCAGGGTTACACTTTAAAAGAACTAGATCCAGACTTTGAGAAGAAGTTGCTAGAGTAAAAGTGATAGTTGTAAATGTTTTTCTATGTGGCTATTGAGCCCTACGGAATTTTATATCAACCCTGAACAAACATTTCCATTGGAAAAGAAACAAAAAAGAAATAGTCCCAAATTGGTCACAGTAAGAAAAAAAAGATGTATTATATGTGACTACGGAACCCCTACTAAATTACAAGTAAGTTTGATCTGCTTTGGAAAACTTGAAAGGGCCTGCTGTCCACTGAGTGATGGGGGTGTCTGTGTGCCAGGATCTCTGCCTCTCTCAGCTTCAAGTTAGGTTTCAAAGCAAGTGCCACATCCTAGATCAGAATGATTTAAAGATGTAAATGGTCAGAATTTTCCCTAAAGTGTTACGTGATAGTAAGCTTAAGGGTTAGCTCCAGTCTGTGTGTTTAACTATTCCTGGAAAACTCTTGTGGGTGTGTAGCAGACTCTGGAATGGAAAAGAATTAACCATTATTGAGCTATTATGACTCAGGAGTTTTTTTTATCTATTAATTTGTTTAATTCTTTCTCAAAAGCCTGTGTATATGGACAAGTATTAGAATCAGTGTTAAACTGCTATAGCACTCCTCCCCCCCCATTTAAGTGTCTTAACACAATAGATTATTTTTCCTTTACAAGAATAGTCCAGTTTGGTTCCAGGACAGTGGTATCAAGGATGGGGGTGAATCGCAGAGGTGGGACCTCTGTTCCACGCAGAGACGTGGGGACCCAGGCAGATAGAAACTCTGACTTTTACAACACGGAGCTCCCAAGTCTTCCTTTAATGCCAGTAATCCAGAGGGAGGGAGTGAGGAGAGCACGAAGAAGAGTTGAGGGGGGTGCTTTTATGATGCCGCTCAGAAGTTACTCATCATCCCTGTATCCATTTCATTGACTTAAGGCTGAGTCTCAGGGACATCCTTGACTACCAGGGTGGCTGGCAAATGTAGCCTAGATAAGTTCCCAGGCAGAAGAGGAAATGGAACATCTGATGAATAGCTAGTGATCTTTGTCACAGGCACTAAATGGTAGACATGATTATTCCCATTTTACAGGAAAGGCAGCTTTGACTTATCCCAGATAACTCAGTGAGTGGCTAAGAGGGGATTTGGGGGTGCAGGGTATCCTGGCACCTCCAAAAGTTCCTGATTACAGCACTACAGTCATAATAACTGCCCTCTATTGAGCCTTTCACTTCACAATGATACTAAGATACAGATTTTATTGTCTCACAGATGCCAGGCCAGGTAATCAAGGCTCAGAGCTGTTCTGTAACGTGTCCAACTAGAGCAAGTAGGACTGAGATGCAAACCTCCTTTTTTCAGATTTCATCACCTATCTCTGGGATACTTCCTACCCTGACCCCTTAGAGAATCAGCACTGAACTCATGGCAACCTGACGGAGGTTGGGGTTGGTTGAATCAACTAGGTTCGCAATAAACTTTCCTTGAGTACATTTTGCCCTTTGTGAAGCACAGCTTTGTTCTGCTCCTGTTGTTTTAAAAATCAGTTTTCCCATCTATTCACGCAGCTTTGGTTGGAATTCAAAATGGTGAAACAGATCTTTACATTGATTACTACTTCCGTTACTACTTTCCCCGACATATTCATTGACATTATTCTGCGGAAGAAAGTGGGGACAGGGATTATCATCACAAATAAATATTTATCAAGTACTTGATTACAGAGGAACTCATGATGCTGGGAAATGGGAACTATGTGATGGGGCCCCTGTCCTCCCTGGGCTTCCAGATGAGCTGGGGAGGTGGGAAATGGCTAGATAAAAAAAGAAGTGACAACATAGGGTAGAATTTGCTGGGAGCCACAGGGCCAGTGCTGGGAATCAGTGCTCCAGGATGGTTGGGAGATGGTTTTTGAGCAGTCGCTAACGTGTCGGCCTTGGTCCTTGGGTGATTTCACGTTATCGCATTAATCCTACGGGAATTCAATGGTGGGAGTAATTGCTGGGGACTGGGATTGTCAGAAAGTCTTGAGAGAGGAGGTTAAGACTTGAGCTGGGTTGAATTATATGGTGATATTTCTCAGCAGTAATGAAAGCTGGCTGAGCTGAAACCCATAGCATAATTTCTCACTGGCTGGCTGCTCCAGATAGTAATAGCTTCAGTGCCCTTCAGAATGGAATTTTTCTGAGCCTATGAAGATTGTGAGGTGCACCCAGCAGGTAAGCATTCTTCCGTTTGCCTTCCACCCATTGCTTTAATTAAATACACTGTTCTTCTCTTGGTTAGCTCTTCGAAGCCTCCAGAAGTTCTGGAATGTCACTGCAGCAGCCGAAATGGCAGCTCACTGAATGGAAATTTTGCAGAGAGGGGAAAAATCTCTTGCCCTACCTCGGTTTTATTGAGAGATAATTAACATACATCACTGTATAAGTTAAAGGCGTACAGCGTGATGGTTTGATTTACATGTATTGTAAAATGATGACCACAAGAGGTTCAGCTAACAGCCATCTTTTCATATAGATACAATAAAAAGAAAAGAGAAAAAAAAGAAAATTTTGTTTTCCTTGCGAGGAGAACTCTTAGGATTAAGTCTCTTAAAACTTTCTTAAATATCGTAGCTGTAGTGTGAGCTGTAATCGTCACGTTGCATGTGACATCCCTAGTGCTTATTTCTCTTGTAATCGGAAGTTTGTACCTTTTTATCGCCTTCCACCAATTCCTCCTCCCCAACCTCTGCCAACCACAAGTTTGATCTCTTTCTGTGAATTTGTTTGTTTGTTTGTTTTCTTAGATTATACATATTAGTGAGATCATACAGTATTTGTCTTTCTCTGACTTTTTTCACTTTGCAAAATACCTTCGAGGTCCACCCATATTGTTACAAATTGGGGGGGGGTTCCTTGCTTTTTATGGCAGAATAATATTCTGATATATATACCACAATTTCTTTATCCATTCATCCATCTGTGGACACTTAAATTGTTTCCATGTCTTGGCTATTGTAAACAATGCTGCTATGAACATGGAAGTGCAGATATATTTTCAAGAAGTTAGTGTTTTCCTTTCCTTTGGATGTAGTCCCAGAAGTGGAATTGCTGGGTCATATGGTGGTTCTATTTTTAATTTTTTGAGGCTCCTCCATATATTATACCTTAGTGGCTGTACCAATTTACAATCCCATCAACAGTGCACAAGGGCTCCCTTTTCTCCACATCCATGCCAGCATTTGGAGGACGGCCATTTTAACAGGTGTGAGATGATATCTCATTGTGGTTTTAATTTGCATTTCCCTGATGATTAGTGATGTAGCTCATCTTTACATGTACTTATTTGCTGTTTGTATATTTTCTTTGGAGAAATTTCTATTCAGGTCCTTTGACCATTTTTTTTTTTATTGGGTTACTTGTCATTTTGCTAATGAATTGTATAAGTTCTATATATTTTGGAGCTTGATCCTTTATCAGATATATGGCTTGCAAATTTTTTTTCCAATTCTGTAGGTTGTCTTTTCACTTTGGTTGATGAAAAATACCTTTAAATCCTTTTTCACTTTGGTGGTGGCGGGTTGGAGGCAGGAAGTGGGCTCTGGCTGGAGCGAAAATCTTCCCTAGAAGAGTTCCTCTTATTTCTGAGTCCCTTTTTTGATGTATTTCTGCCACTTACATAAAATTCAGTTGGCTTTATGGCAGGAGGCTTCCAAATTTACAGTCTTCCTCTAGGAGGTAGGAGATGATAATATCCATATCTAATATTTATTGACAACTTACTGCAAGTTTAAACCCTCCAGATGGGTTATTTTATTTAATCTTTACAATAATGCAGGTCTGTTTTACAGATGAGGAAACTGAGGCTTAGGTTAAACAAGCTGCTCAAGATTACACAGATAGTAAGAGGTATACAGAGGGATTGGAACTGGTGATCTTCTCTTTTTAAACTTTAAAAAAAGTAACAGCTTTATTGAGATATAATTCACATACCTTATGATTCACCCATGTAAGGTGTATTATTCAGTGGTTTTTAGTTTATTCAGTTGTACAACCATCACTGTAATCTACTTTAGAACATTTCCATCTCTCGGCAAAGAAACCCTATTCCCTTTAGCAGTCACTTCCTAGTTCTCCCCAACCCTTTTCTCCCACAGCCTTTGGCAGTTTCTAATCTACTTTCTGTCTCTATAGATTTTTTATATTTCATATGAATAGGATCCTATACCATGTAGTTTTTTTTGTGACTGGCATCTTTCACTTAGCATGTTTTCAAGGTTCATCTATGCTGAAGCATGTGTTAGTACTTCATTCCTTTTCGTGGCTGAATAATGTTCCCTTGTATGGGTATACCATATTTTATTGATTGATTCATCAGTTGGTGGACATTTGGGTTGTTTCCACTTTTCAGCTATTGTCAGTAATGCTGCTATGAATATTTATGTATGAGTTTTTGTGTTGGTGTGTGATATACCTAGGAGGGGAGTTGCTGGATCCTGTGGTAACTCTATGGTTAACCTTTTGAGGAGCTGCTAGACTAGTTACCAAAGTGATGCACTTCTTACGTTTCTACCAGCATGAAATCCTCAGTGTTAACCATAGCAAGGTAATTTATACCTTGGTCACTTATTTGCACACACAAAAAATCTATCCAATGTGGTAAAGCTCTAGTAAAACCAATTAGAAACCAGAGAGTTTTCTTAATGAGAAATCTTAAAGCCGAACTCAGGGTTTGGAAGCTTCGGCGCTTTTGGATTTGAAGACATCAATTGAGTCAAGCGCTGAAGAGGTGAGGGATGAGAACTGCCATATTCACATTTCCGTTTATTCCCTGAGGCATTAGGGGGGTTTTATGCTTACTTCTAAGACTGAGTGGTTCTCCTAACACACGTGCAGGTGCTGCAATAGCCCAGGATTGTCTCGTATTCTGAAAAGCCATTGACATTTGCTGAGAGACAGCACATGAAAGAAGACATGCTTAACATCTATGCATGTGTCATGCTGGTCTCTTGATAAGTTGGGTACTCCGGGCATCAAGTTCACTGCCACTTGATTCTAAGTGACATAAACCTCAAGACTTAAAAAAAAAAAATGAAATACGAAAAAAAAAAAAAGAGAAATGCAGAAAGTAATTCTTTTTTTTTCCCTTTCCTCTTGCAACAGATTTTTGAAAGGGGCCCAAAGGTGATTTTCAACAAGGTATGCTTGAAAGAGTCCCGAGGCTTGCTGTCTGGGAATGGAAGAGCATTTGTTGAGTGCTTACTCTGAGTGCACTGGGCAGATGTGAGAAGAACACAGCTGTAGTCTCTGTCCTCTGGGAGTTTCTATCTCACATTATTACAGAATAGCTCAGTGCTAAACTGTGACTATCAGTGCCACAGGGGTGGAGAGAAAGGAGAGGTGGCATACTAGAGCAGAGGCTGAGAAAGCTTATGCAGGAAGTAGAAACAGCTTAAAAGGAAACCATGCTGGGACTTAGGTAAATTGGCATAAATGACATGGCTGTTCCCGGTGGGGGTGGTGGCACCACCGTGACAAAAATCAGAATGAATTTAGGGGTCAGTGGACAGATGGGCCCGGCAGGAGGAGAAGGTGTATATAAAAGCTGGAGTGAGAAAAGTTTAGAAAGCATCAGAGCATCATGGGAGGAGCTTTGGACATGGATTCTGCTTTCCGTTCTGCCACTAACTAGTTTTTGATGTAGGCTCTGTGATTTAACAACTTGGGGCTTCTGTTTGTTAATCTATAGACTGTGGAAATTGGACTATGTCTGGTTCTCAAACCTGGTTTCACATTACATTGCCCTGTGTGTCTAAAATATGGATTCCCGGATCCCACCCCAGGAGATCATGCTTCTGTAGATATGAGATGTGGCCCAAGAGGAGTGGTTTACTTAGCTGCACACGGGAATCACCTGAGTTTTTAAAACTGGTGGTTTGGTTTGGTTCTACCTACAGAAGACTCACCCAACATTCAGTGGGTCTTGGGTGCAGCCAGATTTGGGGAGTTTTCAGAGTTCCTCAGGCAATTCTAATGGGCAGCGAGGCTGAGGGCCATGATCTGTGGTGGAGTCTAAAGTCCTGGAGGGCTGGCTAGAGACTCTATGGGGATGGAAGGAGTCTTAAACCCTTCCTAACTCTCCAGGACTTTGATTCTGTGAAAAGCACGCTGGGATCAAGTGGCAGAGGGCCTTAAATGCTGGACGAAGGGATATGTACTTTGTTTTATAGGTAGCAGGAGACATGTTAGATGCTTGAGCAGAGGGATAATTTAAGACCTCTCACCTGTGTACATTTCATTGCTTTAAAGCATCGTAGCCACCATCAGGGAAAGAAAGGAAAAGAGCAAACTGCCTCTTCATTCATGCTTTTAGCTGGAAAGGGGCGACCATTGCCAGTTCCCCTGTGACAGGGTCTAGTGTCTCTGCACGGCACAGACAGAAGCAGTCGACGGGGAGAAATGGAAGAGTGAGAACCTGGCCCGGGGCAGCAGGGCAGGCAGTGAAGCATAGCCTTAACCAAAGTGTAGGCATCCTTAGCCAAAGACTGGCCCCACTGGTGGGCCAGAGATAGTGGTAGGTAGGGTTGATTTTAAATTAGTTTTAAAATTACACCCCCTTTTCAGTTCTCCTTTTAATCCTCAGTTGCATTAAGTTGAGTGTCAGTTGAACAGTGGGCTGGCTGTAACAGTCCTCTGACCCTGGCCAAACCCTCCTTTTGACAAAGAGAGAGCAGGCTCCAACCTTAGAGCCTCAGGAAGGCTGGAATTTAGAAGAGCGCCCCTCCTTACCTAAATCCACCTGGTCCATGAGTTTCAGTGAGTTCAAACAAGGAGGGTTGGGATCTTCTTCTTGCAACTGACGTTTATCTGCCATTTACAATACTGGCTCAAACTTTGCTTCTTGAATAAATTTGAGTAAAAACATGAATTGATTTAGAGAGAAATGTTCATAATAGCACAGATGAAAAAGGAGATAAAATTGCAAAGGGTTATACCAATAAATGACCTTCAGGGAACACTGGTGTGTTGTTAGAACCTGGACTAGGAGGAAGGAGCCCCAGTCTGGGTTCTCAGTGCTGGCAGATCTCCTCACACCTCTAGTCTGTAACTGTTGAGGACTTTCCAGCCAAGTCCAAGGTCATACTGCTCGCCACTGGCAGGCCAGTAAATGGAGGGCCGAGTTGCTGGGAGAAGGAATAGTGACTTTATTCAGAAAGCGAGCAGACCAAGAAGATAGAAGACTAGTGTCCCAAAGAACCATCTTGCCTGAGTTAGAGCTTCTGCTTCTTTTATGCTAAAAGGGGAGGGAGTAAAGTCAAACCTTTCCTGATTCCAGTCAGCCTCCGAGGGGATGTGTCAATTTCTTCCTTCCTGCAGTCATTCCCAGGTGGGCCTGGTCAGGATGTTTCCTGTGAGCTAAAGGCATTTTAGCTTAATTCTCATCACCTGGGAGGCAGGGCTCTTAGAGATGGGCCATTATGTATATTTCAAACTTATAGGCAACATCCCTTTAATGATTAACTTGTAGCAAAAGCAATAGAATACAAAAGTTAAAGAAACAGATCCAATATGGAGTCAGATTTGTTCTTCTCTATTGCAACGCCACTGGATAATCCTTGAAGTTCTTTCCAGGTCAGAAATTCTGTGTTTCTATGACAGTATTTCTAAATATAGTTCTTTTCCCCAGGAGACCTATCAGGCTGGGTGATTCACTAGTGCTCACAGCACCACTCTGTCTCCTGTGGGTGCTAGGAGCTTGTGGGCCACTCCCTGCCACAAACTCTGGCATCATTCCTGTGAGACCACTAACTTCAGATTTCCTTGGAAATTGCAGGGCAAGAACTTTTTTTTTTTTAAATGGAGGTATTGGGGATTGAACCTAAGACCTCGTGCATGCTAAGCATGTGCTCTACCACTGAGCTATTCTCCACCCCCAGCAAGAACATTTTAAGGAATGTGAGTGTTGCAGGCTAAAACTTCAAAATCTTTCAAGAGGAAAATAAATCAAACCAAACCAAACCAAACCAAAAATGAATGAAAACAAACCAAAATAGCCTTATAGTTAACAACTGAATTTCCCTCCAGTTTCAACTTTTGAGGGGGATGGGTGTGTTTCTTTTCTTTTCCTAAAAATACTTTTGTCAGGGAACAGATGACTGATTCTATTTAAATGTATTTTTTGCCACTGTATACTTTATGGGACCAATATGGAAAAATACCTCTCCAGTTCCCCCTCAACTTCCCCCTGCCCTGCCCAAATTAGTGCCAATAGATGGTCCACAGATCATTTGAGAGCAGTTTTGTGGTTCTCTGAAGTTTGTGGTTCTTAAATATTAGTGTATTAGGGCCCCAGCCTCAGCAATCTGATTGAGCAAATGTGGATTAGGGCCCAGGAGTAAGAATCTTTAACAAGCTTCCCAGGTGATTTTGATTCTGATGGTCTGCAGACCACCCATCCAGAAGTCTTGTGCTAAGAGAAGGTACCGATGTACACAGCAATCTCCTTAGCCCTGTGGTGTGAACCTACACTTCTCCCTACCTCCCTCATTGTTATGCAGCCTTTAAATGAGTATCAAGGACAACCCTGATGTGATCAATATCTCAACAACAAGGGAAGGATCATGTAATGGTATAAGGGCATAAGTTCAGGCAATTCAAAGTCTGCCTTCAAATCCTTATTTTCTAGCTTTGTGATCTTGGGCGGGTTGCTAACCCTCCAGTCTCAATTTCTTCCTCATTAAAATGGGGATCACAACAGGGTTAATTGAGTTAACCCATATAAAGCCCCTGGTACAAGGTAAGCATTCAATGAAGGTTAGCTGTTATTAGTATGGTGGGAGTTGGGAGAAAACAAAAGGAAAAGGGCCAGAAGGGCAGGATGTGGGAGGCGTTGTGAAAGCGGAGCTTGTGACCAGGGAGAGGAGTTCTTTCAAGGAAGAGACGTGCATATGTAGCATCTCATCCTGTCCTGGGCAAACTTTTGTGTCTGCCTCATACCCTGAGTGGTGGCAATAACCAAGGGTGATGTGAAGATGGAGTCTGAAGCCCAAAGCCCTGAGCAGAAGAGAGCTGGAGCTATCTCCAGGCTTCCACGCAGTGGCTCTCAGCTTGGCATTCACACCACAGAGATAACTCAATATCAAGTGTCTGGGCTTTAGAGGGTCCTCAGTGACATCACGGAACTCACAGCCAAGTACCCCATCAAGCCCAGGTCTGCCATAACTGTGTCCTGGGTTGTGCTCAGCATACCATCCCTTGGGCAGCCTACAGCACCCCGGGGGTTTTGGCTGATGCCTCCTAGAAACGGTTTTATAGGAATGACTCAGCAAATAAGAGGTTATTTGCCCCTTGGAAATAGTGGATCACTTGATCAGGAGTTTTGACACATACTCTCTGTTTTGTTTCGTTCTTTTTTTTTCAAGTGCCTACCAAAAGTTTGTGCACAAATAGTTCAGGCATGAGGTGTGTGAGAACAAATTCCCCTTGTCCTTTTACTGTTTGCAAAAGTCTGGTACTTTCGTCAGAGAACGCAAACCTTTCTCCCCAAAGTGTCTCTGAGTCTCAGAGCCTGAATTGAGTCTGTTTGAGCTCTTGCAAGGTTTTGTTGGAGCAGTAAATCTGCTGACAAGGAAATATGGAAAAATTCACAGAGTAAAATGAGGGGAATTTAATACACAGAGGATAGAAAATTCAAGGTAGCCAGTCCAGCTGCCGAGGCCTCTTGTCATTGGTGACTGAGGGGAGGAAGGCAGGCTCTCTAAACCTGCCTACCCGCCCTTTCTTTGCATCTTTTATCTCTTTTCTCCAACTGCTCAGTTTTAAGAAAGGATAAGGAGGATGGGAACAAACATAAGAGAAGAGCCAGGAGTTGCCATTTTCATATAGACCTCTGGCTTTTATCACATTTGGAATTTCTAAAGTCACCTTCAAGTCTTAGAATCCAACTTTATGAATATCTCCCAAAGCCTAAGGAAACAGTTACTCTGACTTCCAAAGTGGGATGTTAATTTAAATACCAAGGATGATGACTTTTGCTGAAGGTCCAAGTTGTTAACACGTGCAGGTAAACCAGAGAGTTACCACCTTTGGAAGCCGTGAGCCACACCCTCCTCCCTTTGCCACTTATCCTGTCCGGCCACCAGGATCCACTCTTTCCCTGCTTTGCAGCAGCTCCAGCTGTTTTTTTCCTCCCACTTCCAGCCCAATATGAATCCAATAAGGGGCCTCCCTCTGCGTCGCCAAACAAACCTCAACTCCTGATGCACGGGAAGGATGCAGAGCCCTGACCCCAGCCAATGATAACAATGGTATAACATGTTCTAGATTTGCCTCTTGCTTGCTTTCCCCACCTGCCTTTAATTTTTGCCCTGACCACAAGCCGATAGAGATATGCATCAAAGACTTATCAGATGAGCATGCTCAACAGAACTGAAATGCTAAGTCCATTTAATTTAGCAAATTCTAAATAGCTACCTTCAACGAAGTTCAAAGAATATCATTGTTCTAATGTTCTGTCTTCAAAAAAAAAAAAAACAAAAAACAACGCTCCTTTGGCTAACTGAATCAAGAGAAGCCACTAGGAAATGTAGCAAGGTATGAAAAAAATAAAATACAAGAAAATTGGAAGTTAACAGAACGTTTTCAAGCAGTAATTTGAGTTTGCACAAAGGCTCAGGGTGGGTCTGGATTCTGATGTCACTGAAATATCCCGATTTAAACGTAAGTACTTTAATAACTAGTTAGGGAAAGAAAAACTTTTCTTTCCCAGGCAAGTGGCAATAGAAACCTTTCTGTTAGATTCTTTTGATTACAATAGTTCTTTGTTAACAGACTGAAACTTTGCCCCCGGACTAGTGATAAGCTCCTAAAATCCAGAAGACCGCTCTTCCCTGTGAAGGGACGCGGTCACCTTGAAGACGGATTGAAAAGAAAATAAACGCCTAGTGTTTAAACTTTATTCTTACTTGTCTTCGTGCGTCTCTTTGCCTGAGAAGTCTGACAAAGTCAACATTAGTGTGGAAATAATGTAAAGCCAAAGCTCACTGACTGGAGAAGATTATCCCCGCTTGTTGCTTGGAAACCCTTCTCAAATTAGAAAGTATCATCATCTTTAGATGCGTCCCTACTGCTCAGAGCACACATTAGGCACTTACTGGATTCGTTCAAGTGGGCTGTTGAGAACAAAAGATCCACCTTGGAAGGTCTAGATTATCTAGGCTGATTTTACAATGATCAGTTTTAAACAGTAACCAGATCAGTAATTAGTTGGAGGAGAGTAACGAAGCATCTTTGGGTCTCACCGAGGAGTCACCTTATCAGAGAGTGGGCCAATTATTTAGTAATATTATTATTATTATTTCTTTGTAATATTGTTTTGTAATACTAATAGTTTTGAGGTACTATTTCCTGCTACAGAAATTCTAGGGTTCAAAAACTTGAACTTGAAAGATGGTTCTGTGGTCTCCCATGTTGTAGTCAAAGAAACAGAGGCTTGAGGTCACATACCTAGTTGGTCAGGATGAGAAGCCAGAGCTGCTGATTCCTAGACCAGTGGATTTTCTGCCCCCTACCCCCACTGCCTTGTTACGTGATTAGTAGAGTCTTTCGCTGGAGCAAAGGAATGAGATGCGGCGTAATGCGTGCTATTCTCCCTCCTCTGGGTGTGCTCCTGTGTGGGTCCCCTTCCAGTCTACCAGTTATGGCTGTCAGAGGGAAAAGAGCATGGGGGAAGGAAGACAGAAAGAGGAGGATTCAGGAAGGCTGGACCAAAGAGCTAGGAAAGGACCCCAGGGAAATGACCAACTCAGACGATATGGTTCTCCTCCACCCAAAACAGGGGAGGAGGGGCCCCTCCACCAGCTCTGCTTGCTAAGCGTTTCTTCCACACTTCATCTCCATCTCCCCCTGCGGCGGATGAGTGCTTTCATTCCTGATATACCTGAGAAAGTTCCAATAACACACAGAGAAAGTCTGGTTAGATGGTGTGTAGAGTTGGCCCCCACACAGAAAATAGTACTTTGAGAAGGAGCTTGTTTGCAGTGTCTGTTTGCCAGGATCCAGCATCATTTGGAATAAACACTTGCATAGGTGCATCTTGTTCCAGCCAATCTCAAGCATTTGAGTTCTTCTCATTGCCCAGCCCTCTTTCAGTAATACTGCTGCTGAGAGTTGAGGACTTTGAATCAGGCAAACAAGAGTTGAATCCTGGCTGGACCCCTATTTGAAGAATTTAAAGAAATTTGTGGGCAAATTTCTTAATCACTGTGGGCTCCGGTTTTCTCACCTGCCATGGGAATGATAATTGCATATACCTCTGGGTTAATGAGGACTAAATGAGATAATGTCAGTAAGGGGATGGCCACAGGAGCCTGGAGTCAAAGCTCAGTAAGTGGCGACCCGTAGCATCATCAGCACCATCAAGCTGGGCACCAGGGCTTGACATGTGTCTGTGCTTAACAAAATGTTAACCTGAATCAGAGACTTTCATAGAAGAATCTAGAATATTCCCTCTATTTTGTAGGGTATAGTTAGATATATCAGGTGGAGGTTAGTTTCCCTTAGATGTGTAGTTTTTAAGGATTTGGGCAGAAATAGGGTCCGGGGAGTAGGCCAACACTGTCCCTGCTGGGAAGGCTTCAGCTTTAATACATCATCTGAGAGGCAAGGGATTAGGTGTGGGAAGAGAGGGGTCAATCAGTTGGTTCCCACTGAGGTTCTGAGATCTGTTTTGGGCAAAGACAGAACCTGGAAGTCTCTGTGGAACCTGTTGGCAATCGGAAAGAATGTCATCATCACCTGTGGCAGGGACCGCTCCAAGTGCGAAGCTGTTTCCCTCTGGGGAATCTTTAAAGGCTTGCCTCCTGACACCCGTGCTTGGCACAGTTATAAAGTTCATGAGTCTCCTTGCTGCTGCTGGTTTTCGACTCTAATATGATGTATGCAGAGAGTGTAACTTCTCAAGTGGGGTCATCAGGGGCTTCTGGGAATGTTTACCTCACCATGCCTATGATAAGACCTGGAATTATACCCTGTTTTAGGTTCAAATCCTGTGCTGCCACTAACTGGAGTTTGGCAAGGTGCTTGATCTCCTTGGATTCCACTGAGAATGCTTTAGCGGGAGTTGATCGATCAGATTTGTTTGAGGATGAGGGCTGGCTGAAGAGGGGCGTGAGAGAGCATGATCAGGTACTTTTGTAAGGTATTCATGGTGTTGGTGCTGACACCAGGGGCGGGGATGTAAAGGCAGAAGAGGGGCACAGCCAGAGTTCCTGGAATTGCTCAGGATCTCCAGTTTTGCAAGAAAGCCAGAGCCGGACTCATCTTCTCAAAAGAGTGACTGGTGGGACCCAAATGCAGCCTCGACTATATGTTTGGGTCTGTGATTCATCATGACATAAGACAAATTCCTTGACTTCTCTGATCCTCAATTTCCTTGTGTGTGAAAAGTGGACGATGACCTCTTCCCTATTTGCTCTGTAGCGTGTGTGAGACTCAAGGTTGTTGGGTCAAAAAATCCATGATTTTTCTTACCAAAAGAGGTGACTGAGTAAGATATCTCACTTCCTTCTTCTACCCTTTTCAACATCCCCCCCCCCCTTTCATTTTCTTTATCTCCACTTGCTTGAGGAGGGGGCATTGTGCTTCTCAGTGCAATATAAGAAAAGCAGTTGAAATGCTGTGCTCTTCAGAGGACTTAGCAGCATGCAAGGAAAAAACGGTTCCTATTTTAATTACATGAGACAAAGGTAAATAAATGACTGAATTTTGACATTTGTAGTCCAAAGAGGGCTTTGCTTTTTCCTAATAACCTTAATACAAAAGACTTGAAAAAATCACCTGATTTCATGGTTTATAGGACAGATTTGGGGTTTGGGAGTGGGGTAATGATGGAGTTGGAATTGAAAAATCAACTAGAGAAATTCAAGTCTGGAAAATGCCTAGAGAACCTATTCAGTTCTGCACCGGAAATTTCCATATCAGAATGGCTCCCTTGACCATGTGCATTATAGCTCTGCCTGCCCCTGGTTTTAACTTTTATTGGGTTATTCCATCTGGCTCCTGATCACCATCAGAAAGTATCATGTGTGAGGAATCTCTGCAGTCTGAGGTTTTAGTTCACAGAGAATTTTGATACTTCCACTTATCTTTATTGGACAGCTTGTAAAGAGATTGAAGCTCTTTAACCAAACACTGTCTCTAAGTCCATATGGAGAGAAGATGACGGGTAAGTGATTAAGCTGTTAAAGTGGAGAAAATGCAGGATCTATTAATGGTCAGAAGGATGATATCAGGTGGTGCACTGAGCTATTTGGCTGCTTGTCTGGGCTACTTAATGAGTCTGGGGTCTGTACTTGTGTGTGTGTGCGTGTGCGTGCATGTGCAAGGACTGTATCCACCGTGGGTAAAATTGTGATTGAGGCTAAGGTAGTTCTCATCCTTCCTCCCTCTCCTTTTCTTTGTGTTTGTTCTCACTGCTTCTCCCTACTGGCCCGATGCCGTTTTACTCTCTCTCTTAGCTTTAACCTTTCTCTTCAAAGTCTGCGGTAGGGGCTTTGCTTTCCTACGTACCAAGGGCAATTGATCATTAACAGCTTAGAGTGGTATTAAAGGGGCTGTGGGAGGCATTTGCCTTTTTAAGTTTGTGCTTCAAAGAAACTCTTGGGCTAAAAAAGGAATGGAAATGTTGACCAGGATATCAGAGGCAGAGGTCTAGTGCTTAGAAAAGTTGCTTCACCCAAGGGCCTGATGATGTTTTACCTGGAGCAGAGTTTGAGAAAGAACAGTGAGAGTGGTTTTGGAAGCAGTAGCGGGACAAGGGAGGAGACTTTGGTCCTGGTTCCCTGCAGCGTGCAGGACTGGGGCAGTGGCAGCGTCTCTTCCGAGGGCGGTTTCATCTCAGCTCTCTATGTGAGTGAGCTCTGGGGCTCAGGCAGGGTTGAGGGCTGTCTTGCAGTGACTGGGAGGCAGGGAGGTGTCACACTAAGGCTCCTCCAACTCTTAAGTACTCTGATTCTGCTGTCTCCTTCGACTGGTTCTGAGGGGAAGTCAGCCCCATAGTCAACGTCAACCTGTATTTTCACTAGAAAATGCAGTTTTCATTCTGCTCTTTGGTATTGGTAAAGTAATACCAGGCCTTTCAGAGAGGTTAGCCTGTGTCCCCCTTTCCAGCCAAATGTTAGTTTTTACTTCTTCCTCAGCCTTTTGTGCTCTGTTTTTTGAGGGGCTCTTGGGTAGCTCAAATTTGCTAATTTAGACTTTCACAATTTCCTGGAGACTGAATAAATTCCTGCCTTGCAGTTCTCAAGTGCAAGGTCGTTCAGATGACATGGGATACAGTGGAAAATGGCCTCATTCTCGTTTTCAATAAACATCTCTGATTAGTATTCATTTGCGATATTAACAGCACCAAGAGTAAACACGAGGGTTTTATCCCCTCATCTAAATGGGCATTAACTCAAGGTAAGTCCCTTCTGTTTTGTCATGATTCATAAATCACCCGCCTGTAAAAATCAAAGACTGAGAATATTTGGTTACCTGTGGCAATGATGGACTTTCTATCCGTGACATTTGCCTTCCTGCCCTGGGCTCTTCTTAAGTACTGGAGCCTTTCTCCCTCCACCTTTGACCCGGACTTCCTGTCCCAGCATAAACATCTCCTCTCTTTTATTCTGACAGATGCCGGTAGAAGCTCAGTGAAACATTACAAGATTTGGGTTTGTTTGTGTTTATTTGGTTCCTCTGCGAAGTGGTCTGGCTGGATGGAATCAATGTTGTCCTTCTACTTTGTTC
Source organism: Camelus dromedarius (assembly GCF_036321535.1). NCBI lineage: Eukaryota > Metazoa > Chordata > Mammalia > Artiodactyla > Camelidae > Camelus > Camelus dromedarius. The sequence continues at coordinate 82,624,091 of NC_087439.1, forward strand.
GATGGGCTTCTAGTAATGGTGTGCAGATGCCAAATGTGACATGTTTGGGCATGAGGAAATTTAATTCTAGTCTTATTTGCACCTCATGACTTGATGACACTGGGGCCTTTGTCTCCAAGAAGCCAGGTCAGACGGAGCCAGCCGCTGCTCAGCGCGCTGTAAATGTGCATACACACTATAAAAAGGCTGGAGGCCTCACTAAGCAATGGGTTCTGAGTAGGAGCATGTAAGAACTGACCTAAGTCATTGTGGCCTCTCTCCTCCCAACCCCTTTTTTTTTGTTGTTGTTTCTTTTCTTAAATGACAGTTATGAGTCTGTCCCTCAGTCACACCATTTGACGTCAGGAGTTTAGAAGGCTGGGTCGTTTAAGAAGACCATTTCAAAGGGTCTTGAGGTTGGGAGCTTGGACCAAAGCTCAGCCTATAAATACCTTGTTAACATTTCCATTACAGAGTCTGGTGGGTAGGAGGTCCATGTGTTACTCCCGCAGTGCCTTCCTGGCATTATCCGCCATTCCTACAAACACGAGTCTTCCCTTATCTTCAGATGTCCCGCCCTGGAAATGAATCCCGATGGAATTATTTGTAGCAATCAATTTTTTGAAATTGTGAAAAAATATACCCAATGTAAGCCTGGCCAATTTAACCGTTTTTAAGTATACAGTTCAGTGGCATTAAGTACATTCTCCTCATAGAAGAAGACCATGAACTTGACCTTCTAGGAGACCATGAATGCTTGCCTTTCACCCCTGCATAATCACCGCTTCTCTCCCTAGAGGTGTCCTCTGTCAGTAGTATGATGCTTCCTTCTGTTTCCTTTGTCCATGCTTACACACCTCCACACATACTTTTCTTAAAAAACATCAGTGGGTACACACCTTGCTGTTTTCATCTAACAACATGTCATGGAAATCACTAGGGTTTAGTTCTTTCTTTTACTGTCTTCATATTGTTCTGTAATACGGCTCTATCATAATTTGTATTGCTCCTTGACTGGTGGACATTTAAGTTATTTTCAGTTTTTCACCATCACCTGTGATAAATAGCTATATACAACTTTTAACATCTTCCTTTTGTACATATGAGCAAGTATTTTTAAAGGCATGATTCCTAGAAGTAGAATTGCTCAGTCAAAAGGCATGTGCACTTAAAATGTTCATAGATGCTGCCAAGTTGTTTTTCAAAAATGCATCACGAAGTTACACGTCCCCTAAATGAACGAGGATGCTGCACTTCCTGGCATCCCCTCCAGCGCTTGACGGCATTAGTCTTTTAAACTTCTGCCAACCTGACAAAATAATTTTTAAAAATTTGCTCTTCACATTTAACTGCTATGGTAAGAGAAGAACCTAAAGAAAGAATAGGAAAGAGCAGAGGGTCAGAGTAGGAAAGGGGAGGGAGGATGAGAGGATCTTTGCCAGAGGTGCTCATACTCTTTCTGGGAGTGTGCAGGGGCTGGATGAAGGCCATCAAGAATGGATTTTCCCAAAGACATTTGGCAAACTCATTTCTGCTCCATCCACCAGCTATGTGGCCTCTTGCTGCGTGGCTAGGGAGTGACCCAAGACTGCACGCCCCCATGAGTTGGCCACAGTTGCCTCTGTCCATGGCAGAGGCCACCACATATGTGGTCTCAGAAGCATCAGTGCCATAGCTATCCTGAGGCTTATCTAGTATCTGCTTCACCCACCGCGGTCCCTCTGCCTAGAGCACACTTTCCCCAACTCCTCTGCCCAACGGCTCATCTTTAAGTCAATTTGAATGTCACTTCCCCAGAAAGACCTTCCTGAGATCCCACCAGTCCTGTCCTTTCCCTTCAAAGCACTTGTAACATTGGTAACTGAATGCTGGTGTAGTGATTGTCACAGATTCTTGATGACTGTTGATAAATCTCTCCCTCTAAAGTGTAAGCTCAGTGAAGGTCAGAAATGGGTACATTATCGTCATCCTTGTATCCTCGTGCCTGTCACTGAGTTGGCGCTCAGGAAATATTTGTGGATGAGATTGAGGAAAGCCAGGAACTTGTAATGCAGGGCATTGTCACTGTTCATTCACAAATGAGAAAACTTGAGGTCTGCAGTGTGCCAGGCACAGTGTTCAGCGCTCTGCTGAATGCTCAGAACAGTCTGGTGCTTGCTTGAGTCATTTCACCCCAGAGCAACCCTATGAGGTAGTCATTATCTTTATCCCCATTTTACAGATGGAAACATCAAAACACGGAGCTCTTCCTAGGAGCCAAGTGAGGCCCATTTACTTGCTGTCGTAGCCAGAGTTGGCCCTGACAACTTGGTAAAAGGAGGGAGGGAAGGCCAGCTACTCTCAGCTCCCATCTCTGGGAAGGGGCTCCACACCCTGAACTTGCTTGTCTGGATTTACTTCCTTTCAGGACTGGGAGGTGATTGCCTAACTGCTCTTGAGTAAACCACATAAACCAAGATATTAATGATCTAATTATCCTACAAGGGTCCGATGCATTTTAAAAGAGGATTCCTAGGGGAAACAGCTTGACCACAGGGAAGGGCCCTCCTGTGGGGGAGACTGCAGGCTGGGGAAAGATTTTCCTGACATCACATCAGAGAGGACTCAGTCCCAACACTCCTAGGGGAAGACGTCTGGCCTTGCCTGTGACTCTGTATCACTCCCTGTTTAAGCTAAAAATGCTCTTACAGGGGAAATTAGTTGCTTCATGTAGGTGAATAAAAGGCCTTAGGACTTTTCTTTTCTTTCTCCTGAGCTCCAGAAGGCATTTAGGAATCACATTCCCAGTCCCCAGATGGAGACCAAAACCTACTTTAATTCATTTAATTTACTTATTTACATCCTAGAGCAGTCAGCCAGAACTGTTCTTGGCACCTTTGAGGCAGCGTGGGACAACATGACATGGACAAGGGACATGGCCTCTGAGATCAGACTGGCTGGAGTCTGAGCCCCAAATTTGCTGCTTATTAATTGTGTTTGAAGCTTTCTGGTCTGAAATGTTCCCTCCTGTAAAATGGGAATGATGATGTCTACTCTGTCTGATGATTGGGAAGATTTGTCAAACACCTGACAGAGAGGCTGGCAGAGCTCGGGCAAACATCAAATGGTAGCTATAATTTTCAGATTTAAAGGAACTTACAAAGTCAAGTTTTGGGACCAGTAAAACCTCCTAAATTCTGCCCTTACTAAATTTACTAGGTTTTCCAAGACTTTTAGAAGCACTGGTATATACATGATATACGTGCTTTATTTCTTCTTCCTCTTAATTTGGTTTATATTACAACATTAAGAAAAAAAGTGTGTGATTCATCCAATAGTTACATTAGTCCCGGGGAATGATTTTTAAAATTAGTATGTATCTTTCAATTATTTATATATCTTAAAATCCTTACCTGAAATTTCTCTCTTTAGCTACCCATAAAACCATAAAAGAATTTATTGAGAGTCGTTTTCCTGGGACCATAATCAGGATACATTTCTGAAAGCACTGACAATCACCTTTTAAACTTTTAATGACGTAGAATGATTTTTATTTCTGACATTACGATTTTCAAATAATGTATGTGCAAGGACTGTAAATAACGATGTTAAAAAAGTATCACGTTGTTGGAAAAATCTCAATGGCTGTTCCTACCTGGGCCAAAGTGGATTGGAGAGTGAGTACAGTGGGAACAGGGAATATGGTTCAGTTAGGGAACTCTGCCTGCAGAGGGATTGGTTTGACACCTGCCTCTCTTATTTATGTTCGTGTTCTCAGGATCTTGCACACAGTAGGTGCTTAATAAGTGTCTATTGCATGACTACATGAATAGGTGGGACTCATATCTGCAAGTCACATTGACCTGTGTGGTTACCATGAGTCTTGGGGCCCTTGCTGAACTTTTCATTCATTCTGTAGACTTACTGAATGTCTACTTTATGCCAGGTGCTGAGCAGAACCAGGCACTTTCCTGCTCTCTTGGAGCTTCATTTCTTAGGAGGGCAAGGCATCATCTGGATAAAAATAAAACCACAGCTGCTAAAAGACTGGTGCAGTCCAGTGAGGGAGAAGAGCAGAATGGCTGGAAGGCAGATGTGAGGAACTAGTTTGGTGGCATGTGAAGGGTCTGGAGAGGTGAGCAGAGAACAGGTCAAGCAAGACCATTGTTGTGGACTCAGCTGTGTTCCCCCTGAATTTATATTTGAAGCCCTCTACCCCAATGTGACAGTATTTGGAGATAGGGCCTTTGAGCAGATAACTAAGATTAACTGAGGTCATAAAGGTGGGGCCCTAATCCAAGAGTACTGGTGTCCTTATAAGAAGAGAGAGAGACAGCAGGAATGCGCATTCACAGAGGAAAGGCCACGCGAGGAGGCATGGAGGAGTCAGCTGTCTGCACGCCAAGGTGAAATTAACCTTGTTGGCATCTTGATCTTGGACATCCAGCCTCCAGAACTGTGAGAAAATAAATTTGTTTGTTACCCCATCCATAGTGTATTCTTATGGCATCCCAAGCAGACTGATACAGCCATAGAGGCCATATTTAGGAATCTGGTTGTTACTCCAAGAGCAGTGAAAAGCAGTGGAAGTTTTTAAACAGGGATCAGCTTTGGGTTTTGGGAAGATTCATCTGGCTGCAATGAGAAAAACTGAATGGGGGAGATACAAGTAGATGAGAGTTTCTTTGGGGAAAAAAAATCCCAGGAGTCGTGATGTATAGTATAATTCTCTTTCCATGATGCTGTTCAGAGTTGGTCTCAAACAGCATTCCATCCATGGTGGATTCTGGAAAGAATGGTTGTAAAGCCCCATAGTCAGGTCACAAATAATAGTTGTTAAAGTTTATGGAAATCTCTTCTTTGATTCTCAGAAACCAGCTGACCAGAAAATGTCCTGCAGGGAGACAGGGGACATTGGTGGGGATGTGATTCATCTGCTGTGCTCTTGTTAGGTCTGGCCCCTTTCTCTCTGCTGCAAAGGTTATTTTTGGTTGAATTCACAGGCCAGTGAGAGAAGGAGAGGAAAGAAAGTGAACTTCAAGCTGGAATGCTGCAAGATACCTTCCCCAGCCAGCCCTCCCACCCTATTCCAAATGATCATAGTGTTTCTTTCAGCCCTGAACCAACTCTGATGTAAAAAAAAAAACTTCAGAAAATTTGGGAAACTGTTGTAATTACCAGTCAAAATAAACAGAAAGTCAATGAGAAGGTTTAATTGGCAGTTTTAAATAGCAGCCATTTTTTTTCTAATTCACAGTTCTTCATTTTGACAATTTGGGCTGGGCCCAGTTCGGTGGTTCTGCTGATCTAGGCGCAGGGACTGGCTACCCTGGTCTGGGGCTCAAGTCATGGGCCTGCTGTCGGCAGCCAGTCAGCTTAGGGGCTGGCCGACCGTCAGCCGGTTGTCTTGCTCTGCCTCCTGGGGTCTCTCATCTTTCAGCAGGGAACCCAGGCAAGCTGCGAGCCTCAGTGAGCATGTGCTTTTCAAGCTTCTGCTTATGCCATACTGGCTAATGTCCCATTGGCTAAAGCCAACTCCAAGGCCGGCCAGAACCAAGGAGCAGAAAAAGAGACTCCTTCTTGATTGGAGTTGCTGTAAGGACAAACTATCTAGGGACGTGGCAACAGGGAGAGAAAGAATTTGTGGCCAGTCTTACAATCAACCTTCTTTCCAGTTTCAGTCATTTGCTGTGCAATGCTGACAACTTTGCCATGTTCACATACCATCCGTGTTAATTTTCTTTAAATCAACTCCAACTTAAACAAAATACCGATTTTAGCCAACCCCTTTAGCAATCTGTTCCTTGAAGTCGCAGACTTAGTGTGTTGGTTATTGTTACGGATTGAATTGAGTCTCTCCAAAATTCACATGTTAAAGTTCTAACCCCCAGTCCCTCAGACTATGACCTTATTTAGAAATAGGGTCACTGTAGATGTAATTAGGTAAGTTAGGATGAGGTCATACAGGGGTGGGATGGGCTACTAACCCAGTATGACTTTTGTCCTCATAACAAGATGGCCATGTGAGGACAGAGACACTGAGAAAATACCATGGGACGTCAAAAGCTACTGAGAGCCAACGGATGAGGAAGATGGCCAGAAGCTGGGAAGCAGCAAAGGCTTCCCCTGCGGATTTCGGGGGAACATGGCCTGCTGATGCCATTTCAAATATCTAGCATCCAGATCTGTGAGACAATACACTTTTGTCATATTAAGCCAGCCAGTTTATGGTATTTTGCTTCGGTGGTCCGAGGAAATGAATACAGTTTTTTTTTTTTAAATAAGATAATGTCTTAAACCATATGAAATTGCCACCTTTGTATTTTGTAGGTACAAAATGGTTGAGAAACAGCAACTTTACATTAAATAAATACCTGACTATTAAGAAAAGTTTGTGGGCTACCTAAAATTATCTTGTATATAATTGTTGCTACATTGCTGTACTTTTTTGGAGGGAGTAGGTAATTAGGTTTATTTGTTTATTCATTTGTTACCGGAGGCACTGGGGATTGAACCCAGGATATCATGTATGCTAAGCATGCACTCTAGCACTGAGTTATACCCTCCCCTCACCCATTGCTATACTCTTGAACACAGTGATTTAAAATGTTCTATTAAAAAATAAGGATTTAAATTTCAGTGGGACAGTCAGGCTCCAGTTAATGTTTCTCCCCCTACAATATTGTCTTTCCTGCTTTTACATCCTTGCAGAAGCATTTGAATGTAAGGCTGTGTAATTAATTTGCAAATGCTCTAAAAAGTTTCTTAGTACTGAACTTGACTTTAAGAAAAACACAAATTAGTCTAACCTTGAGATATTAAAAAATCAAGGAGTAGATTTTTCTAGAACAGACAAAATGTGCCATTTGGCTTGTGCATAATGTGTGGATTGAATCAAGTTTCCTTCATCGAGACAGTCCAAATTAACTTGTAACTATTTCAGGAGAATTAAATTTCAGTTACTTTTGCATGGAAATAATAATAATAAAAAAGTAATGAAATCTAAAATTTCTGGATCTTGCAAATACTAGCTAATTAAGAGACTTCATCTGTCATGATTATTTTGAGCAACTGATTATTTCCATCAATCAGCCAAGCAACCCTGATAAGCCAATCATTTTTTAATCGATGTTGAGCCACTGAAAAGTTACCATAGATACCAGCTTCTGCAGCCATCACAACAGAAAGTCAGGTTAGAATTGGAAGTGACAGGTGTATTCATCACATAGTTAACCAGCCTTTGAAGGGAAAGAGAGCGTTTGTCAGAGTCCTTAGGCTGGGTATAAAAGATTGCAAAGAACACTCAAACAATTCCCAAAGAGCACTTCAAAAGCAGGGGAAAGGATCCGTTTTTCATTAGAAATGCAGGAAGATGTTTGCTTGAAATTCAAGCTCTAAGTAACAAGTTCCTTGAAGTTTTGCTTGGCTGTCATTTACCAGGGGTCACTGTAAGTTATCTTAAGAGCAGAGTTTCTGTTTTTTTTTTTTTCCTTCTTCTTTTTTTTCTGCATCAGAAGTAATAAGGATGATTGAGAGCATGGGGCAATGATTACTGTAAAAAGCAGTTCTGATTGCACTGTTTATACATGTGGAAATGTGAATATGCATGCATTTATATATGTATGTGTATATATATTTACCTCTTGTCAGTACTGTCAGAATAAAAGCATAGAACTGAGAAATGTATTTTGAGAGTCATTGGACATAAGCCAGTGCTTATTACTAGGAAGAATATTGCATGTTCAGAACTTTAGAGAACAGATGAAAAAACCAGGGGTTTTGCAGTGATATAAGTGAATACCTTGCAAAGGTGTAGCATACATCTTCCAGTTTTGGGGGCCATTGAGGCAAACCCGGTTCCGTATCTTGAGGAGCTGGTCCTCCTCATGCACATTGGCAGTTGGACTGAGCGGAGACACAGTGCTGACCTCAGACCCTGGAACGAGCACTGGAAAGGAAGTCAGGAGAGCAGAGTCCTAACCTGGCTCCGTTGTTTGCTCAGGTGGACACAAGCCTCCTCTGGACTGTGTGCCCAGGAGGGGAGCAGGGTCTGCCTCAATTGCTATACGTGTCATCTGGTGCTCACATTCTTTGGGTGTCAGGGGTTATTTGTGTCTACACCACGCAGCCAGCTGTGGCTTCTGGGGACTTGTCCACCTTGTCTAATCGTCAGCTCTCATCTGCTCCTAACGTGTGTCATGGGGAGATCTGTGGCACCAGTTTGGTTTCATGCTCCTAAAATGCTGGGTTTGGGGGTCCTACAAACATACCAATTGAAATAGTTTGATAAGTAAAGAAAGGAAGGTTTATTTGAAGAAGTTCCTAAGGCTTGAAGCCAAGGGTGGGAACTCCAGTGTGTGTGTAACCATGCAGGAAGGACTCCGCTCATCCAGGAAGGAGGGTGGTTTCCCTGGGCACCAGCATCTTGACTTCAGTGCCCAACAGGTCCAAGCATTTTGTATCTCTCTCCTTTGCAGTAGCCAAGGAGGGAACTTTATCATAACAACCAAAAGGTCAGTGGAGAAGAACTGAATCTATGTGAGGGAATATACAGTTTACTAGACAGTTATATGATCTATTCTTAGCTAGATTATCTATTTTATATCTGTCTTTATCCATATTTCTATGTGTCAAAGAAAAATAATAACCCAGTGTGGATCTGGTAGTAGGTACCTCTCATTTCCCCTCTTCTTTTTCTCTCTATCTTAGTTGACGGATATAATTATAATTGGTGCATGGTGGTGTCTTTCTTGTTTGCTTGCTTGTATGAATGTAGTTCCTTTTACTTCAACACCTCAGTCACTTGCCTTTCTCAACTCAGTGAATGATTTTAATGCTGTACAAAATGTGTTAAATGCCTTGAGCGTCTGTATTCCTAATCTACATAAGTGGAATTTTGTCATAGATCTCATTCTGTTTCTTGTGCTTTTGTTTCACCAAACATTATACTTTTCACATCCATCCCTATTACTCTCTGTCCTCATCTCTTTAATTTGATATTCACTCAGCAAAATATTCCTTGAGAACATATTATGTGCCAGGAACTATTGTTGGCTGGAAGATACAGTGATGAAGTCTGCAAACAAGACTTTTACCTTCTTGGCACCTACATTCTCCTGGGAGGCAACAGACGATAAACAAGTGAACACATAAATGAACAAGATAATTTGGGGGAATGATCAGCTCTGTAAAAAGAGTAAAATAGGGAGAAGTCGTGGTGCCTGGAAGTCTGCTGTACATAGGGGTTTGGTCAAAGTTGTTCTAAGGGGGTCAGTTTTGAGGTGTGACCTGGGGGGAGATAATTCCAGGCTGCGCAGAATTTTGCAGTGTGATGCTTGCGAGATACTTTCCTGTCCTGAAGCAGAACTGCAGAACCCACCGTGTGGTTGGTGAACCACATAGGTGGGACTGAGTAAGGGCACTCGGATGCCCTTTCTGCTTCTTCAGTCCTTTGTCTCCCTTCCTGTGCCTCGTTCTCCTCCCTGATCTGGGGCAGGGGGACGAGTGGACAGAGGCCATCTGCCAGGGGGCAGAGTCACTGAGTTCCCACCTGCTCTTCCTAGACAGCAGTGAGCTCTTACTTCTTCCTTTCCCCCTCTCGCCCTTCCTTCCTTCTTCCCTCCTTCCCTCTTCCCTTCTCTTTCCTCCCTCCCTCCCAGCCAGTATTCCTTGAGTACCTACAATGTGCTAAGCACTGGGGGGTACACCAGTAAGCACTGTCTTTACCGTCATAGAGCTTATGCTCTGAGTATTTCCCCTTTTGTGTTACATCTTAGGTGGTCCTGTTTCCTCCCTGTCCTCTCCGAAAAGTTTAGCAGTAATGGGAGAGATGGCCGACTCCCATCTTCTCCCTGTTTCCCAGTAGGGAAACCCTTTCCCACCATGACCTTATGACCTTCTCCTCTTCTGGTCACTTCTCATGGTTTGCAGTCTGTCAAAGGCGATTGGGAAAGATTTTATTTAGTTTTTGTTTTTGTTTTTTAAAACTAGATCAGTCAGAAGTAAATAGATTAATAAAGTTATATTTGCTAAAAAAAACCCAACTTTGAAAATCCAGCCATGTTTCACAACATTAAGACGTGCCAGTCATGATTCCAATAAACAAAAGCATCTGTTGAAAGAAATGTGTTTGTGTTTTGCTGGTGTAGAGGACAGTAACTTGGTGTCTGCAAACAGTCCCTTCTCTGAGAATAGGCTGGGTCTAGATGTCCATTTGTAAGGGAGTTGTTTACAAGGCTGTGTACTTTTGCGTGGACACAGGGTTACTGTGTGTTAGGTCTCTAACCTGCACTGCAAAACACTGGTTAACCCATAATATTCTCGATAAGTTGTCCAAGTTGTCTAACTGTACTGTGAAATCTAACCAGCATTTAACAGTGTCAAAGGCATTCTACCTGCTCTGTTTACCCAGCCATTGTTCTGTTTCAGTACCGCTCCCCCCTCCCCAACCTGAATTGTCCCCACATCCCAGTAACTTCCTCACTGGCCTACTTTCTCTCTCCTCCGAGTTCAAGTTCATCATCAGTATTGCAAAGTTGAGGTTTCTAAAATACAAATCTGCTTGCAGCCTTCACCCAGTTCCCTTGTGTATTGTCTGTCCTCCATCCCTCCTTCCCTCCCTCCCACTCCCCCCACTCCCCTTCTTTCCTTCCTGGTTTCACTCTTCAATCTCTTTCTCCTGTTCCCTGGGATCACTTCTGAAAATACACTGCCTGTGTGAGAGCTGGTATCTCAGGCTCTCCCTCATGAGTGCGTGGTGGGGAACCACGCTGACATCAGAACTGAGGAGGTTATTCCTCCTATGACTGGGCTGACTAGAGGGGAAGGGTAGGGAGAAAACATCAGGACTGAGTGGGTTTCACCACATTATAGGCTCAGCCGTGTGTGTGAACGTGTCTTCACCATATGTACAGAGGAACTGAGCAAGGAAATGTACTTTCTATGTCTTTGTAGACAAAGCAATTCCATCAAGCTGAAATATCGCTTCCACCATGGCCTTTACTGGACAGTAATCATGTCAGCATGCTTAGATTGTGACCAGAGCTTGTGATGAGAGTTGGACGTGGAGATGCTGTTGGGCTTTGGTCTTTGGCTCAAGTGGGCTATCTAGAAGTCTAGTGGATGGTTTTGCTGTTTGTTCTCACTGTGTAGTGGTCATATTACACTCTTGTAGATTTCCCCTCAGTAAATGCATCTGAATGTAAAACACTTGGGGTTTTCTGGCACATACTTTATTTTCGTAAATCTTTTCTCTCCCTTTCTTCCTCTTCCTTCCATTTCTCTTCCTCTTCTTCCTCTTCCTTCCTCTGGCTAGAAGCTCAGTGCCTTGAGTATTTCTGGCCCTTGGAGAGAGTCAGTGCCTCGGAGAGAGTCATGGTGCCTCCCCATCCTGCCCCTTCCACCAGATTCACCAGCATGTGTGCTTTGTGCTGTCATTCCCTCCTGGCTTCTTTGTCCTGAGTCCAGTCCCTAGTGGTAGAGCAAAGACAGATATAAAAATCCATATGCCCTCTACCACCAACCAAAGTATGTTTGCTTTTCCCCTTCCCATCCTGGGTTCCTGGTTGCCAGCCAAGTATATCTGCTTGAGAGGAGATTTCTCAAATAGCTCAAAATAGAAAGTAAAAGAGAGAATGAATCCATTTGTGCTAGAGTCGAGATACACCCTTTGTGAACAAGTATCAGGAGAAGTCCAGCTACTGCCTAGACCAGACTGCATCTTTGACACCTCTTCCCACATCCTCACCTGGAGGATCAGCTCCCAGGAATGGTACCCTCATTAGCTCAGAGAAAGATGTGAAAGCTGGCCTCTCATGTTCTTCTCCAAACCCCAGGTCCACCCTGCCAGCTTGTACCTGGAATCCTCTTCCCAGCCCAGCTCTTCTGGATAATGACTCATCCAGTGAGTGTGACTCTCCCTGGTAGGGATACACCCTCTCAGGGGACACTTCTCTGCTGGTGGCTGCTTGCTTCTCTGGGCCCGGTTGCCAAGTGGATGAAGGAGCACATGGAGAGGGGGCAGTGGGGAGAAGATTGGCTCTGCAGCTCCCACCACCATCTCCAGGGCTTCTTTGAGGTGCCTGTTAGAGCCAAAGGCTTTCCCTGGGTACCGCTGAGCTGGCTCGGACCCAGATGGATGTTGAGTCCTGGCTTGAGTGGGGCAGATGCTCGGTCAACTGTAGGAGAAAGGATCACACAATGGGGTGAGCTGGACCTCAAATGATTAGGAAGAGGACACATGTCCAACGGCTGGACTAGTCTTAGTCATTAGCACAGAGGGTAATAAAGGTCATGGGAGAAAACAGGGCCAGTCAATCTCCAGTGGTAGAGATTAGACATACATAAACATCGTTTACAGTCATGCAGGCGAAGACTTCACAATGAGAGGTCTCAGTCCTCCAGTTAACCAAGGGCCCCTCGTCCGCTGCCAAGGGCCATGCCTCCAGCACCAGGATTTCTTCTCAAGCTATCTCCTGACTTGCGAACTGTCACTTTGGAATGCAGGAGCACTAGAATCCACCTGATCACTGGCTCAGGCTGAAGACCGTCAGTACTGACACTGGGCGTGGCAAGGACTGGGGAGATATTGATTCCCTTTGTCCTTCTTGTATTAACTCCTTAAGGAACCTCCAGTGTGTTTATGGGTTGTTACTGTTTCTTTTCTTTCTAATTATGTCCCTGGTTGGGACATAGGCTGGCTAGTCCCTTTCTCAGGTGTCTGACTTAGTTTTCTGAGGCTGAACAGGCTCACCAGGGTTACCTTTTCTAACTTTACAAACAGACTTTCCTCCTGCTTTCCCTATTTATTGCATTTGCGTTGTTCCCTGAGTATGGTGTTCTCTGGAGGGGAAGATCTTTCCTTAGGCTCACCCACAAGTGGGAAGGCAGTTAACAGAGCCCAACACAAAGATTCTCTGCTGGTCCCAGGGTCTTGAATCCTGAAAGCTGCCCGTAGCAACAGGCCTGCCTTGGCCACAGTTGAGGGTTTGGGAGAGGATCAAGGGTAGAGAAGATGAATTGTGTGGGAAGTGCTCACATTTTTAGGAACTAAACACACAGATTAGAACTGTGATTCTTAAAGTGTGGGCCCCAGACCACCGGCATCAGCATCACCGTGGAACGTATTAGGAATACAGTTTGGGGCTTCTCCCCATGGCTACTGAGTTGGAAGCTCTGGGGGTGAGATCCAGCTGTCATGTTCTCCTGTCTTCCAGGTAGTTCTAACGCGTGGTCAAGTTTAAGAACCGCCGCATTAGAGGGACCAGAGCAGTGATTCTCAAAGTTGGCTGCTCTGTTGAAATATCTTGAGGGGGGCTGGCTTCTAGGAATCCCAGTGCCCAGGTAGCATTCCCCATAACAATTAGACCAAAATCTCTGAGGGTGAGCTTCAGCCATCATTATTTTTTTTAAAGCTCCCCGTGTGATTCCAATGTGCAGCCCAAGTTGAGAATCACTGGGCTAGGCTGTGGGGAAATGGAAGATTAATGAACCAAGAGTGTCTGTATCTGACCATGTCCTTTCCTCTTCCTCTTCCTCTGCCATCTCTCCAAGCTCAGGGATTACTGAAAAAAACTTTAAAGATGCCCCCACTGTTGAATTATGTATTTCTTGTGTATCTTTTTTTTTTTTATCACAGTGTCACTATGCATACATCGATAACTTGTTACAATGTCTTCTTTTCCAAAAGTGTATGTTTCTGGCTACTAGACATAGGCTAGCTGGGACATTTCTCAGCTAGCTCTAGTCTGATTCTTGGAAGCTGCAGGGGCCTTTGGATTTAGATCCTCCATCCTGCAAACTAAGAAATTCCCCACATCCTCTTCCAGGGCTCTTAGAAGTTCTCTGAAAATATCTTTGGACTTAATCTGAGATGGTCCTGAGAGACAGGTCCTGAGAAACAGGACCAATTTCTAAAATTGGGTTCTGCCCAAGAGAATATCACTATATTATTTGGCCCTCTTTTAACCCCTCTTAATTCTGTAACTGAGTATATAGACAAAGAAACAGGGAGAAGTTAAAATTGTTTTTGTTTCTAAATTTGAAAATGACTAGGTTGTGAGCCCATGTTCTAGAAGGGGATCCCCTGAGGAAGCTTCCAAAATCAGAGCCTGTCAGCACAAGCAGGGGCCTTGGGAGTGTCCTTTCAAATGCCTTCATTTTAGAGATCTGGCAAGCAAGGCCCAGAGGGGTTAATAGTAGCCCCAAATCACACAGCAAATTAGTGGCAGAATTAGTACCTGAAACCAGATCTCTTAACTCCCACTTGGTTGTCCCCCCCTGCTCCATCCTGCTGTATATATACATATATATATATATATATATGTGTGTGTGTGTGTGTATATATATATGTATATACACACACACACGTATATACATATACATATGTGTATATTAAAATGTATGTTAAAAAATATTTATTTCTGCCAACATGGGCTTCCTTCCATGCCCTTCTTACTGCAAGGATTTTTATTAAGGAAGTACCTGTTTTATTTTTAAGTGGCTGATAGAACTCATCAGTTAGATCATTGAGATGGCTTTGAGGATGCATTGTCATTTTTGTATGTGCTGGAAAATGAGTCTGTAAAAGTGCAATGCGGGGTAATGAGATGTCAAAAGTCATGGAAATAAGAGGATCTGAGTATAATTGTGGAGACTCTGAAATAGGCTTTGGAATTTTCCAGGGTTTGGGGAGCCCTTTCATTGTTTATGTTTTATTGGTTGTATAGTAATTGATGTGAAAAACGCAAATAGTCACGTTTTTCCATTTGGGCCCATGACTCAGAACACTGGAGACCTTTTTCGAACATTTTAACCATTTACCACACCTTGGGTAGGGAGGAAAAAAGGTTCAGAAATTCCTTTATTTACTTTTTCACGTGTTTTGTATTTGCTGGATTTCTTAGTGGCAGCTGTAAAAAGGGCTTTTCATGTGATCATTTTATTCAGTAATTTGTCTAAACCGAGGCCTTTTCCCTTTTTTCGAATGCCTGCCCAGCTGTCACTGTTGCCTGCTAAAGTGATTTTTCTCTATTATGTTGTCACTGTACACTCCCACAGGGGCCAATCCTGCAGGCCTTACATGCATGGAGCTCACATTAGAGTCACTGGAAGCTTTAGCATGTAAGAATGTGGGTTTGGGGCCCAGAGAAAGAGCCTCTTTTGAAACCTCAGGCTCCAGAGTGTGGATGCACATTGCAGTTAAAGTGCAGGGATTCTGCCTTATCTCTGATCTCACTAGATGGGTGATACCCGGTAGGCTGATACGGACAACTTTTGGAGGAGTTTGGGGGCAGAAATTCATCTCTCTGGCGATTAGGCTTCTGAGAGTTTTATATTCCAAGGCCTCTTGCCTCCACCTCGACTCTACCGGTCAAAGTTGGTATAAAAGCAGGGAAATGGGGGACCACAAGGGGAACGGGAGTGCGTTCTCTCAGATTTAGTGTTTTCTTTGGTGCTTTCTGAGAGGAGAGGCCGTGCCTAGTCAGAAAATGGATTCAACAAATATGAGTAGAATATGCATTGTACTTAGGGAAGGAAAATACCCTGAGTGAGGGGGGAGAAAGCTGGTCAGCATGGAAAGGGTTCGGGAGTTAGGTTTTGTTTCGTTTTTCTTCTGAACTAGATGGTCTGGTTCTTCCCTCTTACACGTGAGGTGGCTTTAGGGTATGGTTTTCATTGATCTCCTGTGAACAAATCTGGATCAAGTGATTCTTGGGCCTGAGAACTTCTATCTTATCTTTTCGTCTGAGTCTTACTTCTTTAAGAATCAAAAGTACTGCCTTCACCAGGAAGCCCTCCAGGAATCCTCCAGGCCTCCCTAGCTTGGCTTTCTCCCACTTCTCAGAGCATGCATGACAGGAGGAGATAGCCTCACGTGACCCACTTCTGGTTGTAGATCTGGTGACTCAGTGAACCTTTGCAAGTGTCCACTGATGTGAGTTACCATTGGGGTGGGCAGGGGGTGGGCTGAAAGGGAAAGGAAGGATTTTCTCATGAGAGGGAGTCCCCTGAGAGATAAGACTGGCTGGCTCTCTGCCTAGCTTGAATTTAGGGCTGGAAGAGCTGGGTTCCTGAAGACCTTGTGAGACTGTGGGCACACAAGGGGTCAGTTTAGGGCCCAGGTGACACAGAATTGGGGACATGGCTCCTTTCTACTAACTCTTCACAGGTCTCCATGTAGTTTTGGTACTGAGGGTCCCCAAGTGGGCATCAGGTAGCCCCTCCGGGAAGTGGTTGAGCCCAGCAGGACGTCAGTGAGTGTGCTGGACCACAGGCAGAGGTCTGAGCCCGGCCGGGGGAGCTGGAGGGAAAGAAACTCTACAGACATGTCCAGGAGCACAGGGGGTCTCCCCACAGCCCCCCTGAAATACAGGTGTGGACTCAGAGAACAGATGTAGGCTCAGAGCTCTCCTCATGGGACCTTAATATACCAGGGAGGACGTTTGCACTGCACTCCCTGTGGAGAGGGGCTGTGGGACCCCTGCTTCTTCAGAATGAGGGGTAGACCATGGCGTAGCTGGTGGGAGGACCTGGGAAGGGTGAGGGGCCCACAGGAAGACCCCTCCCTCCATGCACACACACCTCCTCTCGCCTCCGAACCAGGCGGCTGCTTCCCAAGGTCACTCCTGGCATGAAGCTCTGGACACTAATGAAGCAGCTCCCCACAGGGAAATTCCTCTGTTGTTTTAAAGATTTATCCATGTTTCCAGAGCTAGTGACCCTGAACTTCCTGCTTCCGGGGGATCTAGCCCAACGTGGAGTTTATTTGCTGCTGTCTTCCTTGTAGATGTTTGGTTGTGGGCTGTCTGATGACATCACGGAATGAGTGCTACCCGGGCTTTTATGTACCAGGTTGAGCTGCACGATAATTTTTTGAGACTTTTAGTATATTTTATGTTAGTACCTGAAAAAATGAAGGATCATGGAGGAGAAAGCATTGGTCATGAAGTCAGAAAACCAAGTTTAATGACTCTGGCACTTCTAGCTGTAAGTCTTGGGACAAGTCACTTGAACTGAACCACAGTTTCATCCACTTGCCTCCCAGAATTTATGAGCAGGTCAAGTATTTTACATACATGTAATATATATATAGTATATAATATATAGTATACATGTATATTATATAGTATATTCATAATATGTATATATACTTAGGTATTATATACATGTATGTAATATTTATGTATATATGTTAAAATCTTATATATATCAATTTGGAAGAGCACTGGTCTGCATGTGTATTTGGGATTATGATTTTTGAAATAATGTGGTTCTTGCATCCCATGTTAACGTTTAGTTCTGCTGGAGCGGTTTCCAGTGACGTTTGAATTTTCAACAAGAAGCACTGTGATATAATAGCTCAGTTGTTTTAAATGGACTGTCCCTTCTCCTCTTGGGGAAAATGAAAGTAACAACAGAAAATCATCTAGTATGCTCCTCTTGTTTCCAACTGCAATTTACCGTGGAGGCACGGGAACAAAGGGAAAGGTAAGTCGATCAGCTGTAAAGGGAACGGTGACCTTCATTCATTTTGACTCTCTCCCTTTTTGTGTGACTGAAGAACAATAATAATAAATTCTCTTCCCTTGCCTATTTCAAGACAGAGAGATTTTAGGGATGTTTTATGACTCCGGCTTGTCTCAAGCCAATCCACTCCACTAGTGATGAAGTAACCCTTGGTGCCCATTAGCATAAGTGAATGTTACTTTGTTAACTCTGACCGGGTCCTCATCAGCGCCCAGACTCCCTCTGGCGTTGCCTTTTGGAGGGTGCGGCCAGGTGCTCTCCCAGATGGGAAAGGGAGAGAGTCCTGCCTCCTGCCCTCCCCCCACCACCCCAGAACCTTCAGCTGCACACTAGTTCATGCCTGACTGAGAGCCACTCAGGTGTTTCTTGAGCCACGCTCCCTGCTGCATCTAATAAAACCTCTCCCTCCCCCAGTCCTGCTCTAGGAAAACAGACAGGGCCGTGAGCTGGGAGGGCGGAAGATGCTGGCGATCGCGTTCCTGGTATCTCTGCAGCCTGGGGTCCGGCACCACTGGCAGAGCTCTAGTACGCATGTTCCATGTTTGCATCCCCTTCTCCTTTCCCTATGAAGGGGGTCCTTGCGCTGTGTAGCTTGGCCCTTTTCCTGGAAGTGTATGGGCTAGTGAATGAGCATGTTTGCCAGCGTGTCTCTGTACGCTGGGTGAGAGGAGGAAGAAAGAGAAGTAAAGACTCGAGATGCTAAACCACAGAGAGAGAGAAACCACCCTGGAACCGCACTCAGTCCTCTAGGGGACAGCGTGGTGTGGGAGAGCAGCATCCAGGAGTTAAGACCTGAGTACAACTCTAACCAGAGTGTCCCCTGGACATCACTTAGCCTTCCTTGTCTCAGAGTCTTGGTCTGTAGGTTGGAAACGATGCTGGTCCTGCATCCCTTCTATGGTCCTCTGAAGCTTCCAGTGGTAGCTCACCTTTGTAAGAATTGCTTCATAATTTAAAACATGCATTTCAAGGTAACAAAGTGAGCTGTCGTGTCTTTCAAAGTGCAGGCCATCCATCCCCTGCGTCAGAATTCACCACGAGGCTCCCCTAACAGACTGCAAACTTGAGCACATGACTCAAGGTAAGCCACCAGGATGCCCTGAACTGCGGTTTACACAGGTTCAGGAGCCGTGTGAGGGTGGACTGCAGTGAGAATCTGGTGATCCCCATGGATCTGCCCCAAAGAGACCGTCTCTGAACTCCCTTTCTCCCTGTGGCCTGGGGCTCCATCTTCCTTCAGTTCTGAAAAGTCTCTCCATATTTTTCTAATAAATGCCCCTTTGGGTTTAAGTTAATTTCAAATCCCAACTGATAGAACGTCCAAGCTTCCTCAGCCAGAAAGACTACTCTGAGGACCTCGTGACTTGGCCTGGGTGGGTGTAGTTTTCCCTGTGACCCTGAGTTTGGTTTCACTTTGGGCCAAAGGAACGATGTCTCCCACTCTGCACCAAAGAGAGGAGAAAACAGCAGAGATTTCTGGGGCAAGTTCTTAGCATCAGGCACATTGAGAAGGGTCACGTGATGATGTGGGCGCCATCTTGGAGCTTCCTGACCGACGGGACAAAGAAGTTGTTGAGTTGGCAGGTTCTGGAACTCGTTTACCTGGCTTCACATACTGGCTCTGTTGCTTACTATCCATGTGACCTGGGAGGTCCCTGTGCTTCAGTTTCCCCGTCTGTAAAATAGGGACACTTGTAATGCTACTTTATAGGCTGTTATAAAGATTAATGAGCTAAGACACATAACGTGCTTAGAATGGGGCTTGGCACAAAGTATTAGCTGTAATTGTTATCATCCTGATACTGATCACTCTTCCGTTGTTACCAAGGGAGCAAACTCACAGGAGAAATCCTAAAGCTAGTTTTACAGAAAAAGAAAAGCCTCTTTAAAAACCAAAAAATGGAAAGAAGGAAGTGCTACTTGCTGGTGCCTAGAGAGACGTGCTGATGGCAGAGACCTCTTTGCTGGAGGAAGGATTTCTGCCTAACACTGACTCCGAATTGGACTGTCCCAGCCAACAGAGGAGAAGCTCCTATCCCAGCTCTCCCTCTGCTGTTAGGGAAGCAGCTACAACACAGCTAGCATGCTTGGATGCAGAGATCGCATGGTGGGATTTTTGCCTGCCTGGGGTCTGCAGAGCAGGCTTTGAGCACGTGGGACTCTCTGGTTTGTAAGAGAAACGGGCTGATGCCCGGGGCTGCAGGACACCTTGGAGGGCACAGGGATGGATGACAGATGGCGTGTGTGCACCACAACATCTCTGTAAAACATGTCTGCTTGCCCAACGATGACAAACTACTTACCTTGGCAAAACAGGCATGATATTCATTTGGAGGCTTGCTTCTAAGAAAGATAAATCCTGCTGTCATTGCACAAAGAGATAAGAAAGACCGGATGACAGTTTTTCATTGATAAAAGATTCTGTCTGTATTTTAAAAGAATTTACTTTCTTCCCCTCTACTGATGGCCACATGAGTTAAGGCAGAGATAGGCTATCTTTCATGTTTTTGTCAGAATGTGTTATTACTACGGGTGGCAGTGACTCAATTGCTTCACTTAGTGATCTGACTCAAGTGGAATGTCGCCTGCCCAGGAGCTGCAGGACCCCAAGGAAATGCACCCTCCAGAATTAAGAAGCAAGATCAGGAAGCCTTTCTGGCTGGAAGGGAAACTAACAAGAGTTAACCTCTGGGAAGGGTTCGCTGTATGTGACGTTCCTAAAAATGAATCTTCCCTAAGAGAAGTTTTAAAAATTTGCGGCTGACTAGGGTATTTCTGAAAACCTCACTGGGGAGATTCTATTACACAGTAATTAATATAAGATAAGCAGAAATCTAATTAATTGCCGCATGAGGTGATGTTGCAACAACATGGTTGAAAGAGAAGAAGGGGTTGAGAGAGTATCTATTTGTCAATGTCCTGGATGGGGCAAAGATGAAGCTCTGTTCCTCTTGGCTGGTCACATCTGGATGGGCAGGCACAGTTGTTACAGGTCATCCTAAGCAAAGAAACTTCTGGTCTTAATTTTGTTTCCCAGGTAGACTTTTCTATAGGGAAGAGAATGGACTGACCCATTGACGTGAATATTCCAGTCTGCTTATCACTTTGACTTATTAACAATAAGTCAAGCCTCGTAACAACCCAGAGGTGGGAGCTTCTATTAACCCCATTTTAAAGATTAAGAAACTAAGGCCCCAATATGTTAACTTACCTTTGTAACCTTCTGGAGTAGAAGATTTCATGATCTCTGTTCGACAGATGAAAACATTGCAACTAAGTCCCCCGGTGGATAAGAACTGGGCTCTGGAGTGAAAGTCTGGAGTCCAAAGCTCCATCTCCGACAGCACAGGTGGGCTTGGCAAGGTGCTGTGGCCAGCTGCATTGGAAATAAGAGCTACAACAATATTTCTGGTCCCACATTCTCTTCTAGAATCTTGTCATCACCTGTGAAGGAGTGGAGTCTGTTTTCCCTCCTCTTGAATCTGGGTAAGGCTTTGGGATGGCCTCTGTGACTCCGACATGGTGGAAGTGATACAGTGTGACCTCTGAGGGTTCTCCCCTGGGGACCTGGCCCTGGGAGCCCAGCCACCAAGATGTGAGGAAGCCCTCCCGAGAGACCCCACAGAGAGGCTCCTGTGGAGGGGAACCAAGCCTCAGAGGTACTGGGAATTGAACCCAGGCCCTTGTGAATGCTAAACATGCACTCTACCACTGAGCTATACCCACCCCCATTTAAAAACAAAGTTTTTTTGTGTGTATGTGAACTGGGGATTCAACCCAGGACCTTGTGCATGCTAAGCACGAGGTCTGCCACTGAGCTACACACACCCCCCAAATTGATCATTTTAAAAGGAACAATTTAATAGCATTTAGTATATTCACAATGTCATGCAACCATCACCTCTGTCTAGTTCTAAAACCTTTTCATCACCTCAAAAGGAAACACAACTTTTAAATCCATTTTACAGATGAAGAAACTCAGGCAGAGATGTTGTGTACCTCACGTATGGTCAGACAGACAGTAATGGTAGATCTGGGCACACTTGGGCTCCAGGGTTGGTGGTCTTTGCTGCCACACCACACTGCCTAGAACTCAGGGAGGTTAACCTCTCCAGTGAAGTGTCTTGCCCCAAACGGTGTAACTAAGGATGGATTAGCCCAGACTGCTCGACTCCCCAAGCTGGGTGCTTTTTCTGAGCTAAAAACTTCCATTGGGCTTATCGATCAAGTTCCACGAACAGCCTCATTCAGAGTCAGCATTCAGAGCCTGATGACCCTGTAAACTCATCGTGCTGAGGGTTGGACCCTGAGCCTTCTTATACAACACCTCCTCCCCCTCAAGGTGTAGACGCCCATCGAGGCCGCCCCTGAATGGCCAGCTCCGCTCAACGTCTTAATTGCAACATTGATCTATCTGGAGTGGAAAGTATGCGCTATCATCCTGCAGGAAAACGCCTGTTTGGCAGAGAAAAGAATCTCTCGTCCAAAGGTCGTAATTCTTTTACTCTGTGGCCTACCAAAATATTTGGGTGATCTCTCTGGCTCGGGCCATCCAATCTGAGGCGTCATGAGCCGTCGTGGTTTCTCCGTGGTTGCACATGCCCTGCACGCATATAGAGAGATTTATGATCCTTGGCCCTGGGAGCTGAGGAGTGTGCTGTCCTCATGGGAAGAGAGTTCTGTGCTCTGCAGGCTTGGCGTCCATCTGATTGCCTTGCCTGTCTTTCACTGTGTCAACACTCTTGAACAGGACAGAATTCCAGACAGGTTGCCGGTGAGCAGAGGCTCGGGTTCAAGGAGCTGTGAGCCGCTGCAGGTGGAGCAGGCAGGCCCAGTTAGGAGACAGAAAGCGTAGCACTTACAGAACAGAGAGGAGAGCCAGTTCTGACTGGTATGGGCGGGGCGGGGTGGGGGCTGTCTGCACAGGCCTGGGAGCCCACCTGAAGCCCACCAAAAATGGAAGGGGACGTTGCCGGTGGGTCCTGACAGTGGATGTTCCCAATGTCGGGGGCCTGGCAGAGCTGCAGAGTGGGAGCTTTGCCTCTTTGTAACCTTGAACTTGGACTGTCTCTACCCCACATGACAGAGAGAAGGACGTCTGGGGTCCTGAGGGCGGGCACTCCGTGTGCTAAAAGTAACCATGATGGATGTTGTGCAGGGAGACACCACTGTTACTCCATCAGCAGCAAAGCGTGTGCTCTGAGTGGTTTTGCTTGTTCTAGCAGGTGTAGATTGCACTGTGCCAGCCACTCTCGCTCGATGAAGATGAAGGAGCAGAGACTTGGGGTTCATTCGGATCCTGGTTTGAATCCTGGTCATGTTGTCTATTAGTTGTGTCCCTAGGTCACAGTCTGTCTGAGTCTGGTCTCAGTTTCCTCCTGTGATCTTGGGGCTCACAATACCAAGCAAGACATTTTTGGAAACTGGCACATTTGAATGTCTGTGAGGTGTACGGCCTGGAGTAGGTAGGCAACACGTGTCAGCACGGCACACATGCGCCAGAAAGCGGAGCCTTCTTGATAGCGCGCTGAGCAAATTAATTTGGACACGCATTGACCTTGACTCTTGGCCTTAACAGCACTCTGCTCTGACCGTCTAAGCCAGGCCTAGGCTTACCGACGATGCTGGGTTGATAACAAACTTTTGATTCCAAGAGGTGAATCAACATCAATGTTTTAATTTGGTGGCAGTTTGCCACTCTTCAGTCCCTCTGTAAATCCAGTTTGCATTTGCCATTTTCAGATGGGGCAGGCATCGCCAGGCTTTCTTCTGGCAGGTAACCATTGCAGTCACCCAGTGGAGCTGCAGTCTAGTAATGGAAAAGTGTTTCATTTTGACTATGAAATTAAACACAGAGAACACAGCTGCTCAACCAGGCAGTGACAGTGTATGTTAATTTGATTTATATACAAGCTATGTACCGTGCCTAATGTTGAACACTGGAGAAGACTCCAGCAAGGCTGATTCCAGCATAGTAAATGAGAGGTTCCGGTGATGGGCACGTGTGTCCTCACACCTTCCTGGAGCAGAGAAAGCTGTGAGAGCTGGTCTGTGCGAGGGAAGCAGGAGGGAATGCTCTGCGTGGCACAGGTGAGGGCTGCTCTTTCCCGGAAGGTGTCTTTCCTGGAGGTGTCCATCGGGATTCTACCCAGCATCTGATCCCTTGACAGGTGCAGGGTGCTGCTCTCAAGTGAACAGAGTGTCTGTGGCCTGGGGGTGGGTTTCCAGCTCCCATATGGCTCATGAGTGCTCTGCTTGGGGAGCAAACTTGAGTCTCCTGTGAGGAACAAAGAGAGAGCTACCCTGCTCGCCCGCCCCCTGGGATCCCGGAGGGCAAAGTCTTTCCTCAGCGGATACCCACTGAAATCCATGTGGGAATAAAGGCACATGAGCGTGCCTCTGGGTGTATGCTTTGTGTGCATGGCATGTGCATCGTGCAGTGTGTGCGTGTTGTGTGTGTTGTGTATGGTGTATGTGTGTGAGGTGTGTGTTGTGTTCATAGTATGTGTGTGTTGTGTGTGCACGGTGTGTGTGTATTGTGTGCGTGTTGTGTGGTGTGTGTGGGGTCTGGTTCTCACACTCACTGTGGACAAACACTGTGCAGTCACCCAGGGTCTTCACAGACACCTCAGCTCCCGTCCAGACCTTTCCCTCCTCACCTCTCCACATTGTGGGAAAAGCAGCCTACAGACCCTCCGACAGAAAACGTAGAAAGTGGAGGGGAAATCAGCCCTAACCCCACAGCCCCCTGGCCACGACTGCTGCTGTTCTGAGACCGCCTCTCCTGGCGCGTCTCCGCCTGAGAAAAGGGCCCACCTGTCATCGTCAGTGATGTCGCACGTTACGCTGACTTTCCGTATCGCTGCTTAGTCTTCATGACTGTCATGCCAGATGGACGTGTAGTGTCCATCCTGTGCTGTACCGCTACTGAGAGACACATGCTTCTGAGGCTTCAGTGTAAAAAATAGTCTGTCCTGAATATTTGCTCTCCTGTCTCGGGCCTGGCCCCCACTGCCGCCTCTGACTCGGAGCTTAGTGGTGGCTGGAGCGGCTCATCTTCCGGTGGTGACAGGCTGTTCAGGGAGAGGGGACCTTCAGGACAGCAGCACACCCTCATCAGGCCTCTGGTGGGGTCTGGGGAGATGGCCACTTCCATCCCACCTCCCTAAGAGTGCGCAGCACCCCCAGCACCCCCTGCCCCCGATCCCGGCCCCACAGCGCACTGGTGCTCCTTTTGGGTCCTTCCAGACAAGCCTGCCATGTGGCTCTGTTTACCTTCTGTTTCCCTGTTTCCCGTCATCACTGATTCCCAGAGGCTTGTTTCCTTTTTACTTGTAGGCAGGCAGGACTTCACCAGGGCCTGCTGAAGCGATGTGTTTTCCAGGCCGAGCTGCAAAGGTAGACTTGGCTTGTCACAAGGTCTGTGTTTGGAGCCTGGGGCCCCTGCGGACCTGAGGTTCTTCCGCCACCGGAGCCTTGCTGTGCACCCCCCACCTGCCCCCAGAACACTGTCCTTCGTTGGTGCTGTGTTTTCCCAGGGACTTCTGACCACATCGTTTGTCCTTCCTGCGAGGCCTCTTTTCCACGTTGTTGCTTTCCCAGCGCTGGCCTCGCCGACAATCCCACAACCCAGATCCCAAGCTGGCACCTCATCACCCACATCCCCTTGCTCCTTCCCTGCATCCTTATTGCAAGGTCCTTAGTCCCTGAGGTCATCTAATTGTGTGGGGGTAAAGTTACTTTACTGTAGGGGGTCGCCTGTCAGGGGGAGGCGCCTTTTTGCTAGGGCAAGAGGAAACTCGGGAGTGGCCTTCCCAGCGCTTCCAGTGTCTTCTAGGCTCTCAGCACCACAGTCCGGAGGAGCTGCCCCGACTGGGAGAGCTGACCTTCCTCTTCCTCTGGTCCTCCTCCAGGTTTTCCTCGGGGCCAATCTAGCCCAGCCTCCTTTTCACTGGCTCAGGAAGTAGGTGACTCCTTTCAGCATCTTGTTTCTTGACCTTTCCTCCTCTCTCTCACTGGCCTTTTCCAACACCCGGTGTCCTCTGCTCTAGGCAAAGCTGCTCTCAGGAATGAGGCCAGCAGAAGCAGTCCACTCCCTACCGCAAAGTGAAGGGGTATTGTTGCCTTCCCCTGGGCAGGCAGCACCATGGCTAAAGGTTGTTCGGTCCATAGAGCTGAGTTCATATCCTTATTCTGCAACTCATTTGTTGTCTAGCTTTGATTTTCTGAACTTTACTTTTCTCATCTGTAAAGTGGGAATAAGACCTACCTCCAGTGACATAAGGCATGTAAATATTTAGCAAAGTTCTTCACATATAACTATTGCTTATTCATATGGATTATTTTTATTTGGACCTTAGCTCTATTTTGGGGAAGAAAATATTTAAAGGAATTTTAAGCTTCAGCAACAGAAGCTGAAGAGTGTGTGTGTGTATATGTGTGTGTACATGTATGTCCATGGATGCATGCATGGGCAGTAATTTGGAGGAAGTTGTAAATCTCTGAAATCACACAATAAGTCTCCTTCTCTTAAGGGTAATCCCATTCTGCCCATTTCATGTGGATACCAGCTCCCATGGTTTGTCTTCTTTTAGTCTTTATTCAGCTACTTGTATATTTCTTCTAAGCACAATGCTCTCCATGACCTTCCCTCTTGCTTTTCCAATGTCTGCGTCTCTGCTTCAAAATGCCCGCTCCAGGCAAAGCATGTTAGCATTTCCAGGGAACCCAGAGTGCAAAGCCCTGTTTAGCAAACAAGGACAAAGCTGCTGGCAGGGCAACAGCATTTTAGAGAAAGAAGCCTTTTGGAAGGCCATTTGGTAAATATGATAGAAATTAGAAATAATTCCCCTGATTATTTCAGCTCTAGGAACCTGCCCTAAAGAAGATTGGCATACTATTCATAAAGAGATAGCTCTAAAATGCCACTGCAGCATTTTTATCAGGGTGGACAACTAGATACGACTTAAATGTTCACCAATATGGGAATGCTTAAAGATATTGCACCCACAATGGAATACTATGTAGCCATGAAAAAGAATGAGGTTAGTTTGTATGTGTTAACCACAGAAATCTCACCAAGATGATTACATTTAAGGAAAAAAGGAGGGAAAAAGGCAGAGCTCTGTGTGGGTTGGTACCTTTGTATAGAAAAAGGACTGAAGCACAGTACGCTGCTGGCAGCCATGTCAGCCAGTTAATCTGGGAAGCAAGAACAGGAAGAGTCTTGGAATAAGGCGTTTACTGTAGGACTTAGTTCTTACAAAGCTGTGGGGGCAGCTGCGTAGGAAAGGGTCTGTAAAGGTGGAGTCGGGGGCGAAGGATCTGGAAGCCAGCAGCTGGGGTGGGACTGCAGCAGGAGCACGTGGCAGTTTGTTGGCTGTGCTCGCTGCTGTCTCTGAGTTTGCAGTGAAATGTCTGGATGTTCCTTGGAGTCACTGCCTCTTGGTAGGCTGGCAGGGGGTTGGGGAGAAGGTGAGCTGGAGATGGAGGAGGAAAGAACAGTGCTAGACTGGACGGGCCAGCGCCTCAGTGCTGTCTCTTGTCACCTGTGACCCACATGCCCTCCAGAACACACGGCTCCTGCTTCACTTTTGCCTCCTGGATCTCACCAACCTCCCTTTTGACTGACTCTAACCCACAGTCATGCCGGGAAGGGGGGATTCTGGGATTAGGGGTTCCTGGACCAGCCAAATGGACAGCAGAATATTCCAGCACAATTGTGTTTACCTCTGAGGAAGGAGACAGGGGCTCGGAGGTCAGAGGTTACGTGGATGCCATGCTCTGTACTTAACATACTGTCCTGAATCTTTCACAACGAAAATGTGCACGCAAAGTGCTTGTATATGAAAACAAAGCAAAACAAACAAAACAAAAATGAAGAGGAAACCAGAGGCTCTTAACTTTTTTTGCAAACCCTGCAGGGGCTGTTTTATTATATAGTTCCTTTGTGCCGCCCTCATGGTGTAATTCCCCCCCCCCCAACTCCCCATGAGATTGCTAATGATTTCACTTGTTAAAAAGAGAAACCAAGAAAGGTGCATGCGTATGCGAAATGTTTGTGTGTGCATGAGTAGGAGTGTGCACGTGTGTGCCAAATGTATGTGTGTGAACCCCCATCTGACCGACTCCTGATGGGCCCGAGACCTCTGCCAAAGACACCCAAGGGACAGGAGAGCCCAGGAGGTGGGCTTGGGGAGAGAACGGCGGAGATGCAGGCTCCCTGGGAGACGTAGCTCGTGCAGCACCCAGGGGGCTTTTGTTCCATTAATTTTGATTGGAAGCAGCACATCCCCTGCTGCTTTAGAAGCACCTCCCTGGGGCACAGAGCCAACTGTGTGTGCTCCTGCAGCTGCCTCATTTGCAAACGACTTGGGAAAGATGGGGCAAGGTTGAGCTAGCTGCACCCAGTGTGGAAGCAACAGTCAGAGACCCTTGGTTGGGGGTCTAGGAGAGCGGGGAGAGATGAGGGCCCTGGGGCGTAAGCTCCTGGCACCTCATTCGTGAGAAGCACAGGCCCTTGAGATCCTGGCTGGGGGATGGGTGGCAGCGAGGGGACAGGCAGCGGGAAGGTGAACTTGCTGTAGTGACGACCTCTTGTTTTCCTTGAGCCACACACTTTGGCGTTCGGATTTCACCAGGCTGAGCATCTACCAAAGAACGGGGGAGAGACCTGAGGTGAACATTCTCCTTTGTTAGTGGGTCACCAGGGGTCCCTTGTGCAGGAGGATTCACCGTTTTCTGGTGGTGGTGTTGCGGGGTGGGCGTTGGCACAGAGAGGCTCTGATGCCCACACAATCTGTCTGTGAAAGAAGAACTCAGTCAGGGACCGCTGACCCCCTCGTTCCTTCCAGACTTGTCCTTAATAAGGCCAAGAATTTTGTCAAGGTCTCTCAGAACCCCCTTGTCCCTGGCGGGTAGCCAGCTCCTGGCAGCAGGGAGCGAGTTGCTCGCTGTGGCTCCCCAGTGCCCAGCACAGTGGCTGGCTCAGAGTAGAGCTCCCGCCATGTTTCTCACATGCCCTGGCTCTGCCCTCCAACCACCCTCACACCCAGTTCCAATTTCTTACCCCTTTTCTGCTTCTCAGCCTGCTCACCACGGTCTGCTGCTTGTGGAAGTCTGACCTCATACTCCAGCCTGCGGACCTCTGCATCGGCCATTCCCTGTGCCTGGAATGCTCTTCCCCGCAGCTGCCCACATCCCCCCTTCTCAACCAGGCTGCCCCTTGTAAACAGCAAATTGACCCCCACCCCACCCTCACATCGACACCAGATCCTTTACTTGCCTTTTCTTCCACAACATTTATCAGCTTCTAACATACTATGCAATTTACTTTTTATTATTTTTTGTTTGTTTATTGTGCCCCTGCCCCCACCCCATTTAAAAGATAGGCCTTTTGAGAGCGGGAATCCTGGTCTGTGTTGTTCACGGATGCGTCCCAAAGGTACCTAGTAGGTTTAGATAAATACTGATTGCCATTTGTTGGACCTGATTGGTAATCTTTTGCAAAGAAATTGCTTGGCGATGTCTCACATTTTTGGTGAAATTAAGCAGAGGAACTTCTGACCAAGTTAGTACTAACATGAAAGAAAAGTGGTCTTTGAGCCTTTCCTTAAACTCCTGCAGCGGAGGGTTGTTAACACAGAGATGGGCTGCTGTAATAACGCTGGAGGTAACGGCAAGCATTTGGTCCTCTACAGACGTCTCATGCCTTGTATTTGAGCTTTGAAATGATGCACTGAGAAAGGCAAGGCAGGGAGCTTTACTCTCACTTTGCACTTGAGGAAGCAGCCTCAGAAAGCTTAAGTGATGCGCTCCAGGCCACACAGCCCGTGAACGAGGAAGGCGGAGCTCCAGGCTGCGGATTCTGATTACTGGCCTCTTCTGTTCTTTCTCTTTTATGAGAACTACTCCCACATACAGCCTGTTCTTGGGAGGCCCTTGGAAGGTTCCAGCCAGAGTGGATGGAGTCAGGAGCAGAGGCTGGGAACATAAGGTTGACCTTGCGCCAAACTTGGGTTCACCCAAATCTAGGCTCTCAGCCAGAGCTTTCAATGTTTAGATGCAGGATTTGAGAATGAAGTAGAATGTCTGTAGAGGTCCTGTTAGTATTTAAATTGAGTAAACAGGGTAACATAGTGGGGGGGGGGGGTGTGGATGGAAGCATCACTGTGGAGAGTGGGCGTGTTCCCTTCAGCCAGCCTAGTTTGTCTGAGACCTTTTGTGGGCAGACTGTTCTGTGAGTGGTTTTAAATGGGAGCAGTCCGGAGGACGTTTGGGAATGTGTGGAGGCAGTTTTGGTCATCACAGCTCTGGAGGGGGGGCAACCGGCATCTTGTGGGTAGAGGCTAGGGATGCTGCTAAACATCCCGCAATGCCCAAGGCAGCCCCACAATAGAGGCTTATCCAGCCGCCAGTGTCAGTGATGCTAAGGCAGAGAAACTTTGCTTGAGAGTGATCTGGGAATGATTGTCCCTGGTCCCCATCTTGCCCTTGTTTTTCTGAATCTCTAATTCTTTTCCCCCAGAAGGAGTGGGGTGAGAGATGGAAATCTCTCTTCGAAATAATTCCTCCTTGGGAATTAACTGGCAGAAGGAACAAGGAGTTACAACCTCCCACAGCCTCCAGCTCACCATCTGTTGCAGCATCAGTCACACTCCTGCCTACACCGGGCTTGGAGGTGAGGGGCCACGGTGCTGGACTGTAGGTGTGGGTCTGCAGTCTTCAGACGCCCTCCCTGAACCAAGATGAGCTGGTGAACTACTGGGTGGGAGGGGAAACGCTCCGTGTTGTCTGTTGTCTAGAAGCTCAGGGCACTGCGTAACCCAAATGAAATCCCGGACCCAGTTCTGGGGCTCTGACAGTTTTCTGGTACTGCTAAAATGCCTGGGGATATTTGTTATAACTCATTCGATTGTTATTGAAATACTTTCCGAATGAAGGATAACCCTGTCAACTACTACTCCGGAAATTAACATAAGCCAGCCGGTGTTTACTTCCCTTACCAGTAAAGTCAAGTTACAATCTCTCTCTTATACACAGCGCTTTCCATTTCTCGGAGAACAGTATTGGGTGATGGATTGTTATGCCTACACACGTATTCACATGTATAATTTTTAATAGAATGTTAGGGCTGCGAAACGACTTTAAAAATTACTTATTCCTACACTGCTGCTTAATAGATGAGGAAATGGAGACCCTTCCAAATTAAATTATTTTCTGAGACTCCTGAATTAGTTAGTAGCAGACCAGTATGGGAACCATGGTCTCACAAATTCTTAGTTGTGCACCATCCCCACTAGTCGAAGATTAAATAGATTATTTGAAGTACTAGGAAAGAAGTATCCTTTGTTTGGTTGAAATTCTGCAGACTATTTACAGATCTCAGCCGTGAGATGTGAGGCTCATCCACTCCTCTTGCTTGAGGATGCCGTGTCTTTGACTTAAGAACTTGATGCTCTCAGGCTTTCCTCTTAGCTTTAGGGAACCTGCTGTTTAGTCTCCAGCCCCTCGCCTGTAGTCAGTTGCTACCCAGTCCATGTCTCTTTGATGATATGTGATCAGTCTATCTCCAGCCCGAGGCGTGTGTGTGGGATGAGCCCACGCTCTGCTGGGAGAGGCAGGGACGGGGCTTTCTGGGTTGGATGTCTCATTGGGTGAGGGTCTGATCTCCCTCACCAGACCCTGAGCTCCTCCAGACTCTTTCCGTCCCCAGTGCACAACAACTTTGTAGATACTAAATAAGTGAATGAGGGAACTCAGAAGGAGAATTCAGTGTTGCTGAATCAATGGGAGAGCTTCCAGTGCTAGCAGACTAGAAATTTGCTTACCTTCTAATTATTTACCACCTAGTGAAGGAGTTCTCATTGTTAGTTATATAACCAAGAATAATCTAGAAGATTTTTTTTTTTTTTTTTTTTTTTTTTTGTGCAGCTGAAGATACTGTCTCAGTCTATTTGGGCTGCTATAACAAAAATACCATAGACTGGATGGCTTATAAACACAGACAGTTATTTCTCACAGTTCTGGAGGCGGGAAGTCCAAGATCAAGGTGCTGGCAGATTCAGTGTCTGGGGAGAGCCTCCCTCCCTATTCATAAATGGCCCTGTTCTCACTGTATCCTCACATGATGGAAGAGGTGAGGAAATTCTCTGGGATCTCTTTTATAAGGTGTGAATCCCATTCATGAAGGTTCTATCTTCATGACTTGATCACCTCCGAAAGGCCCCACCTCCAAATACTATCACACTGGGGATTAGGTTTCCATATATGACTTTTCTGGGGACACAAACATTCAGTCTATAGCAGGTGACAAGGCCTTACTCCAGACTTCCTGAATCACAATCTTGGGATGTGGAGTCTGGGCATTTGTGGTTGTAGGGAGGTCTGATGATGATTCTTTTGTCTGTTTGAATAAAGAACCAACAACTCACAAATTATCTACTGGGTGATTTGTTTTTCTGTGAGAACACATCTTTAGTATTCAGTAGGAAAACAGGAGACTCTCTGTAGTCATTATTCCTGCAACACATCTGTGGTAGGTGTCTACTTTATGACCAAGTGTAATCATCCTTTTCCCAAGTGATATAAACTCTTGCTACTGCTGTAAATGTGTATCTGTGTGTTGCCTTTTTGCTGATCTACTAATGTGTGGGAGTCTTGGATACCCCACTTATTAATTATTAAAAGTAAAAGGTTAATTCATTTCACATAGACAAAGATTTCTGCCTTCACAGAAATTACATTCCTTGGGGGAGACAGTCAATAAACAGGATAATAAAATGCCCTATATAAAATACATTTAGATAAGAGCTGTATTAGCTATCTGTGGCTGCATAACAAATTGCCCTCAAACCTAGAGGCTTGAAACAACAAAATTTATTTTATCACAGATTTTTTGTTTATCGGGAATCTGGACGCGGCTTTGCTGATTGTTTCTGGCTAAGGATATCTCATGATAGTGCAGTCAGTTACTGGCTGGGGCTGTAGTAAGTTGAAGGCTTGACTGGGGTCAGAGAATCCACTTCCATAATGGGTCAGTCCTCAGGCTGCAGGCAGGAGGCCTTAGTTCCTCTCCATAGAGTGGGTTGGGGGTCCTCACAATGTGGCAGCTGACTTCCAAACCCAGGGATGGAGGGAACTGAGAGTGAGAGAGTATGCAGGGAGAAAGCCACACGCCTTTTCATGACCTACTCCTGGGAGCAATATCCTGTCCCTTCTGCCATGTTCTAATTTTCAGAAATATCACTAAGAAAAGCCCAGACTCGAGAGGAATTAGGCTCCACTTTTGAAGGGAGGAATATCAAATAATTTGTGAACATTATTTTAAAACCACTACAAAGGCTAAAGGAAAAAAAAAAGTCAAGAAGGGAGCTATGGAGTGCTGGTGGAGGGGGTGGTCATTTCGGGTGGGATAGCTGGGGGTAGGTTCACGGAGGATGTAAGACTTGAGTAAATGTCTGGAGGGGGCCGGGGGTTGGGTGGTGGTGCAGCGGGGCAGCATGTGCAGGATGGGGAGCAGCAGGAGACAGAACTGGGGAGGCAGTGGGGTGTAGTGGGCAGATGGAGAGGGCTTTTAGACAAAGTTAAGACTTTGGCTTTCACTTTGAGTGAAATGAGGGGTTAATGAAAGTTTTCAAGGGTGATAATTTTTCTGTTCTATGGAGAGTGGGGTGGAGGAAGGCAAGGACAGAGACAGGGAGAAGAGTTAGAAGCTCTGACAATAATCTGGATGAGAGAGGATCCTGGGTTGGCCTTGGAGGGGATTGGGGGTGTGTGAGGGTGACTAGCAGGAGATGGGGTGAGGGGTGGCTGCATTCTGGATCTACTTTGCAGATAGTGCTTCAAGATTTGTTGATTGGCTACGGGATGTGAGCAAAATAAAAAACAAAATTAAGGATCACTGCAGGGGTTTTGGCTTGTGCAGCTGAAAGGATGGAGCTGGCTGATGTGACAGTGTTAAGGAATGGACATGTGCCTCGACAAGCTTGATGTGCAAAACTGGTTCAAACTTCTTCAATGAAGATGAACATTTTTCCTTTAGCATTTTTAAACCAGCACAAAGACTCAATAGCGAACAGTGGTGATTGGATCCTCTGGTATCTATTTTTCTAATATCCAAAAAGTTTAGAAAAGAACATAGAATTGGTTATTTTTATTAACCATCTTTACCAGTAATCTAAAAAGAAGATGGTTTTTAACAATGTCTGCAAATTCTCAAAGTCCCTGACTCTAGTGAGCATAACTTCAGTGATGGACTAAAAAGAAAAGTAATGAATGTAGATGAAAGAAAAGTAGAGAAAGAAACTTCCACAAAAAGATTGCTACACATGCGAAACCAGCCAGAAAACTCTTGCTCATTTGGTTAAACATTCTCATCCTAAATATTTGAAAACTGATTTACTCGTTCACCCATCCTATGAGTGAATATTTGTGGATTGCCTAGCATGCATTTGGTGCTATTCAAGGTTCTGAATTAAGGCAGAAATTCTAGGTTGAATCATTTGAAGTTGCTGGCATTTGACCATTTGTGTCCTACCAAAATGACAATTTCATAGTGTTCAAGATAGTATTTTGTGAAAAAGTTTGTGTACAGGCTGATTGCTCTCAACATGTCCCTGTCCCACGTATGTGTCTGTTGACATTCAACACATTAATGTCCATTTCTTTTGCAGTCCCCTTGCACCTCCTAATAATATTTCCCTTCATCAATAACCTACTTGTCCTCGTTTCTGTCTTTTGATACTTGTCGCACCTGCCTGTTGTAATTTAAACTTCGCTCCCTCTCTTCCTGTCCTCCGTGTAGCTGGAGCGCAGCTGTTTCCTGTCACCTGTGTGTCCAGTGTCCTTTCATGGACTTGAACCTGTCTGGAAGGCTGTATTATGAGCTATTATCAGGCCTGAGGATGTGCTTTGTAAACACATCACACCTCAGCCGTTTTTGGCATCCATTCAGAGAATTAAGGACCAGTCTCAGCCAGTTGTAGCCTGACTCCAAGCCCCAGCTGTGTGGACCCTGCACGGTTGTGCTGTTTTGCATGTAACGTTTGTGACAAGCTTAAGCTGCTGGTAATAGTGTCCCAGCCTGGAGGGCGGGTTTAGCCGTGGCTAGTTTATGGTGATGATCATCCTTTGATAGTATTCTTCAATTTCTTATTTCAGAGCCACGTCTGTGAAGCGAACCAGAACTGTCGCTAGGTACACAGGCAGTTTTATTTAAGATTGCAGCAAGAAGTGGTTGTGTTCTCTCAGTTCCCTTGGATTCACCTGCATTTTTTATTCCAATACAACATATGCTCAGCTCTGCACATCGCCGAGACACAACATCTTATCACTCTGTTGGGAAGTTTCTCTCTTCCTATTATGTGGCTTCTCTGGTGCTCTACAGCTTCATTTTGCATCCTCTCTTACTAGAAAACAACATTCTCAGAGGTTTTCCTGCACTAAGTAATACAATTACATTGGAATAGCTGTGGGATGTGTCCAGGCTGGAACACGATGATTGTACTATGTGGAGCAGGATTGCCATGATTTTTGCCTGTCTTACTTAATTAGTATTACACACAGCATGGCTTGAGTCCTATCCATATCTGGTTTATTGGAGAGTAACACCATGAGGTGGAAAGAATGTCTGTAGATATTGAGAAAAGGGATTTTTTTGTGGTCCATAAACGGCTGGATGAATGGAGAGAGCGTTATCCGCACCTGCATTCTCAGAGACTCATCTGATTGCCTTGAAGCTCATTATATTGTTTTTCCTCCCTTTCTTTATTACATTTGGCTACAGGCATAGTGACTGTCATTTACTCCGTCTATTGTTTGATTGCATCCGTTGCCTTTAAAAATCCAGGTCTGCGAGCCCAGTTCCGACTTCAAATGGAATTGGTGAGGAGGGATGGAGAGTGGAGACAGCAGATCCTTGCCAGACACGGAGTGATGACTCCATTCCAATCACATTTCCCTTTAATGAGGGTCCTCTCATTCCTCCGCAAGCGCCATGCTGCATCCGGTGTAATGGCTGCACTTGATGGATAATTTATGCAAACAGAACACAAACAAGAAGTCATTAAGCCACCCAACAAGGGTCCTTGACTTTTGCAAAACCAAACAGTTACTCTGCTCCTGATGAGTTTAATTTTACTTTTGGTTGAGTACCGATGAATACATTATATTTTAAATAAATATTATATTATCAATATTCATGATCAGACTGAATGTCATTTGGGGTTTCATATTCATTTTTTAAAGACTGATATACAGAGCTTGACTTTCATCCAGTCACCTAGTGTTCCTTCAGTCCTCTCGTAAGTCTGTTGTTAATGGACTCCAACACAGCTGGATGCAAAACGAAGGAGGAGGCGAATTTATTATTTGAATATTTGTAAAACCCTTTCCTTTTCATTTGAATAGTTCTTGTTTTGTATTTGCAGCTCTGGAATGTATGTAGATGTGAATTTGAGAATTTGGCACAAAGAAACTGTAAACCACTGGACAACATAAAGGAAACTGGTATTGAATATGGTTTGGCTACCTAGTGATTAAAATCCACTTACAAGGAAATTAAAGTTTAGAAACAAAGCTTCAGTGTGCATCATGGCTTTGTTGTAACTCAGGCCCATGCAGGTGTACAATATTTGGATGTCAGTTTACATAATACATTGTGTTTTTCGTGCTTTCCAGATGCCCGGCAGTTTATTTTAGGAATTCTAATTTTATTAGAACTGCGTCCTATGACTTGGTGGCTGCTTGGTGTCTCTGGGAGTGCTCCCCTGAAGATCATTAAAGCCTAAGTGGTCCTGGCAGGTAATCTCACTGTCTTTTCATCTTTCATCTCCGGGAAGGTGGCCCCCGTAGATTGTTTGAAGGAAAAGAAACACCATTACGTGAAGCACAAGTAACAGTGCTGCAGCCAGACCCCTCCCCTATGGGGGGGGGGGCTGTGAATCTGTGGAGTGGCATCCTGCAGGCTTTATTACCTGTGGGGGGACCTGGGAGAATATCTGCCTTCCCCTGGAGCAGGTGCAACATGGCACCCGCCCTCAGGGTCCTTCAGCCGCAGTCAACGGCAGAGAGGACAGAGCCCCCAGCATCTGTGATGGGCAGGCCTTCTGGGCCCACAGCCAGGGCAGCTGTATCTATGACAGCCACTTCCTCTGCCATTTCAGAGTGACATGGGAAACAACAGGACAGGGCAGCTTGGGGGCCCCCAGCTCCAGGGGAGATTGGTGTGAGGCAAACGTGAGAGGGAATTGGGGAGGACTGCAGTGGAGAAGGGAAGCAAGCTTTTCCCCAGGGAAAGGGAAAAGAGGAAAGAGAACTTGAACTGCATAGTCCAGAGATGGAACAGATCCTGGCGAACAGGTCTGGGCAGCGGACAGACCTTCCTGCGGATTGTCAGACAGAGCAATACACCTTTGGCAGCTGCAGATGACTTGCATCATTAAAATGTATCACTAGCTCACTGGGAAGGAGGACTGATGGCCATACCTTGAATTTCTTGTTGATGCCAAGGATTTCCTTATCCAGGAACTCTTATTCCCCAAATGTCTTGGAGATTTCACCCCAAATACTCAAGTTCTATCTCTAGATTTACTGCTTCTATGGGTCTAGTGTGTAGGGTCTTGAGTTTAGATCTTTAATAAGAGTCTCAGGGTGGTCCTGAGGTAGACCACCAGGACTGTAGTTTGGGAGCCATGTCTCAGATTCTAAAGTCAGGGGTCCTCTAGCTATAGAACTATCTCCAGTCTATCACTTTAAAGTCATCTTTGTTTAACTTCTGGGACTCTGTGGAAAGCTGATTTTCCTGGGCCTCCTTCCCAGGTAATTTTCTTTTCCTCTCAAGGCCTTAAACCTTCACACAAGAGTTGGAGTGATCTGGATAGGAGATTGTTTTTAGTTTGGCTTCAGTGAAAAATTCCATCAAGACTTCTATATACTAACCTCTGCCCCTTGACCATGAGTCTACAGTCAAGAGACTCAGATGAAGAAAAGATCTCCTGTATACTTTAGAGAGGAGAGATATTTTTGTATATTAATAGGAATGCATTAATGGATTAGGTAGAAAAATTTTGGCACATCCTTAAGATATGGATGTAGCCTTTTAGTTTTACTTCATGTCCTGAAATCATATCTATGTCTATCTCTTAACTGTCTATATATTCTTTTGTCTGTGCTTGTCATTGCCGTCAGTTCTGCAGGTATGTTTCCCAGGCTCTCTTGCTGACTGGCTTCTGAGTAGGTTTGGTCAGTGAAGGCACTACAGAAAACTAGAGGCAGGAGGATGGGGAGAAACTGGGGTATTCCTCCCTCTCTCTGCCTTCATGCTTCATCACTGGTTGCATCTCCTCCATGGTTGTAGTTTCCCACAGTTTCTCCTTCCGTAGTTCCAGCTATTGCCAGGTAGCCTCTAAAATGGTTCAGGGAACATTACTTCCTTCTTGTGTTCTTTCAGTTCAAGGATGATAACAACTTTTTGTTGTTACTAATCCCTGGGTGCTTCATCTGTTTTGCTTCTTAGCTCCTTAGTTACATGTGTAAACTAATTCCCTGATTAAATGTACTCTGTTTAAAATACCTAGAGAGGAGAGAGGTTCCAATTTCCTGGCTGCATCCTGAATGATTCACTGACCACAGGCTGCTTTGCATAGAGCTTGCTAGAATTTAAGGAAGGTGATGTGGTGTGGCATGATGGAACTATACTCAGAATACTGAGGTTCAAGCTTTAACTACAGGTAAATACTTTCATCTCTTTGGACCTCTGTTTCTTCGGCTGTGAAATCTCAATGGGTAGACTCCAAACTTCTCTTTTGTCCTTACAATGACTCTCCCACAAAGGGAATAGGACTTAGACTTTAATAGGCTTATTGAAAGCCATAGAAATATCATGTATGATCTGCCTCATGTTATAACTTATTATAATTACTCATTATAAATGCTCGCTATACATAAATACTCATTATAAGTACTCATTATAAATATAAGCACTCTTTTATGCTGAGCCCAGGCATAGCTTCACCGATGCTTTTCAACATAATGATCCTGGCAAAGGATGAGATTTGGCAAGCAAGTTGAAACCCATTTTCCACCCATGATTCCAAGTCTTTCCTTTTTCTTTTTTTTAAGATTCAGAGACTGAGACAGAGAGAGGCAAAATGCATGTCAGATGCCAGGGACAATATATTTTTATTTTAAAGTTATCTTGACATATTAGCATCACTTATATATACATATACACATATGTATACACACAAATGTATTTTAAATATATATTGTGTATATATCTGTACATGTATATTTAAAATGATAGAATTCGTCTGAATGGGGAAGGCAGCTGGGAGATCACCTGATCCAACTCTTATATTTTATGGATAAGGAAGAATGAAACTTACCCCCTGAAAACAGAGGTGTGTGTCTAAGTTCTTCGGGGAAATTGAAGGAAGACAATTAAAATGGGAGGTGTTTGTTTTGCATCTTAAGCAGCCCCTAGGTCCTTCTTTGCTTGGCAGGTGGCCCTCCGCCACTAGATGTGCTGCAATTTTTGTGCCTTTGTTTTGATGACTAACACACGTATCAACGTTGTATTTTTTCACCTTCAGAGTTTAGGGAGTGGAAAAATTCACCTGCCAATTGTCACAGAAAATAGAGGGAGTGAGAAACCCACAAATGGCTTTTAATTTCTCATCAAATCGCTGCATCTCGAGTCTGGCAAAGTCAGCTTGTGTCAAGTCCCAGTGAAGCTCTATCCTTCTAGTCCTGTGTTGGGATAAGAAAACAAAAGGTGGCAGACAAAAATATAAAGCTCCTGGGATTTATTTCAGCAGCTCATTTTTGGTGGGGACGATGAGGTTGCAGAGTATATGAACCTTGGTTTTATTTTCTGTAGTCTGTCTATCTGCTGATTTTTAAAATCCTAAATGGTATAACAGTGATGGCCATAGATTCCTCATTCATTGTAAAAATGAAAGTGTCTGAAAGAAGGAGCAGAGCAGTTGATTTGTTTGGTTACATTTCGCAGGGATGGTCCATTCGTGGTGTATGTGCTCCAGATGTCGGTGAGCAATAAGGTAGAGCTTTCCAGAAACCTGAGGTCAGGCTTCTTCCTTGCAGCGCTGTCCAGTTCATTATTTGTATGCCATATGTCCTCCCACATTCACCCTTCTGCTCTGTCAGTGAAAGCCTTTGACTTGTGGTTGTTGATGTTCAGTTGTGATTGTCTTTATCTTGAAGCATTTTCATTTGAATGTTTATTGTTCACAGCGCACAGCTCCTGAGCCGTGCCCACCGGAGGCGGGTGGGAGAAGCAGGGCATCAATCTTACCAGCTGGGTTTCCAGCTTCGTTGTCTGGCCTGATTTTATGAGAAGAAGGCACATGGTGGCAGAAGAGAGAAATTGCTAGGGGGTAAGTGTGTCCTTTGAAATGCCATTCTTGGCTTCCTGACAAGGTAGAAAGAAAAAGCCTACGGTGGATTTGTTCAGATACAGTGATGAGAAAGAAGCTAGGGCAGACTTTTTGGCAGGGAGCTGAATTTTCCCTTCTCATGCAGAGGTCAACTTTGACGGAGGACAGGCTCTTCCATAGGAGCATTAAGGAACGGCATTGTGTATCTGCTCAGCTAAACAGCATTGTGTATCAGCTCTGAGAGGGTTGGCCGACCACAGGGAAAGCCAGAAAAGCTCAGGGGCTTCTGAGGGTCTCGTGGGCCAGGCAGCTTGATTCATTATTAGCTCTGCATCCTGAATATTAGCCCAAATCCAAGTGCCCAGTTGGCCCGTGAGCATGTCTCAGCCATCAGCCGGCTCAATACTCACCTGCTCCGGGGAAGGAAGGGGCAGTATCGTGTGGTTAAACAGATACACTCTGAATTCAGGTTGCCTGTGTTCGATTGTCACCTCTGTCGTCCACCAGCTCTGTGAGTGGAGTGGTTTTCTTTATTCCTTTAAACCTCAGTTTTCCCATCTGTAAAATGGAGACAAATACGGCACTTCAAAAAGATCATTTGTGTACAGAGATTTGCACCATGTTCAACCCATATTGAGTATTCAATAAATGTTGGCTTTATTATTTTTTAAGAGATTTTAATAGGAATTAACAGCATCATCTACGTGCCAAAGACATGACAAGGCAGCTCAGACCATTCCCCCAACTTCTGGGTCTGAGTGAGGTTATCCCGTGAAGACAGAGGGGGAATATCTCTGGTGGGATGCTGGACGTTTGCTTTTCTTTGATGTTCTGACTCCTTTCTGAAACAGGAAGTGTGCACTCCCTATTCTAAGGGCTCAAAGGGGGTCTGGGGTCTTCTGCTTGAGAGGCACCTTTGGCTCTTAGAAGGCTGAGCAAGCCCAGGATAAGGAGGCATGTTTCTGTCTGCTTATGGCTGGTTCTGACTAGATATGAGGGGTGGGAGGGATGAAGGGAGCCCTGAGGTCTCTGTACGACCCTGTCCATCTCAGCAGGGTATTGCAGACAGGGACTGGGGAGCAGGAGCCTGGTCAGGATTGATGTGAAGTCAGTGGGAACAGCATCTGTGTTCTGTCTTACTAATTCATTTAATACATATTTATTGCACGTGGGTGTGTGTCCCGCAGCGTAGCAGGCAGTGCCGGTATGCAGCCATGAGCCTGACACAGCCCTCCCAGCCTAATCCTCGCCTCACGGGCAAGCCCTGTGTGGTGGCTTGTCTGCAGGATAACCGCCGTCAATTCCTTCCCTCTCTTTACTCAGATGGCAGTGCTCTGACCCACAGGATGTGTGTTTGCAGGCCAGCACAAGTCTTCTCTGCAACTGGGACTAGGTTTGTGAAGTTTTCTCTCTAGAGCTCTTCTCCCTTCTGCAAGACCCACTTAATTTCCAAAGATCATCCAGCGTCTCCCTCCTGCCTCCCACCTCACCTGATGCAAGCCGCCTTCTCCAGCCCGTCCAGGGGAAGCTCTTTCTTTGGCTAAGCTCACAAAGCACTCGCTTGCTCTCTAGAGCAGTGATTTCCAGGCTGTGCATTGCACGTATCTGAGCACAGTCCTGAGAACTGCTGGCAGACTAACCTCTGTGAGCATGGGGTGCTATGCACACAAGAGCAGCTGTCTCAGCATCTGGGAGACTGAATCACTTGAGTTCAGCTGAAGCTCAGACTATCCATTGGTCAAGATGGGTCAAATCTCTCTTCATGGATCTTTTCTCTTCCACCGTCTCTTCCTTCCATCTCCTCCGTCTAGCATCCCAGGAGCCAGCCCCCCGTACATTCGCTGGATGGCACACAGTTCTCTGCCTACCTTCTGAGG
Source organism: Camelus dromedarius (assembly GCF_036321535.1). NCBI lineage: Eukaryota > Metazoa > Chordata > Mammalia > Artiodactyla > Camelidae > Camelus > Camelus dromedarius. Next base: position 82,665,849 of record NC_087439.1, read on the forward strand.
CTGTGCACCTGGCTCCTAAGTTTTCTTTTCTCCTTTGCTTCCCCCATACTTACCTGTCCTGGGCTTTTCCCCCTCATGGTCCTACAGGAACTAATCTGGTGAACTAGTGTGAGTGGAGGTGGACATCAATAGAAACAGAACCAGAAAGGATTACCCTCTGTTTGAGGGATCACCTGCCGCTAATTGGCTTAGTGTTTTTGTGTTCCCCTCTGGCCATCCTGGTTCAGGCTCTCACCCTGCCCTCCTGTCTGTGTCACGACAGCAGGTCTCAGTGGGTTCTCTCCCTTTGCTCACTCTCTCAGCCCTGGAATCCTATGCCTTGCTTCCTGACGAGTGTCAGCAGAAGGTTCTGATCAGCGTTGCTCGTCTGGAATCTCTGTGACCCTCCACTGTCTAAGGCTGTGTTTCAAGCTTTTCCATCAACCTCAAGTCTTTCTGATTCAGTTTCCCAGCTGCCCCTGCTTCCCTCTCCCTCGCAAGATGGCATGCCTCTTGCGCAGCCCCCCTCCCGCACTCGTGGGCTCCACCCCTACATGTCCCCCAGTATACTCAGGGGTTTCTTGTTTCTGTGACTCGAAGCCTGTTCCGCTCTTCCTGGCGTGCCCCTCGACTCCTCCCTTCCTGTCAAAAGCCATTGCATCCTCAGCGCAGGCTCCCTTTTCTCCCTGAAGCAGTCCTGGATCGTTTCCCCCACCGCCGTCTCTCTGGCCCTTGGGTGGCTCTGATCTCTTTCTGCATCGCTGTTTGGCAATTGATCCCGCACTGGCTCGTGACATTTCTTGTACAACATCAAGCTGTTATTTATCTCTTGTATATTCTTTCACTTTTCTCGCATTTACGTCTTATCTCTTCGAGTTCCCTGAGAGCGCAGAGCGGATCTTCGGCGTTCTTTTTTTATTCCCTTCAGTGCTTTGCCTTGCTTGTTGTAGCTGCCCTGTAGATAGTTCTGGAATAGCAAGGTTTAACCTTCCTCAAGTGAGCCCTACGTCTCTTCTATAACTGTGATCTCTGAGGCCTTGAGCCAGGCAGTAACTACTCCGAGACTTTCTCTGACTGGTGGGAAGACCATGGTGGGGGTTACATTTTGGCACCTGGGGGCCTTTGAATGCCCTTTAAGTTGTCCTATAATAACAGTGACTGACTCATCCTTCAGGCCACCCATACCAGACTCTGCGCTAACCCTCTTAATACGTTATTTTAGTTAATCCTTACAATAATCCCACGGGGATAATTATTATTATGATTCCAGTTTTATATATTAGGAAATAGAGGTGCAGAGAAGTTAAATAACTTTGTCAATGCTCAAAGCTTGTATGTGTGGTGTGCTGGGATTTCAAACCCTGTGGTCTGACTTCAGAGTTTGAAATTGTAACCTCTGCTCATAGCACACCCTAAAAACATAAGCACAAAAGTCAGCTCTTATATTTGCATGTTGTTACTCCATTTACAAACTACTTTCATACATGGAATCTTATCTAATTGACTCAATACCCGTATAAAGAAATTGGGACACTCCTATTTTATCCCTCATTATTTATGTTTTGGATCTCATCCTCATAATCTCAGGCATTTTATGCTGCTGACAATTCCTCCTCTCTCTTATAAAGTCAGTTTCTCTAGCTTGACTCTGTTCAGTGCCTCACAGGCACTTGTGTTGATCAGAAATACACTTAGCTATTAGTAACAAAAAACTCAACTTATGGCTTAAACTGGTAGGGTTTACATTCCTTAATAAAATGAGAATTCAGGAGGTTAGCAACTGCTGCATTGGTTTAGTGACTCAGCAACATCTGGCCTGGCCTCTCATACTTGACACCTCATGTTGGCAAGATGGCTGCTGCAGCTCCAGACATCCTGTCCCTTCAAGGCAGGGGGAAGAAGTACCACCTCCTCCCTCCCCCTACAGCACTTCCATTCATGTCTCATTGGCCAGAATGTATCTCCCGGCTATTTGGAGCTGCTAAAAAGATGGGTAAAAAAAATGTTCAGCTTGGGACATCACATCCCTGAACACCAGGGTCATGTTAGCAAGGAGTAAGGGGGCAATGGATAGTGGAGAAGCAACTAACTTTCTGCCAGAGCACTTGTTGAATCTTTGGTGAATAATTAAATCAACAAATAAATGAATAAACTTAAGCTTATTTATTTTGAAGTTATATAAGTAATATGTAAATGCATTCTTATTGTGAAAGATAGACAAGCCAGAGTGCAAAGAACACAGGATAGAGAGAAAATCCCCTTCTTTAATTCACCACAACTATACTCCCCTCCCTGGTGATAAATACTGTTATCAGTATGATGAGCATCCTTTTGGACACATCTCCAAGCATGGACTGGTGTGTCACACACACACCTGTGTGTATAGATATGTGTATATACCAACACACACGTGTTCATGTATTTGCATACATTTAGATCTAAACATGTGATGAGTTTATTTTTCCACAGGGAGTAGTATGCTTTTTCTATAAAATGGGACTGTCTAGTAGGTTTTGGCTCTATGACTTGTTCTTTTTCTTTTTCCAGTATGTCTGTGTCTTAGAAATCTTTCCATGTCAGCTCCAATAGCTCTCCCTCATTCTTTATCCTGAGTCCAGAATATTCCCTGTATGGCATGGGCCATGGCTCACTTAATCTTTCCCCTGTTTTTGAAAGTTTAGGTTGTCTTACCTGGACTAATAATCCCATTTTTGAATGAGAGGAAGGCAGCTCGCTAGGGGGTCAGGGACTTTCTGGGCTCACACACCCCATCTCAGGTGCAGGAGTTCAGGGCTGGGTGTCAGGGTTTCTCCTACCACGTCCATTGCTGCGTGGGACTGAGGAAGGCTGTGGCTGGAGCTGCTCTGCTGGAAGTTGGCTGAAATGATCCCTTTGGCAATACTGATTGGTGTTAAGGTCACACATCAGAAGGCTTCTAACCAAACAGCTGCCAGAGACACAGACATAGCTTTATTTTAAAAAAAATACTTCAGAAGTTTTCTTCCTGAAATGATGTATTACAAGCATCCATGATTTCTCAGCAGGAAGTGAGTTTGATTCTGTCCCAGCGTCTGTTTCCTAAGGTCGAAGGACGAGCAGAGTTAGTTCCTTGGTCTCCCACTTCCCTGAAGATCGCAGTGGGGGTGCTTGTGCCACATTACGGCGGCTCCAGAGAACCGTCAAAGTCTTTTTACCCCCTTGTCTTGGGGGATAGGAGTGGATTTGCAGAAGTGCTCATATTTGAAAGCATAACACATATGTTAACACGTGTAAGAGGCAATGAGATCACATAAGGGTGCATTAAAGCTTCTGGAAGACCAAATAAAAGCTCAGCATATCGGTATTTTTCTGGGGGTTGGCAGGGAAAGAACCACTTTGTGGAAGTTTCCGCTGTGTGTCTGCTTGGGATGAACGCATAAGGCACGACGCTTTGTACAGAAATCCTCTCTGATTGCCTTTAGGGATGGAGTAAGACTTGGATGGCCGAAGCTTGGTTTGTCAGCCGGTCCAGATATTAAATCAAGGTCAAGGCAGGTGAGTGTGGGAAGGCAGGAGAAGATTGTCCCTTGACTTAAGCTGATGCAGACAAACCAGAAGGAGGAAGTTCCATTGCAGGAAAGGAAAAACATCATTTTCCCTTCAAAGGCAGGGCTTATTTACATAGACTGAAATGTTAATTTTCTCAGAAATCAAAGCCACTGGCAAGACTATTGAGTAAGTTTCATGTGTGTAGGATTAATATCGGATGCCCCCTTGCTCTAGTAGAAACTTAGTTTTTCAAAAAACATATGGAACTCATTCATGCTGGTATTACACGCATCTGTGTGTTCGTATAGATGTTTGACTCTGTGTTCAGTGAAATGTCATAATCTCTTTTACAGCAGATTCGGAAGGGAAAATGCTGTGTAGAGCAGAACATTATAAATGGGAAAGGAAATGAAAGTGTGTGTGAGCGAAGGGAGGATCACAAAAGTGATCTCTGTATCAAGGAAGCAGTTTTTGTGGGGGATAGAAAACTTCGAATAGAAACTGGAAGGCAAGAAGTGAACTTAAGAAATGGGATTTCACTGGTGATTATAGGATGTTCTTTGCCATTTGATGTCCTGTTGATGAATGTTTGCTTTCATATCAGTGTTTACTAGGGGAGTTTCATGTGTGCTTAGGAACTACCATTCTTGTGAATTCACTGGCTTGTAGATGTAATCAAAGAGGGTAGGTTTGGTTTAGGGAGGCACAATTACCAGTTCCTCTATTGCTCCTAGCAGAGAAAAAAAAAAAAAAGAATTCTCTTACAGATGATTCTCAGTAGATAATTTTAGGAAATGACAGAAAAAAGTACCAGAAATTTAATGATTTTCATGATAACTGCCCTGGTATTAAAAATAAATAAAATTATACTTACTCTTAGGGAATTCTCTGGTTACAGAGAGTGTGCAATTATATATGTCAGGCAATGAAGCTTTCTTATTAACTCAATAAAAAATCTGATATTGGAATAATTTGGTGACCACTGGTAATGAAGTGCCCTGGTAGTTCAGACAGTTAGAGCTGTACTGAGGCTGTGCCTTGACTGGCTGCACTGGGTAGATGGGAAACTGGGGCTGTGAGAGCAGGTGGTGTTCTGGAAAGTGAGAGTAGTCCTCCTCCTCCTCTTCCGGGACCTCATGATGCTAAAATCAGCACCTTCTTCTGGCTCTCACTTTTCTGGTTCCTCCTTCTCAATCTTTTTCCTTGATTCTGTCTCAGGTTTCTGATCTCTCAATACTGGGGAACCCTGTGGATCGTCCCTGGACCATTTCTCTTTTCCATCCAAATCCACTCTCTAGACCATCATATCCAGTCACAAGCTTTAATTCTGTCTGATGATGGCTTCCAAATGTATCCTCCAGCCTGGACCTCTTGCCTGAACTACACAGCCACATATCCAACTGCCTACTTGATAACTCCATTTGGTCCAATGAGCATCTCAGACTTGATATTTCTAAACCTGAGCTTCTAGTAATATCCTGTAACCAGCTCTACTGGCAACTTCATCATCTTGTGTTAATGCAACCTCATTCTTCTAAAATCTTGGCAGTATCCTCGACTCTCTTTTTCTTGCACACCTTTCATCCAGACCATCAACCCCCCGATGGCTCCTTCCCCTCCACTGCCATCACCTTGGTCCAAACCTCCATCATCTTTTGTCTCCTAACTGGCCTGCCTTCTGCAGTCTATTCTCAACCCGGCAGCCTAGATGATCTTATTAGAACATGTCACTTGGTTTTCCATCCCTTTCAGAGTGAAAGCCAAAGTCCTTATTGGACTATAAGCACGGCGTGCTCTTGCTCCGTGTTCCCTCTCAGACTTCATCTCCTGTGCTCTTCTCGCCATTCTCTTTACTCCACCACACTGGCCTCCTTGGATTTCTGGAACATACCAGGCACACTTTTGCTCCAGGGAATTTGTGCTTATGGTACCCTCTTCCCAGAGTGCTCTGCCCTAGATAACCACATAGCTTGAGATCTTCTAGTCCCTTATGTAAAATTTTACCCCTCCTCTGACACCACTTAGACTGTCAGCTTGAACCTTTGCCCCTCCGCCTAGTAGCTGTGTGACCCTCGGCAATCAAGTAAGATGCCTTGATTTCCCCATCTCTTAATTGGTGATAACTGTAGCGGTATTAGGTTGAATCATGAGATTTCCATGTCCACAGGTCAAAATGGTGGAGTACTGGTAAATTTCTTATGGTTCAACCTAATACCTACCTCATGAGGATCTGATAAGGATCAGATAAAGTAGCGCATGTGAAGTGTATTGTGCAGGGCTTGGCCTGTTGCAAACCTTAAAAACTTGTTGGCTATGAATATTGCTAAGTAATGTCCCCAGGGGGATCACAGAAGGCCTTCCAAAACCTGGCCCCTGCAACTTGTATGCCCTCACCTTTTTTTGTGCTTCCCACCTCACAGATCACCCTTTGACAGTGGAGAACGTACTTCGATTTCCCGAACCCAGCTGGCTCTCTCGTGTCATTTTGGCTTTGATTGTACAGTCCCTCTTTCTGGAGCCTCTGGCCCTCGCTTCTCTGGCCCTCTGGTCCTTAGGATCTACCATGTTGACCCTCTTCTCCTCCACCTCTATGTGGATGTGTCTGTTCCTCTCAATTTCACTTTCCTCCTGGCTCTTTCTGAGCTTTGAACAAACTCACTGCATGCATTACGATGATGGATTTATGTGTCTCCTTGACTTGACCCTGACTTCCTCAGGTACGAGGCTGGCATCTTATTCATTTGTATCTTGGACATCTTACACAGTCTTACACCTAATAGGTCCCTATAAATATTTGGTGAGTGAATGAATGAATGAATGAATGAACGAATGGACAAGCCGAGAACAGGGAGACCATGTTTTCAGGTGGCTGTCACATACCAGTGGTCAAGAATAAGCTAACATTTAAAAAGACATGGAAACATGAAGGCCTGATGAAACAAACACATTCCAAAAATCAAGGTGACTAGGACTTGGGTATGTAACAGGGCAGGGAGAAAGCACAGCGCTGGGAAGCAGAGATGCTGAAATGAAATTGATCTGAGAGGATGGCTGCTTGCCTTTGGCCTCTTGATGGTTCCTGATGGTGTGGCTGGCTTTGGTCCCATGGATGACTGTAGGAAGCAATTTCCTGCCGGAGGGTGAGCTGGAGGCACGCAGGGCTGTACCCTCATTCCGAGTGACGTGCCATCGAAGCCCCAGGATGGCAAGCAGTTTCCTACAGCTGTCTTTTTAGAGGCCCCAGGCTACACTGGCTTAGGAACAGAATCTCAAATGATTTTTAATTCAAATGAAATGATGGAGGAAAATTCCCCAGCACAATAGAACATTCTGGCCTGACATCAATGCCTTTAGATCTCCACACACACCTGGGTTATCAGACAAATAGAGGCTGGTGGCTTGGGGCTGAGGGTGAGCAGAAGGGCCTGCTATAGCTTATTGAAATGATACAACCTGGACCCTCTCTCTGTGGGCCCCTGACCTTCTATATGGATATGAAAAGTGCTAGTCTGGGGAGAAACCAGCTTGCTTGATAGCTGCATTTTCCTCCAGGCCCTGGGAATGTAGTGGAGTGATAATTACAAGGAAGATAAAGTTAAATGATGCTAATATCCTGCTCAGTTAGATTCTTTACCCTGCTAGGATGTTTCATCACTGTAACATGTAGGTTTATATGGTATATGTCTATATTTCTTCTGGTGCCTAGTACAGCACCTTGCCAATGGACAGTATTCAGTGAATTATGCTACTAAAGCCAGACCTTTCCAACTACAGTACTGGCCAAGGATGAGGAGTTCAGCTGGTTCGGTTTGCTGGGATTCATCTGGGATAACAAGACTGAAAGGGCAGGGTCTCTTATAATTTTGTTTTATAGCTTTGTGTGTGGAAGCGGGGACCACCCAGGATTTTCCAGTCTGGTGTGATTTGGTGGCTCTCAAATTAAATGTTATCACTAGCAAGGGGATGAGAGTGACTTTGTAGCAAATTGGCAGCCAAGGGAAATGATTAGGTGCATGGATTTTTGGAGTCAGATTGCCTGCTTTCAGTGTCTCTGATACATGCTGAGTTCTCTTCTGCGCTTTTGATCCTTGTTTGCTGCATGGGAGTAATAGTGGTACCTATTGCTCAAGAGAAAAGTTATTCTGACTCTCGTTAAAAATTAGAACAATTATTCAGGACTATTACAAGAAGGGTATTACAATAGGGGAGAGAGATGGGGCTCAACTCTGAATACAGCAAAGACAGCTGGGGATTTATAGCCAAATAGTGGTGGCTATTTGGTGGGCAGTGGATGGAATATTACTAAGAGGAGACATTAAGGGTAGGAGGACCTTGCTAAACCAACTGAACAGAATTCAGGTTGAAGGCAAGCCAGGGTGATCAGGTATCAAGGATGGGAGATGAAGAATTTGATCAGATATCAAGGGTGGTTAGATACCAAGGGTGGGGAATCCGCTCTAAGCTGATTTAGCAGGAGTTATGCCAAGACTGGACTCAGCAAAGCTGGACGTAGAAACCCAAGGCTGACTCCTGGCCAAGAAGAGAGCTGAGTAAAGTTTGGTCAAGGGGAGAGTATTTGCCGCTGCGTCTTTGGATGAAATAGTTAATGTACAGGAAGTGTCTGGCACAGTACTGGGTGATGAATAGATACTAACTAGTAAAACTGGGCTTGCTTTCTGTGGAACAGAAAATGAGGACTGGTCGCATGAGACCACTTTTGTCGAGGCACCTCTGAGGCCCCCAGTAGGTCAAACTCTAAGACGAAGGTCCTAGCTGGCTCCTGATGGGGAGGAATGAGCCAGGAGTCAGTGGTCTTTTGTCTGAGCCTGACCTCTAGGATGGCGAACGTTGGGCAGTTTGCTGTGGGGAGAGGGGAAGGGGCAGAGGGTGTGGCAGGACTCTTCCTGCCTGTTATCATTTTAACAAAAGGAAAAAAAGGAGAAAAAAAGTTGAGGTCTCCCATATCAGTGGCCATGTTCAACCCTTGGCTTCTGATAGAAAAGTTTCTTGGGACCTTAGCTCGATGTTTCTGAATCCAGCTACCCTTTGGATGTGAATGCCGTGGTTTTCCCATTGGGACCCCAGGTATGAGGGAGACTGAGGAGTAGGGATGGGAGGAGAGGAGCTCATCCAGGCTCGCCCCATCACTGTCTAAAAGAGATGAGGGTGAGGAGAAGGAGGACTTAAAGTACGGGGGCTGGGGCTGAGCTTGCGTCTAGCGGAGGGGCTGCGGGTGGTGGACCCCCATCAATAGTTGACTGCGAGAGGTCTCACCGCTAACTCTCAACCCCATGAAAAAGAATCAAGGGCATCAATAGACTCACCAAATATTATTATTTATTGGAGTGACCTTTGTTGCTAAGTAACAGCATGATTTTCAGACTGTATTAAAAAATTATAATTGGCGTGAGCTTAAAATAATGTGCACCGGCCTTGGAGACATTAAGCCGCATGACGGGGATGTAAGTTAGCCAGAAAGGTTCACGGGGGGGGGGGGGAGTCAGTGCAATTGTCAGATAATGCTGAACCAAGTCAAATTAATTTCTAATAATTTGTACAAGGCAGGCAGCAGAGAACCACCAAGCCCCAGGAATCTGTAGGAATCGCAAAGCTTGGATGTCAGGCTAGAAATATGGGGCCTCACCCATGCCAAAAAGCCTTCAAACCAGTAGTTGGGATTCAAGGAATGATATTTTTGAAGTTCGGACTTAATCTCATTGCAACTCCTATTTTCTTGGGCAGAAAATTCACTAATGATGGAGGGCCAGTGAGTGTCTCCAACCCCCAGGCTGCCGGCCTAAATGCTGCCCCCTGAATTTTAACCAAGGTTAGAACACATTCAAGTGTCAGCAACAGGTTAAGTGCGGAACTGATCATGAGGCTCGGTGCAGTTCCTTCTCAGCAGGCTGAAAATCTGAGTAAGCGAGGTAGGCAGGACACCAGGTAAATGAAGACACATCTTATCCTTTCACCCCACTGTGAAGTGGAATCTTAATGTACAGAGGCCCTTGTGGGGAGAAAAGGAAACTCTGGCTATGGAGTCGGGGTTGGGGGTGAGCATGAGAGGCAGGAACGGGAGCTGGGCTGAGTGGACGTTGTTGCTGGGGTTCCGGGGGATGTAGACATATTGAGGTTGTGACCAGGATACCCACTGGTTAATTATGGTGAACTGAAACTACGGGAGACAAAACAGGATTTTGTGGTCGGGGCTCTTTGAGAAGTTTTAATGTTTAGGAACATGCTGCCCCTGGCAACTGGAGACCAGCATCTTTGTGGGGCTATTTTGTAATGGTGCCAGGAACAGGGTAAGGGAAGTAAACAGAGGCTAAAATTGGTCCACCACTGAACCATTCTGCCTGCTCCTTCTGCCACCCAGGGATGAGCTCTGGGACTGACGGCTCAGAGGAAGAGCCACTTTTCTGTCTGTGTTAGAAGCAGCTAAGGGTCACTGATATCTGTGTTCCTCCTCTTCTTGGGCACAAAGGCAGACCTGTTTTTCCAGCACTGAGGAGCGATGCCTCACACCATGGAAGGGAGCTATACAACAAGATGATATTCTCGTGGTAGGATTTTGAGCAGCATCAAAGCCCAGTGGGAGACGTTATTATTAAGGACTAATAAATAAGTCCTGCTGATTTATGATTCTGTGACTTTCTCAAATGAGCCTGGCCTATCTCCCTGTCTAATTAATGAGCTCTGAAAGGCTGGGTTTTGTGGCTGGACAGGTCTGCATCCACATCCCAGTCTTCCACTTGCTTAGCTATTTGATCTTGGGCAGGCTACTTAAGTTCTCTGGGGCTCAGTGTCTTCCTATCTGAGACAAGGTAGTAATAGACTTGCCCCTGAAGTTTGTTGTAAGGATGGAATCAGTGTAAAAACATGCTGCTCAGTGCTTGGTCTGTAGTTAGTGCTCAGTGAGTCTTTTTCTGTATAATCTTTATTATTCGTAATGGGGAATCTTTGAGCAGACACTGAGATCAGCAAACTCCTCGTTGTATAGATGAGGATTTGTTGACCGAAACACCGGACCAGGACTAGTTCTTTTGCGCTGCCTGGAACTTCTCAGTCTTTACAGTTAGCTCAGGATGCCCAAGCGATGCTTGAGAAATGTCTTCAGGAGTACAGTTCCTTAGAACCGTGATGGTTAAGAAGGGACTGTTGTGTAGGACGGGGCTCCTGGGCATACAGCAGCCCCTATTAGGGTCATGATCCCACTCCTTGGAATAGCGTTGACTTTGGAGTCAGACCATTTGGCTCAAGTCCTAGCTCTGTCACTTAGCAGCAGTGTGACCTGATGAGTCTAGGTCTCTATCTCCCTATAGAAGGAGGTGGTGGCTCTTTTGCCACAGGATTGGTATGGAGACAGATTGTAAGACAAACAAACCTAACTGAGCTATCCTGAGAATATGCGACATCTTATCTGATATCAATACAAGAATGGATGATTTTTTCCTTCTTATTTTTTCTTATATAGAGTGTTAACCAGAGCCAAGGATTTCTAACATTTTGTTCTTCCAAATTTCTAAGGTCTTTAGATAATCTGCTTTAAGTCAATATACATGTTTTCCAGGTTATAATGATAATATGTGTTCATTATAGGACATTTGGTAAAACAGAGAAACATATGATGAAGAAAATGGAAACAACAACACACTAATTCTACAACCCAGAAGTAGCACCCAGAGATGCCGCCGCTTCTGTCTTTCCTTCCAGCCTTTCTTTGTTTCAGGCTTATTCAGAATCGTGCTGTGTGCGGTTCTACTGCTTCTTCTTTTTTTTTTTTATATCTGGCTTCTTTGAGTTTTTGTTATATCACGAGCATCCTCTCTGTTGTCATTACTCTTTGGGAGTGAAATGATTTTTAATGGCTGTACAAATATTCTATTGCTATAAAAACTATGTATATTTAACTGTTGTCCAAGTGTTGAGTGTAGAGGTTGGTTTTGAATTACAAACAAGGCTTTGAAGACATCTTCCATTTGACCCTCTCCTTAACCTCTCCCAACTTGCTTTCTGCTCTGGGAGGCTCATGTGTATGGTTAACCCAGCTGCCCTTTTACCCTCTGACTTCCACTTGGTTTTGGCCAACATGGGGACCCAGGCAGTCAGATTATCTACTTCCTTAACTCACTCCCTGCTCGGACTGAAGGTCACAGCTCCTCTCAAGCTGCATTCTTCCCCAGGTTCTGCCTCTTCTCCAAGCCCCTTCATCCTAGGAAGGTAACAGCCCCACCCTTACTACTCCCGGGGTGCTAACCTGTCCTTTGTGTACTTTCTACACCTGTCTCTCACTTTTGTAAATAATCCCTTATAAAACTTTTAAAATGATTCTATTTTAAGTTTTCTATGTAATTCCTACTAGAACCCTAGCTGATGTAACATTTTTATGTGCTGTAAACACAGTTGTACCTGGTAGCTGTCTTTATATATGCATCTGATCATTCTTTCTAGCAAATTTCTGCCAGTTTAAAATTTCTGATCCTTAGTTTCCTCACCTGTGAAGTGTGATTAATAATCATAATAATACCCAACTCACAGAGTACGTTGAGAGGATAAATGTGATAATGTATGAAAATTCTTTATGACCTATAAATTGCTTTACACATATTAAATTATTATCACCACCAGGTTATTATCACCACCTATTTAACCCTGAGGGAGTCCTGAAAGGCTTTGGTCTGGTGCCAGGCCCAGGTTTTGCAATATTAATCTTTGAAATGTTTGAAAACCCAGAAGTATCTGGGCTAGCAGTTTCCTTTGCTTAGCCACCATAAACTTCCCATTCTCTTGTCCAAGAAGAAGTGACCTTAGGAACAGCTTTGTCTTGTCCAGACCCTTGGCAGCCCATTATCTCTGTGTGGAGTTTAACAAGGAAATGCAGGCAGTGGACTCCTTTGTGTGGCATATCTGGTATGGTCTCAGGTACAATTGACCCAGGAGAATTCACTCACCTCCTTGAAATGAGCAGTCTCTTCTGAGCTCCTGGACTGGTCTAGTTCATTGCATTTAACATGGATCTGTTTTAAAAAAAAAATCCATTCAAGCCCGTAGGATAAAAATTGTCTTATTGGCTTTTTGTTTGAAATTTTGGCAGAGCATAGACAGATTTCAGCATTTTTTGCCCTTTGAGTGATTTCCAGCTTTGTTCCAGGAAAAATACAATTAATCTTGGGGCAGCTGCTATATCAATCCCTATGAGGGGCAAATTGTTTCATGTCCCACGTGGCATCTCTAACATCTTTGGCTGTGCTCATCTTTTTTGGCTGAGGGTATGTGTAATTCACACCAGGGGAAGCCTCTTGCCTCCATTTGTGTAATTGTCTGCAAAGTCTCCAAGACTTGTAACTGGTGGGGTCTTAGAGCATCCAGCTGTGCTCCATCAGCCCAGCTAACACATCTGGGGAAGTAGGTGTGAGGGGCCCCTGTGAGTGGATACGAAGGCCCGAGGTGCAGTGTGTGATCTGGGCGAGTGGGAGGACGTCTAGTTGACTTGCATTTGTCTGGGACATGATGCTGTTCAGCTCTGTGGCTGGAGGGAAGGAGGAATGCTGTAGTCCTGATATCTTGAGAGTGTGCTCTTGGCTCCCTTCTTTGCACGATCTTTGTTCTTCTCAAGGTGCACTGTAGCACGAAGCTTTATCAGGTCCAGGGCAGCCTAGAGCCTGAGGGCCATTGAACATACTTCCTTTCTTTCCAACAGCTTTGCAGACCTTGGTTTTGGCTTAACTGTGAACCTGGCCTCAGCTGGTTGAATTTCTCCACCTTGATTATCACCCATGCTGACCCTGAGGCAGAGAATATTCTAGCCTTCTCCCTGTCATCAAACCAATATGTGTCCTTAAACAAGTTGCTTAACATCTCGGGGTCAGAGCTTCCTCATTTATATAAGAAGTTGGCTAGATCACAATTTTGCAAACTTCCTTCTGCAAAGATATGTTTGATTATTCCTCCCACCCATGGCCCTGTTCTCCTGCCAAACTGAATACAGTAGTCACCCCTTATCCACGGTTTCACTTTCTGAGGTTGCAGTTAACTGTGGTCAACCACTGTCCCAAAATATTAAATGAAAAATTCCAGAATTAAACAACTCTTGTTTTAAATTGTGTGCCGTTCTGAGTAGTGTGATGAAATCCCATGCCTCTCTGCTCGGTCCTGCCCAGGATGTGTCATCCTTTTTGTCCAGCGCATCCTCCCTCTTTAGTCGCTTAGTAGCTGTCTCAATGGTCAGATCGACTGTCTCGGTACCGCAGTGCTTGTGCTCAAGTCATCCTTAATTTACCTACTCATGTCTCCAAGCACAAGAGTCGTGATGCTGGCAATTCAGATACGCCAAAGAGAAGCCTCCACATGCTTCCTTTTAGTGAAAAGGTGAAAGTTCCTGACTTCGTAAGGAAAGAAAAAAAAAGTCATATGCCAAGTTTGCAAAGGTCTAGGGTAAGAACGAATCTTCCACGCATGACATTGTGAAGAAGGGAAAAGAAATTTGTGCTAATTTTGCTGTTACACCTCAAACTGCAAAAGTAACAGCCCCAATGCGTGATAAGTGCTTAGTTAAGATGAAAAAGGCATGAGATTTGTACAACACAGTATTTTGCAAGAGCAAGACCAAGGCCAAATTCAAATAACTTTTATTACAGTAGACGCTATAATTGTTCTTTGCTATCAGTTATTATTGTGGATATCTTACTGTGTCTAATTTATGAATTAAATTTTATCATAGGTATGTGTGTATAGGAAAAAAAAACAGTATATATAGGGTTCAGTACTATCTGAGGTATCAGGCAGTCACTGGGGTTCTTGGAATGTATCTCCTGTAGCAGATAAATGATCATGTTTTTTTTGTTTCTCAGTAAACATTTAATGCATCCCTTGTTAATTTTATCCATTGAAATGTCCACTTCTCCCTAACTCCACAGCCACCACCATGGCCAAGCTATGCGGGCTCCCTCAACAGTCTCCTAATTATTTCCTGAGCTCTGCTTGTCCCCACCTTGCAGACGGAGTGCTCTGGTCGGCTCCCCTCTCTGCATGTCTTCTGACCCTTTAATGCCTTCCCATTGGTCATGTGATCAAGTCCGAAATGTTAAGATGGGTGACCCACAGGCATCAATCTGCCCCTTTGGTGTCACCTCATGTCACCCAATTGTCCCTCCTTCCCTGGGATGGCCACCTTGGCCTTCGTCCAGCAGGACTTCTGTATAAGTTGTTTCCTCTGCCTCGTCTTTATGTCTTGTGGGTCAGTTTTCCAGATGGGGTCAGAGTCCTCTGTTATGGGCTCTACAGCTGAGTTCACTTCCTTCATAGCATCATTTCAGGGTGACCATCATCGTGGATGTCCTCAGAGACCGCGAGCTGCACCTTGGCATGGCACTCCTAGTATTTAGCACAGGGCCTGGCACACAGTGAGTACCTCCCAGATGAACAGTAAAGGAGAGGAGGGAACGTGGGTGGGAAACCCAAGAGCCTAGTTATTATGGATAAAGTCCAGTTTCCATTTGAATCTTTCAAATAGTGAACAGAACAGACAGTGCCCCTTTTCCAGGGTACTCGCAGTCAGGTTGGAACCAGCATTGGCCACTCCATGGGTACAGGCAGAGCCCGGGAAGGGGCACGCATATTTCCCTGTTTCCTCTGGTACCTTTCCCTTTATCCCTGCTGTGGGTGAAGGGAGGTGATGCTTGGTGCCAGTGGCAACCTGTAATCTGTCCCTCTGATTGATGGGCACTGGTAGGGGTCAGGAGAGCAACATACAGAGTAGAATTTGACACAGGAATCATTAGTTCTGGCAGCAGATGATAATGAAGAAGATAATGGGTTTTCTCTGCTGCACAGGAGCTTAGACATCGTCCAGCCCAGTGTTTCCCCAGTCTCCCCCTCTGGTAGCCTCTCCTGGGAAACATGATACATACAGATTCTTAGACCCAGTGTGCAAATTCTAATTCTGTAGGCCTATAGGCAATTCTGATTTAGTAGGTCTATGGTGGGATTTGGACCTCTGTTTTATTAACTAGGGATCCCCAGGGGTTCAGTTTGGGAACCACTGACTTGGAGTCCAATCCCCTTCTTTTATTGCATCATCATTACGACAACTCTGAATGCCACATCTACACAGAATTACTCATGCAGCTTTTATTTTGTTTTCTCTCATTAAAAAAGGTTACATCTTTTATTTTCATACCACATTTAGTTTTTCAAAGTGTTCTTTCTACGCTTATCTCATCTGATTCTCATAAAAGCCCTTTAGAGCCAGTGGCACTGCCGCCGTCCCCTTCTGTAGGCGAAGTGGATACTGAGGGGCCAGGTGACCGGGCACCGCTGGCTCTGCCTCTACTGTCCTCTCCCGGAGATGCCCCGTGTTTAATTCTCGAGTGCCGCACACCATATTTCCTAGTTTGTGATATTTAATTTCGTACTGAACATTTGCAGTTAGACTTAAAAGAAATGATTGATGGCCTTTCCTCATTTTTAAAAAGGGTGCTTTACAGATACATAAAGGTAAGAAGCTGTTAGGGGAGGTTTTATGGCAGATGGTTCTTGGCAGCAAACGCTTTTCTTTTTATGGCAGTCTGGAAATGTTCCTGGGTAATAACTTTCTTTTCTTTTAGCAGGCATAAAATAAAGAGGTTCTAGATAGTTGGATCATTATCAAATGATTTTCCAAAGACAAAAATCAAATGATTTTCCAAAGACAAAAATCAAATGATTTTCCAGTAATTCTCAACACCATTTAGGCAAAACAACAACAACAACAACAACAAAAAACCCAAAACAACAACAACAAAAAAAGAGTTGTCCACGTCTGGAAATCTCATACATAAATTTTTGAGTTTTCCCCTTTTGTTGGGATTGATGTTTGGCTACCCAAACTGTTATTCTTTAAGTGGCAATTAGGCTGGGAAGCTGGGAGAGGGAAGTTTGGGGAAACGTATTCATGTGGCTTCCCCAAATGGTAATATTTCTCTTGTGAACACTGAGATGTGCATTTGTTCTTGCTGTCCCCAAAGATTGAGAACAAAGCAAGCTTCAGTTTAAGCTGAAGAGGCAGAAAATTTTAGCTGTGAAAATTAGCACTGAGAGCAATTGCTGGGACTGAAAGCAAAGCAAACTCCTTGTGTTCGTTAATTCACTCGAGCAATATTCTGCACCCCGGTTATGTGATTACATGCTGAGCTACGTGCGAGGCACTGGAGATTCAGGTGGTAAAGAGGCTATGGTGAGTTACAGCCTAACAGGAGAATGACGTTGGATAGATGCATTGTACTGCACGATGTAAAGAAATCATCATGAAAATCATCACTGCTAATTTATTGAGTGCTTACTTTATGGCAAACACCGTGCTTTACAAACATTAACTCCCTTAGCCTTTATAACAGCCCTGAGATGTGGACATGATTATTAATTTTGCTTGATCACTGAGGGAAGTGAGGCACAGGGAGGCTAAGTAAGTTGTTCAAGGTCACACAGAGAGTTAAGCAGTGGCACTGGGATTTAAATCTATCAGTCTAACTCCTAAACCCATGCTTCCAACAGGGTAGACCTTCCTTCAGTGAACACTGCCTGAATGAACAAATGAATGAAGTAATTGCAAATATGATGAGACCTTTCAAAGGGGAAGAACAATATAGCAGAAGGGTTTAAACTAGTTCACCTCTGATGGCCTCACTGAGAGTGGCATTTCAGCTGAGTCCTAGGATGGATCAAGTTCATGAACGGTGGGCGGAAGTTAGGTAGAATGTGATGGTCAGGAAGTAAGTGGAGATCTTGAGCCAGAGAAAATCTTCAAGACCATCAGATAAGGTCCTCTAATTTTATAGATGAGAATGTGGGGGTAAAAACGGAAGTGTCAAGAACTAGGATAACTAATCAGATTTTCAGGAAACACCCGGAAGTGGTTAACTCTGGTGAAAAAAAGTTGAGATTTTGTAAAGGACCACTCACTCTGTCACACCATTTGGCTGTAGCAGGGCTTCCTACCCTTTTTCACAGCATGGCACACATAGAAAATAATATTTGGATGGCAGAGGTAGGTTAAATGAAGGCAGCTGCAAGGGCTCAGGGTGTTTCCGGCCCCACCTGCCCAGCTGCGCACATTCGTGACCATTCCAGCATTTCCCATTTGGGAGGAGACCTGGGCTCCAAGACCCACCATGGAGGCATTGTGAGTGGCTCCCCCAGCACCACCCATTCCATGCTTCCTTCTCAGACTTTGTTGTCCTCTCCTCTCCCAGTCCCATCCTTTGTACCTTCAGCATATACGTCCATTCAGGCTCAACCTCATGGTTGCCTCTGGAAGTCTGGAGTCTGTACTGGGAAGTCCCTTCCTACCCCTAGCACTGGCTAGATCTCCAAACTGACCTTTCCCCCAGCCCAACTGGATGGTCATTCTTTCATCAACAACCTTTTTCTGTTGGACAGAAATCATCTAATCACACTCACATTAAGTCATGTATGACTACTACACTATCTACTCTCCTGAGGTTAGAGGATTTACTTTGTAAAAGAAGAGTTAGTTCACTAAAAGGAGTGAATCCTGTAGATCCAAGAGCAACAGAGATGTTGCCTAGGATGAAGCCAGCCTCCCTCCACGAATGGCTTGAGAATACCTGGGGAACTGAGGCCCTTTCTCCAGCAATGTCAACAACACACTGCCTCTCCTTTCAGCTCCAACGTGCGGTACATTTCCATCAAGCCAGACTAGAGAAACATCCTGGGATTATGGCTTGTGTTTTCTATCTGGGAATCTGGGTGCTATTAGTGGCAACTAGTTTCTCTTAGTTGCTGGATTGTTGCATAGAGAATGCTTGATGGGAGGAGGGGAAAAGATGTTGACAATGTGAAGTGCTAGCTCTGTTTGCATATGGATAGAGTGTCTGATTGAAGGATAGCCTGTTTGTTTGTTTGTTTTTTCTTTAATCAGTTCCAGGCTGGGCAGAATATTAAAGATACCTTCTATGTGGCAGCCAGAAAGGAATAAATTGTGCTCTGTGCATGTCTGTGTGCATGGGCTGCATCCTAGGCTCCGGATGCCCCTGGCCACACACAACTTCAAACTTCTCACCTCTCCCAAGGACTATCTTGATGTCTTGGTGCCAATTTCTGATTGATAAAGACACGTCCGACCTTGTCTCTGCCCGTGCTTGCATCTGTCAAATGGGGCACACACAACTCTTCCTGATGGAGCTTTCCCTAGGCAATTAAGTGTTCAGGTGACAGACGCTTAGCAGAAGTAGCGTGAACCTGGCCAACAGTTATCTCATCAGCAATTTGGGTGGTAAGGCCTTGGGTGGAGGGCAGGGCAGGTTAGTAATTAGTCAACGATTCAGCCTGACTGCATTTGCGTAATGTAAAGTGTGAGAGTCCCTGGAGGATCTGTCACACCTGAGCAAGGAGGGCGTCATAGCCTGAGTAATTCGCTGGATTCAGTCTGTTGTTACTCAGATTCTGGGGGAAGAATCCTATGAGAGGTTTCTCAGCTGTTGTTCCTTTAAGCAGACTTCCATGAAAGGCTGGAAGAAAAGAATAAATTGGGCTTCATTTAGCAGATGTCACTGTCCTAGTTTCTAAGATACCACTTCACTGGGGGCGTTCAGGTACTTCTTTAACTTGTATCTTCTCATGCAAATGAATTGTCTGGATTTAAAATACGTCACTTCCATCAATTTTAACAAATGTCTCAGTTTTCTGCCTGAATATGTATATTTAGTCACTGCTTTAACCTGTGTCCTTTTAAGTCATACAGTGCCCTCTAGAGAGGAGCATTTTCTCTCCAGCCTTCATCCCTCTTTCCCTTCCTCTCTCCTTCTCTTCCTCCCTCCCTCCTCTTTTTTTTCTTTTCTTTTTTCTTTTCTTTTCTTTTCTTTTCTTTTCTTTTCTTTTCTTTTCTTTCTCTCTCTCTCTCTTTCTTTCTTTCTTTCTTTCTTTCTTTCTCTTTTTCTTTCTTCCTTACTTTCATTTTTCAAGGTATCATAGCATAATTCTTTGTGTTCAGCTGTGTGGGTCTCCTAGAGTAAGAAATTTATGGGCATTTGATCCTTAAAATGCCTGGAAGAAGGTACAGCTAGTACTAGCTTTTATTCACATTGACAGAGAAATGTCTCCCCTATCACTCTGAATGTGTTAGGATGAAATCTTTTGCTTGTTGACTTTCTGAGCAAATCTAGTGTATCCTCTGGTTATCGCTGTGTAATAAGCCATCCTAAAACTCAGGGGATAAAACTAAAAGCTATTATTATGTTATTATTATAGCTGCAGTACATAACATAATAGTTCTTATTACTAGAGTGTTATTATTATTATTCAGGGCCCTGTGGATCAGGTATGGGTCAGCTTGTCTTGGCTGGGCTTGGCTGGGCGGCTCTGCTGATACTGGCTGCCTCCCTTGGTTGCTCTAAGATGGGCTTGGCCAGATTTGTCTGCTGCATGTAACCCTCATCCTCCTCTTGGACAAGCAGGCTGGCCTGGGCAAGTTCTTCTGCGTGGTGGCAGCCCAGGTACAGGAAGGCAAGCAGAAACTTGCGAGACATCTTACAGTTTAGGCTTGGAACTGGCACACAGTCATGTCTGTTTCACTCCATTGGCCAACTAATCACATAGTTGAACACAAATCATGGGTACAAGGAGGAGTGAAGAATTGGGCTCGTAATGCAACTTACCATGGCTAGTGGACAAGAGAGTCCCAAACAGAAGTTCGTTTTTTTTTTCTTGGTAGAATGTTAAGAAATAAATATGGAGGGTGTCGGGCAAGGACATAGGCAAAAGAGACATGACGCCAAGTCCTGAACTACACCTTCTTTTGTGTGCAACGCGCACACACACACATATACACACAAGCAAGGTTAAATAAAAAGGAGATACAAACATTTAAAAAATCAAACAAATAAATCTTCCTACTCCTTTCCTGAACACCTCCATCCTCCATTCTCCCACATACTGTCTTCACTTTTATGCTTTGATTTTGTGTTTTAATTCTTACCTTCAGTTATTTACTCAATTAAAAAAAGAGATTCAATCATGGAAAACTCTATCACTTATCATTTACTAAGACTTGCTCTGGGAAGGGGTGCGTATAATTGGGCAGGCTCATTAACCATTCATTTTTTAAAATTGCATACCCTGGATGCTGTTGGTTTATGTAAATGTTCCTATGGTGTTAAAAGTGACCTTGTTTATCACCTCCGAGTCTAAAAGAAACTACTGCTTGTGGAAAAACAAGAAGACAGGTCACCTCTGCCTTAAGAGGTTTTCAGAAAAGTTTGTCACTAGATGAATTAAAAAGGTGTGATTTGACACCAACTGGTCCCTTTAGGTTGTAGAAGAAGCATTTATTTAAATCAGTGTTTGCAAGGATAGGCCCTTACTCTAAATACAGTGATGTAAGTATAAACCTCCAGGCAAATTTGAAAAAAAACAAAAAAAACGAAAAAGCTTAAAACCAAGTCTACTGAGGGGAGAATTAAGTGAAATTCCTTAAGTAGATTTTTAAGACTGCTGGGCTCTCCTTTTGTCTGTCTTGAGTAAGTGTGTTGCTCTTTAATGAGATTATTTTGATGTTTTCAGCAGGTTGGAGTGCAACATATAACAAAGCTTTCTTTCAATTCCCCTCCTCCCAAGGAAATGTCTTTCTTTTGGGCTAGCAGTTGATAGCCGAATTATTATACCTGGTTGTTCTGATTTATACTTTCCAGGTCTGCCTGTAGGATTTTATATTCTGACTGCCTCTGGGCTATGTCGACACCAAGTAACCAGATCGACTGCCATTTTTCTTTCCCTGTCTCGTAACAAGTCTGTTGCATCGACTCTGCCGTGCCTCGACATCTTTACCTGACACATGTGCAGCTCTTCTCTCTCAGATGTAGTAAAAACGCTCGCTGTGCTCCCGAGAAAGTGTTCCTAGTTCTGAATCCTGGAGAAATAGCCAATGATCTTGGGAGAAGCACTTTAACTCCCAGAGTCTCAGTTTTCTTCTTGCAAAATAAGAGAGTTGGATGAAATAATCTCTTTTTCAGCTCTCACACACTTGGATGGTAAGTGTCCTCCAGTCTCTGCTCTGACACGGTGATGCCAGTTGAGTGTTTCAAGAAAGTCAGGAGAGTTGCCGTATCCAGAGCTGGTTGGAAACAGTGTGGGGGTGCCAGCACCTCTACAGTCCAGAGCTCTTCACCCTCTCACCCTGCCTCCAATCCAGGGCCGGCCGCCTCCTCCACAACCCTTCCCTCTGCTAGACCCCCAGTTAATGAGATGTCCATCCTAAGCACTTGGGCACAGGTCTCCTTTCTTAACTTCGGTTCTCATTTCCTGATGTACCTGTGAGTCCCTTGCAGATGGGACAATGGCTTCCCTTATTTTCACCTGACAGTAGTTTATTCAACCTGGAGCACCTCCTGTGGCCAGGCACTGTGCTATGTGCTGGGGACACGATGGTGATCAGGAAAGAGACAGACTCGTGTCACAGCAGAAGCTGGAGGCACGTTTGGTTTCAAGAACGGGCGAAAAGAAACTTTGCCTTAGACTTGGTTTAACATTCCTTTTTTTTTTTTTTTCATTTCCTTTTGGAGTGCTATAAATGAAACAAAGACACAGGCTGGTGATGACACGTCCCAAGTCTCTCATGTTATATGGACAAGTGTCTGAGCCTTGGCGGTCCTGCGATCTATGTGAAGGAGGTGCTATTTGTGTTTCATTAACTCCAGCTACTGTAACATCCACAAACTATTTATATCTCTATCTATTTATGTATGTATATATGTGTACACATATACAGTTGACCTTTGAACTGTGCGGGGGGTTAGGGGTGCTGACCCTCTGTGCAGTCAAAAATCCACAGGTAACTCTGTGTCGTGTCCTTGGTTCCTCCATGTCCTCGGTTCCTCTGTGTCTGCAAGTTCAGCCAGCCGCTGGTGGTGTAGCATGGTAGTATTTACTGTTGAAAACATTCCATGTGTAAGCTCAAACCTGTGTTGTTTAAGGGTCTACTGTGTGTGTGTGTGTATATATATACATGTGTGTGTCCATGGTGTTTACCTCAATGTGTATATGTACATGTAAATATATCTCAATGATTTTGACTCACTGAAGCATGTCCCCCAGGACTAATACATAATGCCCAGATTCCAAGTCTGGAAAAATCTAGCTGAGGCAGCACTAAGGCAGTTTCTTCAATCTCAGATTGATTTCAGGACCAAAGGTTTTTTTTCATTTATATCCTCAAAGAATCTTTCCATAGTTCCTGTCCTCAGGGAGCTCGCGTTTTCAGCGATCAGGGAGCCTTTGGTGTCGGGCTAACAGTTTAAAGTGGAATTATTATACACTGATTCACAATGACTACAAGAAAACCTCCAAATTCCCAATTAATCATTCATTGCTTTTTCCCTCTACATGGCCATTTTATGTCCTTGAAATCATTTATTGATATTACTTAGTTTTAAGTGCTATGCTTTTTCCCCCTATAATTTGGACAAATTCTAGCTGATGGTTGGCATTCTTTGTAATATTGTCGAGTCCCTACTTCCCACAGGTGGGTTTTTCTCATGGGAGGAGGTCCTTGACTCGGTTGCTGTCTGAGATGAATTTCTCTGTGGCGTTTCTACTTCCTGTGTGGATTTATGGAAGATTGTAGAGTTTGCTTTCTTTTGTTTGTCATTAGAGTTTTTATAATTAATTAGCTTATAGAACTGTTATTTTTAGATCTCTAAAATGAACAGTGATAGTCCCAATGGCATAAAGATTCTCACAAACATCTAGTGAAATGATGCCTGTGGAAGACTTCAGCTCTGCACCAGACATGACAGATGCCTTATCTAATGTCCTAGCAAATGTTTATCATACCAGATCCAGTTATACAGATATGAAAAGATTTCCCATACAAAGATGGGAAAATCTAATAGTCCCATTTCCTCATATGACTCATATTTTTACAGTAATGGCTTAAGTACTAAGAACTAGGAGATCAAAATACTTGAGCTCTGTCACTGACTAATTGGACGGTTTACTTTAGCTGTTTGTGACTTGGTTTCCTTAGCTGTAAAATGGAGTCCGTAATACTCCTTACCTCCTAGGATTGTTGTGAGGTTGCATTCATTTGTATAAAACTCTCAGCAGTGCTAGTGAGCATGCAGTGTTAGCTAATCTCCTTCTTCCTTTTAGGTTTGTGTTCACTTCCAGATGCAAGTTTTATTTCATTGTAATCTTAATGTCTGCACAGTCTTGTCTCCTGAGACTTTAATTTAAACAAGTTTGCACACAAGCTTAATTTTAATTAGTTTTAATGATTTTGTAAGTGTCAATCAGACTGCTACACTGTCCACTACTATTGGACATTTAGGTTGCCCCCCGACCATTTTTTTTCAAAAAGCACTGTAGATATACCTACGATGCACAGATCACTACATTTGATTTTCTTTTTTCTATATTGAATGATAGCCTTATAATAAATTCTCAGAAGTGGATTACTGCATTAAAAGATGTAAGTGTCTTATGGATCATTATCTATTGCTATGTTGCTTTCCAAATGGATTGTACCAGTAGACGTGAATGTTTTATAGGTTTGACACTGTAGAGAAGGGTTTTGGCAGCTCAGCCACCAGGTCTGGTCTTTTAAGCAATCACCTTGAGAAAGTGGTGAGCCTGGAAATTAGAGGACTGTCCGCTGCATCCCTTTCCTTGTTGGCAGCTCCCCCACCTACTACCACACTGCAGAAAACAGAGGCGAGGCAGCTGTTGGTGGATGACTGCCCTGGACTCAGGTGTATACCCAACTGCCTTCCCACTGGTCATCGTGTTCCCTCTACTTGCTCATTCTCAATTTGTTCTTTGGTGCCAGGCTGTTCCCATGCCTCAAAGGCACGTTCCTGGATTTTGTGTCCAGGTATCCTGATGTGAGTCTTTTTATTCCACCTCTCCCATTCCTTTTCTCTGATCAAATTCTCACTCACTTGTCTCCAGGAGGCTCCTGAAGCCCAGGGTAAACTGTACTCTCAGCTCTGAGGACTCCTACCAGCCTTCTGGAAGGGGCGGTGGGGCAGTGCATGGGCTCTTGGTTTGATGCTGGCTTTGTGCACTTGCCCAGCAGGTAATAAAAATGGTCTCCCCTGAGCACAAAGAGCAAACAAAGGGAAGGGAGCTATGAGTACAGGTCCTAGAATCAGCTTCTTAGATCCCACAGAGTGAGGCCTCCATAAAGGAACTGCTGTTTCTCTAAAGTAGCCACATCTTTAAAAATACACACAGAAGAGAAAAGCCATTTAGAGATGTCTATTAAAGTTGAATATATGTATATGACCTAGCAATTCCACCCTGGGTATAAACTCAACAGAGAAGAGTGTACAGGTGAACAAAAAGACATGTGCTCGGACGTTTATAGTGACCTTACTCATAATACTGCAAACTGGGAACAAAGGAGATGTTCGTGTGGGAGAATGGATAAATAAAGTGTAAAATATTCATGCAAAGCAGTACTATTCAGAAATGAGAATGAACAAACGGAAGCTACATGCAGCCATGTGGATGAATCTCACAATTCTAATGATGAAGGAAGAAGCCAATCAAGAATGCCTACTGTATGAATCTGTTCAAAGTCAGGTCAGTGGTTCCCAGTGGTGGAGAGTGGTTGAGAGGGAGCATGGGAGAGAGGGAGCTGGTGTTCTGACAGTGTTCAACTTCCTGATCTGGGTGCTGGCTGTGAAAATTCGTTGAATTTTATGATTGTTGTAGTTCTCTGCAAATGTCATTGCCAAAGAGCATTCTAAAACCAACCAAAGTGGTATCTTTATTACCTACTTTTGAGAGTTATTTTTTAGGATACTGGTGTCATCATTGCTTGCTAGTTACAATGGGAGGAGATGAGGAGCAGTGGCATCTCTGTGATTCTTCTGGATTGGTGTCATCTCTTAGTCAGAAGGGCACTGTGTCTTATGCGTCTCTACCTCTGGAGCTTGCCATACAGAAATTGATCAATGTGTTTAGATAAACTATTTGCTGAAGAGGGCAAAAAGCCTTCCCTAGACTTAAGTGACTAAGGATTTATCCAAATAATCATAGCAAAAGTAAAATCAGAAATTGC
The DNA here is from genome assembly GCF_036321535.1 of Camelus dromedarius. Taxonomy (NCBI): domain Eukaryota; kingdom Metazoa; phylum Chordata; class Mammalia; order Artiodactyla; family Camelidae; genus Camelus; species Camelus dromedarius. Next base: position 82,691,413 of record NC_087439.1, read on the forward strand.
TTAGCAATCTGGTATGTATCGAGCAGCCCTGGGAGAGTTGGTTCTCTGGAAGCTGACCAACTGTTTTCACAACAGTTGCAATGAGGATGAGTAAATCTGAAGGGCCAAGTCCCTTGGTCATGCCTGTCAGGCTGTGAGGAGGGGGAAGGCTGAGAGAGGTTTGAGCCTGAGCCCGTGAAACTGCCCAGAAAGGAACTTGGTTGCTTCAAGGGGCTGAGCTTGGCCATGGGGCTTCAGTACTGGAAGCACACCACAGCCAGCGGTGAAGAGTCTGGGTACCACTTGCTGAGGCCAGTTCATAGCATGGGGAGTGGAGAGTTGAAACATGAGAGCAGTCAAGACTTGGAGGTGAATACAAACAGGGCTTTGGATTCCAGAGTCAAATAGCGACAATGTGACATTAATAAGTAGAATTCTGAAACGTTTGATTGGAGGATCAGGGGTGATTTATTAAACATTTTACTGTCGGCCAGGCACCGTGCTAAGTAATTTTTAAATACCTAATCTCATTTAATCCCTGTAACAACCTAAGGATGGAAATATTGTATGCATTTTAAGCAGCTGCAGTTTAGCAAGGTGCAGTTTATTCAAGATCACATAGTAAGTGAAAGAATCTGGGTTTAACCCAGCCTTTTCTGACTCAGAAGTGTTGCTTCTTAAACACCTCATTTTGCTGCCCAGATTCAAGTGCAGAATTCCAGTTTTTTGCTGTAAATAAGGAGGGAGGTCAGGCCTGAGAGGCAAGGCTCTGGTTTGATAGGGATTAGAATATTTGAACAGATCATTAGGGCAGGGGCAACACAGAAAAAGGAGACAGGGCCCTGTGCGGAAAATGCATCAACCGTGAGGCGGCTCCTGAGCACCTCTGCAGCAGGTCCTGTGCAGGGCACCTGGGATGCCAGGATGATGGATGTGTGGTCCCTAAGGCTCAGGTATTCAGCACCAGTGCGGAGCCTGTTTATCAGGGTTGGGTACAAAGGCTGAGTGGGACTTGTATGATGAATTAATGTAGGATGAATTAATACTGATTTTCTGAGCTGTTCCACTGGGCTTCTTTCAAAGCTGAGGGCAAAGTTAGCTTTCAGGTCGGGGATTAAATGGCTTTAGCCATGGAAAAAGTACACTTTGGAATCTGGGAGGAATAAAGGCTCAAGCAGGCCTATTCTACTTGCCCAGAGTCCATTTTTTGTTTTAGAAAGAGCACCTGGGTTTGCTTTGGGAAGAGTGCTTCTCCTTTATTGGAGACCATCTTGGTGAGTCTGTCACTCAACGTACCCCACCTTTACCCGGTAAAGGAGTGAATATGTGCCACAATAGAAGCTAGTTAAAAGCCAAAGTGACATAACCAAGACAGAAAATAGAGAACATTCACTTCCAGTGCAGGAACCTGAAAGCTTGCCAGATTTTTCTTACTATCTGAAACCTGTGCAGGGTCTGGTTCCTGTCCTTTCTGAGGCCTGTTTTTGGCCTTGTCTCTAGAATAGATGGACTTCTCCTCATCCCTTCTAAGATTTCCATATTTGTAAGCAAGCTAAAGAAGCTTTCTATTGCTTACAACTCAAGAATCTTGACTGATGCAAAGGCAACACGTATGAGCTTAGAGAAGTGTCTTTACTAGATTGTGAGTCCCTGGTCGGAAGGAACATTTTCTTCTTGATATTTGAGTTCAGAGGTCCTAGGTCAACGCTTTGCACATGGCAGGTGCTCACTAAATATTGGTTGAATGAATGATTATATGAATGAATGAATACAAAGGTCATCTTACATCATTCAGCCCATGAAGCTCATGGAGGCATGGCTTAGAACTGGTGACAAATCAGTTGGTGAAGCAACATCTTCAAGCTTTCATGCCAATCATTTGAATCCAGCCAAGAATACTTCCTGTTAGGCAAGTAAAACAAAGCACATCTTCATTTTAGCAGCAACCGCCATTTCTCTTGAGAGACACGGGGTTGCTGTAATTCCAGCTTAGTTGAAATATGTAAGACTTACTCATCCTGTGCATAAAATTGATAACTTGTGCATCTGGGACTATTTCTTTCCTAGTATTCCATTTTAGACTTTTATAAGTCAGTTGAGCCTTCGGCTCTTGAAAAGTAATTCTGGAAAATTATTTTGCGTAATTACTAGTAAATACTGGCACGTGTACTTGGCAATGGATGGAAATGTTCCACTTAGTCTCTGGTGGCCCTGTGAGCAGAAAGAGTGGCAAGAGAGTTGGCTGGGTTGGATGGCAGCAAGTTGTGCTGATCAGCCACCAAAAAAGAATGATTTATTTAAAACTTCACAAGGGAAGACCAGGCAAACTAGAGAAATGCACACACACACGTATCTGTAACCAGAATAGCCAGGAGTGGGAAGATTGTTGATTTTCTCTTTGAGTTCATGTTTGTGGCCAGTTGGAAGAGTCAAATGATGTCATTAAGTTTGTGTTTGTGGACCATAAGCCTGGCCAAGCTGGTAATCTTTTTATAAACTGTAAGCAGCAGGAGGTTTACAGCTAGAAGATGACATGGCTCTTGGCAACTTCAGTGTTTAATTCTATCATTGGCCTTCTCTCTGTGTTGAAGGAGTGAAGATTGTGGCTCTTTAGAAAGTGCCTGATTTTTTACAGACTTGAGAGAGAATCAAATCTTTCCAAACTAACCAGGTGCTATTGTTTAGAAAGAGGGAGGTGAACAAATGGATTAGCTGTGTCTGCTCTTGTGTGTGGATCTGGCTTTAGACAAGATCTCTACCACCACAGTAAATGAATAATTAATACAATTAATCTAATAATTAAAGTTTAAAAAAAAACTGCCTTCAAATACTTTGTGGTTAAGACTCATTTTAAGATCCAAAATTTAAAAAATTACTACAGCTTTTCATTTATGTTTTTGTTTATTTAGTTGATTTAATTATTTAGTTTAATTTAATTATTTGATCTTTGAAGAGATTATACAATTTTTTCTCACAATTGGCCCCTCAACTGGTCTAAATTATTTTATTTACGGTCCTGCTATAAAATTAGCTATTTTTTCCTGCTTCTCAAGAGTTTGAGAAACTGTGGTAAATATACAGATGCCTAAAGCTGTATGAGAATTGAATGAAGAAGAGAGGTGGGGGGGCCATCATTTTCAACATAATCCTCATTTGAAATGTGTAAAAAGCAAACTAGAAAATTTTGCTTTTGGAAAAGGAATGTTCTAGTTGGATTGTGCCAGATCTGGCAAGTGATGGAAGCCAGTTTACATCTAGTAAAAAGAAATCTAAGGAGGCCTCCAGAGGCGGTGGGTCAGGGAGGGGCTGGACCTGGGGGTGGGTTTAGACATGGTGACTAGCACAGAGCTAGGGACCTGGCGCTGGGGACAGGTCTGGGTTAGTTCCTGAAACCATACGTCTGAGCCTCCAAGTCTGGGTAGTCAGACAAATGCCACAGGCTCAATAGGTTTTTCAAGTGGAAGACAGTGACTAGATGTCAGATCTGTCAGCCAAGAACTGCAACATGGAAAGGAGGGGCTAGTAACAGAGCATTGGAGTCTTGGTGAGGGGTTTTGGAACCAGCAAGTCAAAATCAAGGCAAGGAGGCTGGACCTTTGAGAAAGGAAGAGTTTGAGGTTAAAGTCTTATCATGGGCTGAATTGTGTCCTCAAAAAGCTATGCTGAGATCCTAACCCCTAGAACCTGTGAATGTGACCTTATTTGGAAATGGAGTGTTTGCAGGTGTAATTAAATTAAGATGAGGTCATTCGGGTGCATCCTAATCCTGTAAGACTGGTGTCCTTATAAGAACAGGAAAATGCCACATCAACTCCATATGAGCACAGAAGTGGGTGTTGGGATGATGCAGCGGCAAGTGAAAGGATGCCAAGGGTGGACGGCCATCACTGGAAGCTAGGAGGAGGAATAGAAGTCGTCAGTGCAGAGTCACAGAGGGAGTGTGGCTCCCCTCATACCTTGAGTGTGGATTTCTGGCTTCCAGAACTGTGAAAGAATAAATTTCTGTTGTTTTAAGCCAACCAGGTTACGGTACCCATTATGGCAGCCCTAGGAAATTAATGCAGGTCTTGTGTGTTTCCTACTGTTCTGGTCTGATCGGCCCAGTTCCCCAGAGGGTGGCAAGTTGGGACCCCTGACAGAAGTGGGAAACGGGGAGAGGAGTGAGGAGCAAGCAGCTCTTGTCTACATTAACAGTCCAAAATCTGAGGATGACCCGTCTTTCCTGTGCCCATGTAGTGAATCTTGGGTGAGCGAAGCATTCCTTTTCTCAGAGTATGACTAGGAGCAGCCCGGTGTAGCAGCTGATTGTATAAATCAGCTCCATTTCCCCTCATTAAGTCCTTGCCCTTATCCCCTTATGTTCTCCATATGGCAAAGGACAGAGGCAGAGAGCTCAGTGTTTGAGTCCAGAAGCACAATAGGATGTTCCTAGAACTCAGCTTGAAGACCGGAGGAGTCCACACAGCCCCAGAGAAATCCACAGAATCCAGCCTTGTTGTCCAGCTGAGGAAGCAAAGGCAGGGATCGAAGCTGACTGGGCACCACACAGTTAGAAGTATTGGGGGCAGTGGTAAGTTGGGAAGTATTTAAGTAGGATCTTTGTCTTTTAAACACTACCTCTTCCTACCATTTCTCCCTCCCTCCTTTCTCTCTCTCTCTTTCACACACACACACACACACACACGCATGCACACACACGCGCGCACACACACTCACACACCCCTGCTGGCTGAATTCTGTGAGACCATCAGTGTCCTGATGCAGATATTCTGGGAGGACTCTGGACCAAGGTCATCTCTTGGTTCCTAAATATGCATCCTTTGCAGCACCGAGGGAAGCTCTAGTGCTCTGACCCCTCCCAGAAGAGCCCACGGCTGCACTGATCGAAGCACCACAGCCATCCCCAGATTGACCAGGGACTGGCAGAGGCACCTGCCAGGCCACTCCAGGGAGCCTTGTCTTCAGTCCTGGTTCATGTCCTCATGGATGCACCCTTTCTCCTTAGGAATCTGGAGGCCGCCTGCTTACCTCTCTTCTCCGCAGCTGCCAACTTGCACTTGTCCTTCTGGGTTCTCATTTCCCCAGTACAGCTGCAGAGGGATGGACGCACCGGGCTTCCTCCTCTCTTGCTGGTTCCCGAGCTTTCCCTTCAAGTCTTCCCTGTACCCCACATGCAGGAAGTTTCTCTTTCTCTGTGTTGTTCCATCCCTGGGGAGAGACAAGGCTACAAGGATAAAACTCATAAACAAAGTTCTAAAAAGTGACAAAAAGCTGTAGGGCTAAGAATTCTTATTCCTTTTGGTCCCTTCTTGCTGTGACTCTGTGACGGCACTTCCTGATTTTCTCAGCGGTTCTATAAGATGACTTGGGCCCATTGTTAACCTTTCATCCCTGAGAGTGGAGTTTACGAATTCAGCTCTCACTTTTGAAAGACCAAATGATATTATCTTGGTAATTTTTTTGACCAAACATTGCAGATTCATTAGCACAGTTACTACTGAGTGTGGAAACCAGGTGTTAAAAAAATAATAACCTTTTCAAAGTGTCACCAGTGGGACATGCCACAGGACTGTCACCTCACTGTGGGCACTGGAGAATCGTCCTCATTGTGAAGGAAATAAAAGTCAGGTGCAGCAAGAATGTGGGATGACAAAAGGATAAACATTGGATGAGTTCACGTATATGAGGCACGAGAGTAGTCAGAAAAAATTTTTTTAGTAGTTAAATTTATTGAGACAAAAAGAACAATGGTTACCAGGGACTTGTGGGGAGAGGTTTTGGGGAGTTATTTTTAATAGGGACAGAGTTTCAGTTTGGAATGCTGAATACGTTCTGGAGATGGATAGTGGTGAAGGAGGCATAGCGATGTGAATGTACTTAATGCCATGGAACTGTGCACCTAAAAATGCTTTAAATGGGAAATTTTGTTATATGTATTTTCACACACACACACACACACACAGAATGTGGACCGCATCCCCTAAAGTAAAAGTAAAAGCCAGGAGAGTGTAAGGCCCTGCACTTCTTGGACCTAGGATTGGCAGTCATCTTTCTCAGCGAAGTCATCTGAAAACCAGACGACTCCGAGATAGTGCGTCTTGGTGAAAGTGAAATTCCACAGACCTCTTGAGGAGTGTTCTGTAGCTGCGAATCTGCACCATGAAACCTGTGGGCTTCTCATATTCAAAGGGAAAAAAATGGTAACATAATACCGCCCACCAAATAATGCAAAATGAACATTTTTGTTTTCTCTGGCTTCTCACAGCCAGCCCAAAGGTTCTTTGTTTGTCATGCAAATACAAGAAAACAGAGAGTATTTTGGAGCCCCGTTTGAAATTTTCTCTTGAAACCAACATTTTCCTGGAGAAATATATTAAATTCTTAGAAATTGCCGAGCAGCTACTTCTTGTATAATCGAATTTTGCCTCAATGAAGATTCTTAAATACTTAGGCTTTCAAGAATTATCTGTGGGGGAAAAAAAATGAGTATACTTTCTCCCATTAAAAAGGAGATCTGTGTCACATGAGACTACTTTCTGAGAATATTAACATTATAATATCATCCTGAAATTTTTCATTAAGAAAAAGTCATTCTTTATATACCTATAGCAATTAATTATTAAACACTGCAATAAGCTATTCCAATCTTATTCAAATAAGGTCTGAAAATACCAACCTAATGTTAACTTACTCTGGAAAGAGTTCCCTGGGGTTTCAGAAAATGTGCAGGCTCTTTAGAATCACGTTTTAGAAAGTTAGACATGGATAGCGCCAGACACAATTGGTTTATAACCTTGTCCTATGACTCACTAGCTTATATAACCTTGGACAAATGACCTCGGACTTAGTTTTCCTGAGCCTCAGTTTTCTAACCTATAAAATGGGACTGATGATAATTCACATCTGACAACATTGGTAAGATAAATGTGATGTGAGACTCTGAGGAGGAGGAAGTGGCTGGGCACCTACCACTGTTTCTTTTGGCTTTTTAATTTATATTTTGTTGTCTGGATCATATATATAGGGCTTCCTATCAGGTTTTGCCTGAACAATAAATGAGATTTCTGAAAATCATTGTGATAAGGTATGAAAAAGTGCTTAGTACAGTGCTTGGCACATATAAGAGTGCCATTAGTGGTAGATTCATTCATTCATAGCCAATTCATCCATCCACCCATCCATTTATTCATTTATCAAAACAAACATTTATTGAAGGCCTCCTCTATGCCAGGAGCTTTTCGAGTAGCTGTTGATAAGATAGACAAAGGTTTTGCCCACGTGGGTCTCCTATTCTTCTCAAGCGAGGTAGACAGTAAAGAGGGAAACAAAACTGCAGTGAGTTCTCTGTGCTGGGAAGCAAAAAGTCACGGGGCCGGGTTGGGGAGCCGTGGAGGTGGAAGTGGGGCTTGCTCTTCAGCGGTTGCTCGGAGTGGGTAGAGGAGTCCTCTCCGAGGACTTGACATTTGAGTGGAAACCAGAGCAATGCGAAGTCAGGCATGTACAGATGTGGGAGAATGGTGCTCCAGGTACTGAAAAATCCAACTGACATTAATTTGGAAATCCAGAATTTTGGGGAGAACTTTACAAATTAAAGCTGTGCCAAATTCTGCCTACCCAGTTCTTTAGGCTCTAGGGCCCCAGGCCCAAGTCAAAACTTACGGGCGCTGGGTGTGACCTGCGTGCTCGTGAACCCATCATCCCTTAGGTGTCGCCGAGTTGCCAGTTCCTGGCTTAACTCTTGCACCCACAGTAGGCTCAATGGGAGCATCCATTTTTGGCACAGCTGGAATGTGTCCTTAAGCTTTGGGAGGTATGTGGGCTTGGCTCTTGAAATAAGAACACAATGATACTGTGGTTGATGTCAGGAGGGGAAGCCCTGCTTTTTCTCTGTCTCCTTCTAGCCACATAGGGTGCTGAGGCTTTGGTGCATCAGGAACAACAAGAGTGAAGACCAAAATCAATCAATGAGCATACTGTGTTGGCAAAGCCAAGGGCCAAGGCAGAATGGGAGGATTTGTGCAGCAGATTAGAAACAGGAAAGGCAGGCAACAGCAGGGGTTCAAAGCTGTGGTGAGGGGAGGTTAAGGGGCTGGATAAATTCTCTAAGCCATGGTAACATAGCCATACATCTTCTAAATAGGGCATCTGCTGTCTTGGTCTTGTGTGGGGAGATGACTGGTTCAGTCCCTGAATGGAGCTGTTTGTAGAGGAAGTCTTTGGTCTCTACCAAGTGAGAAGCTGACTTATCGCAGGGAAGAGCGTGGATGGGGTGAAGTGTTTACTTGTTGGGTGTGTGAAGACTCTGGGGAATAGTCCAAGTCATTCAGAGGGTATCAACTGAATGGGTATTATTTGCTCCAGATTATGGTAGACATTATGTGGGACCCATTTTGGAGTACTCAGCAGAAGTAATGGAATCCCCTAATTTCAGAGACCTAAAAAGACCCTGTGGTCTAACCAGTTCTTAGAATCCCTCTCTAGAATGATTCTAGACTAGGTTCTACCACTTACTTGTAATGGAAACCATGAGCCTGTTACTTGACTCCTTAGAAATGGTTTCATCCTCTGAAAATTATGAATAATCCCTGCCTGCCCTGGGTGATAATGTATATGTAGGTACATTTTACAAATGCAAGGCTTTGTTTCTTGTGGCTAAGAGAGGAGTGAGGGACCGAGGGAGTGAAGGGTGGTGGTGGATGGTGCCGCAGCCATGTGGCTGCAAGAGCAGGGTCTTCACCGATAACAGGACCTTGATGAGGTTGAATCCTCGCTGATATTTGGAAATTTGGAATCCTCAGATTTGGGGGTCTTCAGATTGAGTTTTGTCATTGAGTTCAGAAATGATCAGCCCCTGGGAGACTGACTCACGATACTCAAATTCTAAACAGACTGATGTAACCAGACCAAAAATGACTTATTCAAAAATCCCTTAACCTCCAGCAGGAATGGGCTGAGATCCTTTGATTCTGTGATCACTTTCATCCTGTGAGCTAATTAATGTATTTTACCTATAGCTTAATTTTGGACTGAAGCATGCAACTCATCTTTTGCATTTTTTTTTTTAAGCTTGAGAATTAAAGCACAATCCCTGTTTTTGGTGATGGAGAAAAGAGACAAACACAGGTTAACTAGCTCCCCACAGGTTACATAATGTTTCAGGGATGTGGAGGAGAGTGAGCAGGGTGAGACCTCCCATGTGCTCTGTTTTACCACTTCTTGGGGAGGCCTGGTTTAGGAAACTAATTTTAGAAATTTTTACTAGTCATTGTTCTCCCGTTAAGTGGCATCAAAAAATACCCTTACACAGGCTTGATTCAAACATTTATAAGGTGCTGGTACATTTTTTTAAGAATACAATTGGGGGAATAAATTTGGCTTGCCTGTTAATACTCATATTAGGCCCTTGGCGAACTAATTTGTATGAACTCCCTCATCTATCTGCATTGCCATTAGGATGCCTACCTGCCCACCACACTCACAGTCCTCTGTGGATCAAGAGGGAAAAATAAAAATCCTAAAAATTTACCAATGACCACTTTACTGTCGAAAATGTGCCTAAGAATCCCCAGAGAAAAAGAAACGAATGACTGAAGTGTTATAAACATGAAGCTAGATTTTCCTTAATTTGCCCCTGGAAACACCGGGGACTTCTTCCTGTGCTAATTTAATAATATGCCAGGGGTCTGTGTCAATGTGCCTATCCAGAGACTCGTTGCATTTTCAGAGAGAGTCTCCAGCTGAACTGGGTTTTGATAAGACATTTTAAGGGCATATCAGAGATCAGGGGAGTGACCTTCACAGGTCTCTTCAAACCAGGGATAGCATTCCCAGTGAGCCTGAAGGATCAGGCTGGCAATGTGAATCTCCTGTGCTTGCTTTGCAGACCACCAAACACTATGCTCTCTAACACTCTGACCATAATTACTATTACTAACAACTATGCTGTAGAGTGGTAACTGTCTGTAATAGTCTATGAAACCCCCTCACATTTGAAAAGGATCTTATTTAATTCCTTGAAGACTCTGGAAAATAAAAATGATCATCGTCCTCCCTTCATTACTGAGGAATCCAAGGTCCAGAGAGGTTCAGCAAAGTTTCTTAAGGTTCTCAAGTTTACCTGGCAGGTCAGAAAAAGAGCTGGACTAAGACACAGTTCTTTTAACTATAGACCTTCCTTTCTTGATTACATTTTTTTTCTTTTGGGAGGAGGTAAAAACATGCTTTTTAATGATGATTTCTCTTAAAGAAAATTTCCTATTGAAAATTCACAGAAAATTCACTTTACAAAAAGATTAGCAACAAAGTTCTTTGAATTAACAAGATCTCCAGTGTACTTAAAATCTGATTGAATTTACAAGTTACTGTTCATACTACTTTAAGAGAAACAACTCCAGCATGGATATGTCTTCATACAGAGGGGCTGAGGATGGGAAGGGAAGCCATTTTTGTTTTCTTTAATGGGGAAACACTGGCAGGTCTCTAAATAACCTTTGGGTGGCGCCATTTGACTAATCCCCCTCTTGTGAGGGCGTGGTCACCGTTCAAGACGTAACATATTTCATTGCTCAGATGCTGAGAACTTCAAGAGTTATTTATCTTGTTTTAGGAATGACGGGAAAATTCAGTGAGGGTTTGTGTCTTTTATTGTTGCTGTTACTAATGCTACCTTTTGAATGCTGATGAAAGAAAGCATTTTAGTTGCTCAAGTTGGCTTGGATCAGAGAAGACATTTAAAAAATCAGGCAAAATCATTCTATTAACAGGATTAGTCCAAGGGTTGGTGACTAAAGAAAACAAGGAAAGCCTAAAAGGAAAGACCAAAAGAACTTTCATTAGAGTAAGCCCATCTTATTAAAAGCTCAACCTTGTGGTCTTACTTACATGGTCACATCAGTGAAATTGGCTGCTTGCAGGGTGTGATTAAAGCTATGTCTATACATAGCAAAATAGCAAGTTGAAAAGTGAAAGATTCAATAATAAAATTTTTTTTTTTCCCCTAAAAGATGCTGAACAACTGGTTTTGTAGCATTTTCCTCATTACACCGACAGAACCAACTAGTTGGTCTGGTATCACAGGGATATGGCCCATGAAATCTTCTTGAAGGTTTCTTCTATTTCCTTCAAAACGTTCATTTGCAGATTTTTTTTTTTTTTTTTTTTTTTTTTTTATTCCTGGCCTTTTCTTGGACTTCTACAACAATCCCTATGGCTTATGAGAACACCATCCAAAGTTTTCCCAGGATTTCAGGGCAGCTTAATAAAGTGCACCCCGAGTGTCCTGAAAGAAATAACTTTATTCAGAGATTATCACAATTTCTTCATTTCCCAATTTTTGCTTAAACTGATCCCATCTGTGTGCTTGAGGATCAATGTGGGTGGGAAATCCAATTACATCAATATTTTATTTTCAGAAAAATTGCAGGCAGGAGGGTCCACCGAGACCCATTACATTTTCAGAGTTCAGTACAATTGAGTGCTGTTAAAGAAACCATTGGCAGATAATCAACTGCCATTTATTTTAGTGCGGAATGATCAGTTACAGTGTATAGAAACCGTTCAATACCATTGACAAACAGATAGTTCATAGCCTTAAATAAGTTAGCCTATTTTTGTAATGAATAGAGACTTAATTCGAGTTTCCTCATCCTGGGAACATGAAACAAAATTATATCATACAGTGAGTAACGATTTGAAAAATTTTAATTTAGTTTGGCACAGCGGGTTCTTCTAATTACTGCTGACTTTTCACACAGCAGAGACAGTGACCCCAAGCCCAGGAGCAGAACAGCTGCTTCTCACCTGCAGACTCATTATCGAACTAATTATTCTTCAAATAATTTTATAATATTCACACTGAACCCAGTTCCGGACCTATAAATACAGACTTAAGTCACTGACCCTGTGCTGTCCTGCTCACTCCTGCGCCCCCTCCCGCCCCCCGCAGCGTTGGGGACCGCGCATGCCCCAACTACCTGGGAGGGAAATTTCTTTGGTTTTGAAAAAAGTTTATTTTGTTTTGAATTAGCCTTCTGAATTCATGTTTCCAAACCCAGTGTGGCCAGTTTTGCTTATGGCCCAGAAAGTGTTTGTTAAAACCTTGAATTAATTGTCAACATTTGGAAATGGGGGATTTTCCGTAAGAGTCAGCATTCCGGACTTTTCCTAGAGACTGGACACTCTGGCAGAGCTGAACCCCCTTTTCTAAGAGATTCCAATTAGCTAGGGCCAGATCACGAGTTCCCCTTTCAGAAAGAGCCTGTACCTGCCACAGCCCCATAGCCAACGCGGGGTCCAGCCATAAGCTACTGATGTCATTCTATACCTGTCTCCATTCATTTTATTTCCTACCCAGTCCTAAGGGTTTTAATAATTTCATGGGTGCTAAGCATTCTTACTTTTAGAAGTTCCATTTCATATCATATTAAATATAATTAATCCATGTGCCACAATAAATAGAGATTTTTTGGGGGGCAAAAAGGATTTGGTAAGGATTCTATCATTTCTCTTTCAAAAATAATTTCAATTTTTCCATTTTCATACTTTGGAATGTGTATCTATATTTAGATATAGATATAAAATATATAATTTATATGTATACATATGCAATATGTACATATATGTATAATATGTATATGCATATACTAAATAGATAATATAATAATATAAATAAGTATATAATAATAATATTATATACCCTGCCCCAAGTTTTCAGACATCATCATAGGCCCTTTAAAAGTGCGTCGGCCTGAGACAGTGCCTGAATTGCTTCAAGAATCAAAGGGGCCTCCGAAACCCTATAAGTATTTGAGCTTGTGACCTCTGGCTGTGCACAAACTGGCATTTTAGAGAGATTAGAGGAGACTGGACTACATCCCAAGGGTTGAGAGAGGCAGCGTCCACTGTCACTGGAGTGGTAGGAAGGGTGTGGCTTCCCAGATCTTTCTGAGTATTTGAACTTGGCGGTTTCATGCAGTGACAGCCCTGAGCCTTGCTTGCACGCTGCTTCCAGGGCTGCAGTGGGGCAGAGCTGGGTAGGGGAATGGTTGTGGTACTAGAGACATTTTAAGACCTTGTTATCCCTGAACACATTCACTTTGGAGGTATCATTTTACATTGAATTTAATTAATTTATTTTGAGTTGCAGTTGCATTTTTCATTTGTAGACTTTTAAATGAACCATACATTAATCTTAGATTTTGTAGCTTTCTTTTTGCAGTTTGGAACCAATGTGTTTATTTTCTTCAGCGCCCCAACTCTTTAATTTGTCCTTGACATTCTCTTAGACCCGAAGCATGTGCCTTGGCTGACTTATAAGGATGGACCCACCTCAGTAAAGAGGCCCATGGTATCTCTGATGTCTGTAGGGTTTCTGGATGGATGGTCCATGCCTCCCTCCAACTTTTCTATGGCTCAGTTTTTCCTCCCAGGTTTTAGCAGAAGATGCACAGAGAGTGCGGCTTTTTAACACCGCTCTCTTGAAAAGTCCCTGAACCCAAGTCCGTGATAGCATTCCAGACACCTTGAAGAGATGAGGAAGAACTTAGCCCAAGGAAAATGGCTTCTTACTATTCCTCATGTGACACCCCTAAGTCACTGTTTCTCTCAGTGTTGACCATAGTACTACGGGGTAAAATCAACTGGGAACTTATTGAATAGGCACATTCCTGGCTCCACCCCATACTTACTGAAGTTTTAAGCTGGGAAAGAATTCAGGGTACCTTTTAGCTTGATGGTTAAAAAAAAAAAATCTAATCTCTAATAGAAAGATAGCATTTTATCTAATTATGATGATAGGCAACCAACCGTAGTATTAACAATGCCTGTGACTTGTCACCAGTGGAAATCACAGATGTTTTCATATCATATTACCATGTTTGTGGGTATCTTGAAATGTCTTTTATGCCCCTTACTACTTCAAAATCATAATAGTTGTGAGACCAGCAATTAGATCTTATTACTTAATATAGTGAAAAAGACACTTATGTATTATTCTGTCACTTGTTTATTTTGTTATTAGTTTTCATAACTGCATTCTAATATTGGTTTTCTTTGTAATTTTATTTTAAATATTTAAAAACATTCTTCTAAGAAGGTGTCCATAGACTTTACTAGATGGCTAAAGGGATAGATGCCACAAACCACGTGAGGGAGTCTGGACTGGAGCTGAGACCTGGCTGATAAGCAGACTGACCCCTCAAAGATCAGAAGGAAGAAGATTCCAGGCTGAGGGAGGAGCTGAAGCAAAGGCCCTTGGGGGGAAAGGACCTGGGAATTTTTAAAAACAGAAAGAAGCCCTAGAGATTAGAAGCAGAGGGTGTGGGAAAAGTGGACGTAGATGGAGTTAGTGAAGTAACTGGGTCAGGGCAGGGGTGTGGATTTTACTCTGTGTGAATGGAAGCAATTGGAGGGTTTCAGCAGGGAGTAATATGATTAAGGCTGTGGAGTAGAAAGTTTTTGTTTTTGTTTTTGAGGAAAGGTATTTTTAAATGCAAAAATTCCCATAAAATTCTAGGCATCAGTGGAATTACAAAAGATAAAAATATTAGAATACAATTATCAAATATATCTCGAAGTTGTTATATAAAAATACATGTGTTTTACTAATACATTAAATAACAAGTTCTAGGGTGGATGTAACCATTTCTATGGTGTAGCAGAATTAGATGTACAAAACAGAAAAACAAAGTTGGAAGATTCGCATTTGTAACTTCAAAACTTACCACAAGGCTACAATAGGGAAGACAGTGTTGTTCTGGAACAAGACTAAACATAGAGATTAATGAATAGAATTTACAGTCTAGAAATAAACCCTTATGTTTGTTGACAACTGATTTTTCAACAAGGGTGCCAAAATAATCCAATGGTGAAAGAACAGCCATTTTAACAAACATTGCTGGGACCACTGCACAGCCATATGTTGGAAAGAAAAAAAAAAAAAAAGGTGGATCCCTTCCTCACACCGTACACAAAAACTAACTGAAGGTGGATCATAGACCTAAACAGAAGAGATAAAACTTTAAAACTGTTAGAAGGATGCATAGGAGTAAATAAATCTTTGTGACTTCTAATGAGGTAGTGATTTCTTAGATATGACACCAAAAGCACAAATGACAAAAGGAAAAAAAAATAGATAAATCAGATTTCTTCAAAATTAAAAATGTTTATGCTACAAATGATGCCATTAAGAAAGTGAAAAGGCAACCTGCAGAATGAAAGGAGATATTTGCAAATCACCTACCTGATAAGGGATGAGCATCCGTATATAGGAAGAACTCTTAACAACTCAATATCAAAAAGACAAACAACCTGATTAAAAAATGGCCAAAAGATTTGAGTAGCTGTTTCTCCAAAGAATGTAAATAAATGACCAATAAGCACATGAAAAGATGCTCCACATCTCTGGCCATGAGGAAAATGTACATCAAAAATCACAATAAGGTACCACTTCACACTAGGATGGCTCTAATCAAAATGACAGAGAATAGCACATGTCAGTGAGAATGTGGAGAAACTGGAACCCTTTGTACATTGCCATTTGGGAAAGCAAAATGGTGCAGCCAATTTGGAAAAAGTTGGCAGTTTTTCAAAATGTTAAACACAGCATTTCCATGTGATCTAGCATTTCCACTTGGAGGTATCTACCCAAGAGAAATGAAAGCAAATGTTTACACAAAATCTTGTATTCAGATGTTTAAAGCAGCTTTGTTCATAATAGCCAAAAAGTGGAAATAACCCAAATGTCCATCACCTTTTGAACTGATAAAGAATATGTGGTACATACATATAATCAAATACCATTGGACGATAGGAAGGAATGAAATTCTGGCGTCAACTGCAACTTGGATGAACCTCAAAAACATCGTGCTGTGTTTAAGAATCCAGTCATAAAATAACACATATTGTAGGATTCTACATGTTGGCAAAGGCTGAAGGTAAATTGGGGGTTACTTGGGACTGGGAAGGTGGGAATAAAATAGGGAAGTGACTTCTAATGAGCATAGGTTTCTTTTTAAGGTGATGAAAACGTTCTGCAATTACATTGTGGTGATGGTTGCAGACCTCTGTACATTTTCTAAAGACCACCAAGTTTTACACTTTAAATGGGTGAATTTCATGGAACATAAACTAAATCTTGACAAAGGTGTTAAAGAGAAAAAGAATAGAACCAGAGAAACCACAGTTAGAACTTTCTAAAATAGTCCAGGAGAGAGGTGACAATGGCTTGGATTGGAGGGTCATTATGGAGATGGAAAGAAGTGAGTAGATTTGGGACCTCTGTGTTTTGGTAGTAGAGCTGTCAAGATTTGCTGGGGCCATGGCTAGGAATGGTGGAAGAAATGGAACTCTTAAAGGTGGAGCAGGTGTGGTTTTCCTTGCATGGTCCTGTCCTGTTCTAGACATCTATCTACAGCTGAGTAGTCTACGGACATATCCAGTTGGGTTATTTGGGGTCTAGCTGGCTGGCTCATGGCATGGGGAACTTATGGGACCAGTCAACAGTTATATGCTTGATAATTGATGTAATATTTACTTTGCCAGAGGGAAAAAGGGAAGTGTCCAGGATTCAGTAAGGCTGTCTCTTGAATTTTCTCTTCAATTCTGGAAAAGTTGGCTATTTGCAGGGCTCTTGAAGAGTGATAACCATTTGAGTCCAAGATGTTCCTATATAGGTCAAAATCATCTTTCCTCCTCATAAGCATTTCCTCTGAGTGTTGGGGGTCTGCTTTCAAGTTTAAAGCACCTTTTTAGTGGTATCATCTCTTTTAAAACTGGATCAGAAGGTGAATGTTCTGGAGAGACTAAAATCACCTGGGTAACCATTATAGAAGAGAGACGCTCATTTAAAGACCACAGCACTACTGAGATATGAAACTTTAAGTGTAAATTCAGCCTAAGCTGAGAACATTTATTTCCCTCCCTCACTGGTTTTCCTGATGAGAAATAAGAATGGATATTTGAAGAGGGGAGGATGGGATTTTATATCCAACATGATTTTTAAAAAAAAATCAGAATCCAGCTCAAACATTATCACCAAGAGACTTGTGAAATGCATGGCCACCTTGAAAGAAGCTGCTGGCTTTGCTAAAAGTGACAAATTGCCACCCAGCATCCTTGTTTTATTTCTGAAAACTTCTGAGCACTGTGTATAGTCAAGGGACTTGCAGACTGCAGGTTTATGCAAGAGAATGTGAAGTTGCCTGGGCTACTGAAGTCTTTTTACTCCCAGGGTAGAGAACCACTGGCGAAGCATGAGAGTAAAATTCCTTTGAAGATGGGCTGACACCTGGATGGAGTGCAGTATTTGACTCACGTTAAGGGCAGGCTAGAAGGGAGAAAGAAAGCACAATCTCCTCTTAGAGACCCGGATGCTCAGTCACTAAATCAGTGGAAGCCAGTGTCGAGTCACGGTCATGAGCGCTAGCTCTTTGACCAGACTGCCTGGGTTTAAATCTCAAGGTCTTTACTTAACGATCTGCAAGTCATAAGCAAATTAAGTAACTGTTCTGTATTATAGGTTCTATGTATTATAACGCAGACAATCCTACCTAACTCATAAGGTTGCTTTGAGGATTAAGTGACTTTGTGTGTGTGTCAAACTCTTAGAACAGTGCCTTGGCACAGAGTACACATTCGATAAATATTAGCTATTATTATTTATTGAGTGTCTCTTCTGTGCCAGTGGATGCACTGGATTCTGGGATTACAATAGCAGACAAAATAGAAAAGATCCCTGTACTTACAGAGCTTACAGGGGATTGGACTATTATTGCACAAGCATCCTCATGACTTATGTGGTCCAAAAGCAAGAGATACTGTTCACAATTGTCTGGCTTCCACTTCTTCTGTGATGATAGGGAGTTTATTTATGACAAAGATGTGGAGCCTGAATGTGTGCACATTATAGTCAAAAAGTGATTCTCAAATGTGGGCAGAATCGTGGCTGCTTGAATGAATCACTGATACTGATGGGAGTTGTTGGGGTGGAAATACGTCTGTAAATCACTGGCTCCAACCTCAGGAGGTGCTGAGTGTGCAAAGATCTTTGTTCCTGGTTTGGGAGTGGCTATTCTTGAAAGAGGAAGGAGTGAATTGAGAGGCAGGTTTTCTGAAGGGAACTGTAGTTGTGGAGGGTTTGGGTTTTCTATCTCCTTTCAATCCAATTGTTCCTTTCTCTTTTAACCCCTGCTGAGAACGGAGAACTAGCATCACAATGCTTGACGAGTATTTGTCATGAGGAGGGATCAGTATTAGCAAGAAGATTTAATGATCTGGAAAACTAAAAAGACCTCAGTCTTCTCCTCTGAAAGGCAGAGCTGCTGCTAGTGGTGAAGAATCCGTTATCACCCTCCCATGGTGGAGACAGGACCGAGTTTTCATGATCTGGACCAATAGTCCTCTGGTGGATGGACTGAAAGGTCACTCAATAGGAAAAGTAATGGTTTTCTGCCATCCTCTAGACTCCATGTATATTCTTTATCAACAACTGGTACAATTACTTTCTTCAGGGTAATATCTTCTATCTTCTCACCCCTCTTAATGTTGGGGGAAGGATTGAAAGTGAATTCAAATCTTGCTTGAAATTCTACTGCCTACAACCTATTGTCTTCTGCCAATCCCAATCCAGAGAAGTTGAGTCAATAACCTATGATTATTTTCAACTTCCTAAGGAAATGGAATCTGCCTTGAGTAGATAAAAAAAAAATCAAACCCAAACCAACAAGCTCATGCCTGTTATAGGGTATGCATTAGTTATGAAATGATCCAATGCATGTGTATATGGGAGCCCCCACATTGTTCCTCTAGCCACTGAAACCACAACTTTCTGATAAATCGATTTACCTATCACATAATGCGGAGTAGAAAGTTATTAAGTTCAGCAGTCGGAAAATTGCTGGGTTCAATTCTTGCTCATTATGTGGCCTTGGAATCCTCCTTCAATTTTCCACTCTAATTTTAGAATCAGCTTGCTTCATTTATCCCGGAAGTCGGAATATTCTGTTGCCTTCTAAGGCTTAATTTTCTCATCTGAAAAATGGGAGTTCTGATACCTAACTTATGGCATTTTTATGAGAATCATGAGGTATGTTTAAAATGACTCTGTAAACTTTGAAGGGCCACACAAATATGAGAGATCTTTACAATGTGTCCTCACACGTTCATACCCTTCTTGCTCCCAGCACGAGGCTGCCACCCAGAGACTTAATGTTGGTAGGTTGAGTTGAATTACTAGTACCATCTGTCTCAAGTAATGTTTTCTTTTTCTTTCCCCTGGCTTATCTTTTGGGGAGCTACATTTACAACAAAAATATGGCCCAAGTGGTCCATCTAAATTGTAAATTGTAAATGTGACCATGCTGTTCCATGACTTACAAATAATCAATTACTCCTAATTGCACATTGAAGGGACTTCAGGCCTCTTGGCTGCATATGTCTGCCTTTCCTATCCTCTGGCCTCAGACCTAAAGTCTAGTGATACCTTCTTACTTCCAGTCGCTACCTGCCCCATCTTCCCCCACCCTGACACCAACCCGAGACACACAGGGCATTCAGTGTAATGCTTTGTAATGCTTTGGTTACTTGTGCTATTCCCTCTGTCTGAAAGCTCCTTCTGCGTCTTTCACCTGGCTAACTCTCATCTCTCAAGGTTCAGCTCAACTATCATCTCCTCTAGGAAGCCTTGCCAAGCCCCAGATCCAGCTAAGAAACTAGACTCAGTGTTTCTAGTACCCCAGTGCCTCAGCCCTGCTGTAATCCTTGCCACATAATTGTGAAATGTTCTATGCGGTATAACAGGCCTCCTCGGAGGCAGATGTGACTTCCACAGCATCAGAGTCTCCCTGGTGTGTAACATGATACTTGGTCCAGGAGGTCCTCAGTATAAACTGAATTCTTCTTACAAACTCTCTGTATTGGTTAGCGTACAACCAAATGCAGCAGAAACTACTCTGATTATTGAAAACAGAAGAATTCTAATACAAGGAATTTATTGCACAGATGACAAAAAAGCTGACAAGCTGAACAGAGAACAATGAGGCAAATCAGAGAGTACCAACAGCCCCCTAGGAGTAGGTGGAGTTGCCAGGATTATAGGATTGGGGTCACCAGGTAGAAACTGGAACCAAGGAGGATCTACCTAGAGAGAGCTGGAAACCTAGTGCCGAAGATGATGCCAAAGCAGAGACAGGGAGAGGAATGCCGTGGTTTCTCCCTGCCCTCTGCCCTTTGTTCTTGTCACTTACTCTCATTGGCTGCATCCAGCTGGGAGTCAGCCTAGTAATGTGACCCATGGGCAGCCTCCTGGTGATACAGAACAGAGTAGGGAAGAGTGAAGACAGGGTCTGAGGGTGAACAGGCCTGTGGGAGCAGCTCACTCTGGAAAGAAATAGAAAGAAAAACTACCTGAAGTCCCATGTGTGTAATCATTTATTCCTTCGATCAGTATCTACTTGGTGTAGATGTCTATGACTGTTTTTTGGCTGTGACACACATACGAGATGATGGTGACTTGCAAATCACATCCCCATGTGAGTGTCACGGATGTGCCCAGGGTTATTAGCCATTGCCAGTGCGTACATTTTCTCCTTTCCTGTGACTCGAGAAGGACATTGGGATTCACAGCAGTGAGAGTGCTATTGTTATGGAAGATGGAAAAGAGTAAATCAGTACAGATAAATCACCTGTGATAGAGACACATTTCATCACCAACCTGTCCCAGTTTCCTGCCACAAAGGGATGGAGAACCACAGGCATGGTTAGAATATTCTGAATTCCTATATAAATGAAGCAAGCTGATTCTAAAATTAGAGTGGAAAATTGGAGGATTCCAGAGAATCCATGTGAGAAGGACTTTTGCTTCTGTTGCAGCAAAGTGTGTTGCAGCAAAGTGTGTTGCAGCTCAGTGTTACAGCTCAGTTGTGACATCAACCTGGATCCAGGTGAGAGACCAAGCAGCACTCGAAAGATTGGAGAACTCAGGTTTATTACGCCAGCGGGCCCAGAGGAGTTAACACTCCAAGCTCTGGACTCCGTCTGTAGGTATGCATAGGCTTTTATAGGCTGCAAGTCTATACTTTGCAACATTTTGCAAGATCATATGCAAATAAGATATAACAAAGGTGACTAATTAGAAACAAGCTTTGTAGAAATGGACCAATCAGGAGTGAGGGAAATGGACCAATCAGGAGTTAGCGCAGGGAACAAATAGAATCTTAGGGGTAAGTTCCACTTTCCTAGAAGTAAGCCTTTTCAGAGGCAAAAAGCAAGATAATGCCTCCAGGCCAGGGAACCAGATGGTGCTGGCAGGAGAGTAGTGGCCCTGCCTGGGGGTCCTGCCGTCTTTTTCATGGGGCTTCGCACCTCACTTCAACTATTTATGTATTTCAGCTTTAAGGGCTATTTTTTATGGACAGTCACCTTCAGTATGAATTTCAACTTGTCTGTATAGGCATCGTCTCTACTGTACTATGGAGACAAAAGGTTTCAAGAGGACAAGATGTGTGCAGACCTTACTTTCCATGAATAGTTCAACCTACACAGATACAGTATGTTAGTCCCGTGATTCTGATATGTCTTTGCACTATTCATTTCACATTACAAGTAGTTTTTAAAAAGTATGTAGAATGATCCCTGGTTTTTTATTTTTATTTTTTGCATCAGGAAATCCACCTTGTTTTCGTTAATCTGGGCTATTATGGAACTCTACAATCATTATATTAAAGGAGTTAAATCTTTAAATAATCAAATTACAAATGATACCCACCCCTCATGAGAACTGGCACTATGCTTTTCAAATTCGGGGAAGAGAAAGTGTAAAAGTAAGCAGAGTCTTGCTTACGTTGGTGCTTCTTCAGTCGTGTGGATGCTGAATACATGAAATATCTCCTATTGTTAAAAATCTCTGTTTGCCATTTAAAAATGCATCAGTTCAAGAGCACTCTATTTTGTCTTCAGCACGCTCCACATCAGAACTTTAAAAGGATGTATTGATTTGCTGGCACGCTTATTATCATTCTCTACCCCCAGCGGTGAGGCGTGGTGCTGGGGTGGTCCTTCTGTTTCATTCTTTGCTCTGTTACCCTCGGTGCCTAGAACAGTGCCTGGCACACTGAAGTGGCTCAATAAATATTTGTTGGCGACTCACCACATTCCTTTTTGCATCACTCTGGAATGAAATATATGAAATATGAGAAAGATGGAGAGATTGACCCTCCTGGCACGTGCTTTCCTGGGAAAGTGCTGTCTAGACCTTGCTGCACTCCGCTGAGCTGGACCAAGCCTTGAATGACCACTTGTGTGTGCCGGCACTCAAAGAAGAGGGAGCCTGCTAATTGCAAACTGTTTTCCAGTGTTGCCAAAAGGTCACCACTATCAATTATGACATATATTTGAAGAGAAGGAAGTCCTGTCTATATGGCAATATATTCCATGGTGTCTAATTTGTTTGCTGTAATAAGGCCAGGCTCAGTTATTGATGGATCAATCATCTGTGTCTGGTAGGCTGATGACACCACCTAAGTCCCTCTCTCACGATAATGGTATTGCATAGGGAGATCGGTGCTGGGCCGTATATTATTAAAGTCCATAAACATGTTGAACATTAATTGCTACTGCTGTGCAAGAAAACATTTTTTTTCCCTCTTTGTGGTGGAGAGTTAAGTAATTTATACAGGATGACTCAAGCCGTGTCTCTAGGCAGCCAGTGAAATGCTGCTAAATCAATCCATATGGCTGTGTCTGCAAGAGAATCAATGGTATGACCTGCATGGGTGAATGATACAGGGCGTCTGAGCTGCGCTGAGTTCTTTCTTGCTGTAAATGGACTGGCCCTGGAGGTGATGTCTCTGCATACCTCATGAGGGAAAAAACTAGAAACAATTACAAGGTCAATTTAAACAAAAAATAAATGCTCATCTCAATGAATTCGCATGAACTGAACTTTTCCTCGATTTTCTTTCCTGTGTGTGTTCCTCCTCCCATATCCAGATAATGGTCTTAATGCTCCATTTCACTTTTCTGGCACCAGATTAGGCTCGGTTCAGAGGAAATAAACAGCTTCTTAGAGAGGCAGCGGGTGAGGCCTGGGACAGGAGCCCTGAGCTGTGAGTTCCCTGGAGAACCAGGGTACAAGCTTGATGTCATCCTTTGAGTACTTTCTTTCTGTGTCTTAGGGTCTTGCTTTAACTCTTTGACTTTATTTTTATTGTAGTCTTATAATTCATTCATTACCTTTAAAATTGCTTCAAAGAGCAGCTTACGAAGAATGTGATCAAAGAAAGCAACTGCTCTCCCCCTTGCTCTCTGCTCCCCCCGACCCCTGGCTTTACCTCGGGCTCGGTTTGTACTGCACTGGGGGAATGAGAACACTTTCTTGGTTATCAGGGCTCATTTGCATTATCTAAACAAAGAGACGCATCATAAGCGGTAGATTCAGGGTTCACCTTTCCTTGTGCATCCACTTATGATGTTTATTAGAGTTGTAGATGAAAGACTAATCTGTTTTACACGGATTTATCAAAATTTGCTAACTCTCAGTTCTCAGCAGAAGCCTAATTGGACAATATCTTGGATTTTCTTTAATGGGCAGTGAGAAAAATGGATCATGTAGAATCCGGTGGAGGCTCAAGCCACAGGAGTTTTTCAATCCTTGATTTTCCGTCGGCAAGCATGATCATACTGGAAAATCTGGATGACCCATGTTTTAATTGTGTCTTGTAGAGGATACTTAATGTTTCTGAACTCCTTCATCCAACCCTAATTCTGGTGTCATTATTTCCTCTTTTAATGGGAGGGCACGAGGGAGTTTCCCTTACACCGTTTTATTTGATTCTGGTTGGGGAGACCACTGCACTGACACCAGTGCATAGAGGTGGTCATGTGACCTAGATCTGATTAATCACAGCACGCCACCCCCTTGGTTATGGTAATTGGTCCAGGGATTGCGTTTGAGACTCAAATCAAGTGAATGAGAATTTTTGCATAGGATTTTCTCCACCAACACACTCTTTGCCCCCTCTCAGGTTGCTAGTTGAGATGATATAAGCCTGGAGTTGTCTAACTGTCTTCCCCAGAACTCTCTGAGCCCCTCTTCACTCAGGGAGAAGATGTACTGTAAGGAAAGAATGAGGGCAATCACGATGAGAAGAAGGGGTGGGATGGGAGAGAGACAGAGAGACAGATGGACAGAGAGGACGATGTGAGAATGAGCTAATGAAAATGAGTTAAGTGCCCATAGTCTGTCATTCCTTGAAGCCAGCTCCTCCTCTGGTCTCCCCTTGCTTTGTGTGCTCATTACATTTCATATGGCTTGAAGTTCGTTTCTGTCACTTGCAACCAGACAGGTTCAGACTAACAGGTAACACTCGATATTAAGCACCGATCACTGCTTTACTTGCCCGTGGAGTGCCATAAAGTCCTGGATACTTGGGAGACCCAGGGCAAATAGAATGACTCTGGGGTTTAGCCTGCTTGCAGAGAATTCCAGGCAGCTCTGAAGCAGACAGTGAGGCAGGAAGTTGCATTTACACCTCAACCTTAGACACAAGTAACTTGTCATCTTGGCTGACACCCTGATATTCTTCTGTCATCCCCTCAATCTTTTAGGACATGACTTTTCTTTCCCGCAATTCCTTTTTATTTCTTTTCTTTTCATGTGCAGCTGTCAACAGTTGCTTCTTTATGTTCTTGCTCGTGTCTCTTATTTCTGTGTCCCGTATTTTGAGAGATATATGCACGAATGGTAATTACCATCAAGTCATGTAGATTATAACTTTTGAGATACTGGGTAAAGAGCAGGGAAAATACATATTTCCCCTAAGTCTCTAGGAAGGTGGGGAGCGAGTCAGCCACAATCATTTGGTAATTAGTGATCAAAATCTTTGTTTTTGCCCCTGATCTCTGGCTTCTACAGATTTATAACTATGCTTTGGAAAGAGGAGCTGCCTTCTCTGCAGAAGCCTCCAGTTCTGACCTTGGGCTTGTAATGTGGCCTTGGAAACGTGAATCATGCCTGGGAGGACTCAGGGGGTGAGGAGGCGGGGAGTGTCTCTTAAGTCCACCTCCGCAAACACTATCATCATCTTTCAGGTGGTTCAAGGTCCTGCCGTGTTGTGTGCTGGCTCATTTCTTGATTACGTGGCCAGTTTTGATAGCTAGTGGGAAGGAATGCAGAGGAGAGAGCCCTTCAAGGTGATTTGAAGCCCGAGGTCCCCCACTTATCACCCTTGATGCCAGAAGCACAGTTTCATCATAACATTTACTCGGGGGGAGGAAGGACAGCTGGACTCCAAGTCAGAGAGATGAGGACAGGACATCAGCTTTGCTGTCATTAGCTCTGAAGCCCTGAACATGTTCCTTACAGTTTCTAGCTCGTGAATTAAGCATTTTTATAATGAAGGAGATGACAGTACCAGCTTCATGGAGTTAATGTGTGAATTGCAATAAAAATGAGGTGATACATATGAAAGTAGTCTGTGGGTAGAAATGCGTGGCTCAACTACAAGGCCCTGTTATTATTAAGATGCTGTACTTTAGAAATAGCACCTTCTCGGAGTGCAGCACAGAATCAAAATCAACTCTGCTTGGTAGAAGATGCTTATTTGGAAAAATAATTTTCTTTTCTTGCTAGGAAACAGCAGTTTGAGGAAGTGGAAAATGCTGCATTCAAAATCTTTGCGTAGTTTTGAAATGAAAAACTATGTCTATACGAGTGGGACAGGTGAAAACCGTAGGTTGGGCTAGCCCATGCATTCTCCGTGAGAAGCAATCACTCTGCTTAAAATTTGTCAATGTGCATTTACTAGTCTGATACCTTCTGAATTATTGAGTCAGGGTGTATAATTTCAGAGAACTCAGGGTTGACATGTAGACACTTGCAGGTCTATTTGTTATTATGGCCATTGTTAAGTTTTCTCTGGGAAGACATTTGGGATATCGGTTTTCTTCTTTGCAACATGTGGACCTTTGCAGCACACACCTGTCCCCACATACACATGCACACATTCCCACATACGCTTGACAGAGGACTGGAGTACTGATGCTCCTGAGATATGAATTAGGGTCATTATGAATCATCTCAGAATTAGCATGCCCTGGAGTGTGACTTTTCCTGTACTGTGAAAATTGCCGTTGCCCTCAGCCATTAGGTCAGATTACATTGCCTGCTGGGAGTGTATAACTAGACATATCCAAACCCCCAGGGATGATGAGGTGCAGAATGTATTGCCATGTTCAGGTTCAAAACTTCATGGGACAAAGATGTGCTGTCACTCACAGTCCTACTAAACCTACCACAGAACTGCTCAGGTGTCACGGACACGTGATGAAATGACCACTGTGATACACTAGGATTCTCTGCCATTTTTCATGGATGTTTTCGAAAAATAGCCCCAGAACAGTTAATTAAAAAAAAATTCTTCATACCAAAAGAGTTCTGAAAACCAAAATAATGTCCTTTCCAGATAAGCCAAAAACCAAGAGATAACTGAGAGCAGGTTATAAGGGGAAGGCAGGAGACACTTTCGAAATAGAGTTCACCCATTTTTTTCACATGTGTCAGTGATGATTCTATCAACATAGAGAGGCCTGGGATATTCATTAATGCAGATGAATTTTAACTAACCAATTCCAGAGAATTCTGTGGAGTTATTTGTCAGAAATAAACAGACAAATACAGGGTAAGTGACAACAGATAATTAACTGTGCACAGCATTTTGCGATCCCTGAAGTACTTCCCCAAGAAAGGAAAACAGCAGAACAAATGCACAATCCACTAGCTGAATCTGGTTAAGAAGCAATCAACAAGACACGTCCATGGAGGGCAAATGCTCCTGTTGCAAGACATTTTGTTTTCTAAGCATTTAATTCTGATTAATGTCACCTCGACTCAAAACCCAGGTTTATCTGCTCCTTGGAGGGGAGAAGGGAAGAAGGAAGGAGCAAGAGGAAGAAGGACCTAGAGACAGCTCAGTAGAAGGTGAGGAAGAAAGAAGGGAAGGGGAAAAGGTGAAGGGGACACTGAGGAGAAGGCGGGAGAGGGAGTGAGAGGGAGATGCATGAGTCTGAGGAGGGGGCGCCTCAGGGGAGGGTCCCCCAAGGAATGCAAGACATTCTCTTCGGGGGCTGGGATTGTTGGGAATTTGACATCCCAATGGGTGTTTAGCATGTTTCCTGCCAGGGTATCCATCTCCCTCTTAAGCTACTGAGGGAAGCCCAGGCCTTAGGTGGGAACATGGAAACCTCCCTCCATACCTGCCTTGTGCCTCCTCAGGAAGCTATTGTTCAGGAGGAATTCCCCCTTTCTGATGATGAAGATGGGGAGACTCTGAAGGGCAGTGTTTCGTGCTGAGTCAAGCCTGTCTCGGATGAGACCCTTTGGAATGTTTTCTGTGAGTAGGACAAAGCAGAGCGCCAGATTATAGGTCTGAGCCCCATAGATGCAAATGTACAATTTTTATCATGAAGATCTTCTCGCTGTGAAGTGCCCTGTAGTTGGAGAGCCTCAAGTCCAGGCTCCAGTCAATTCCCTCATCCATCTCATAGAATAAGGTTGACTAAGTGACAGGTACTCAAAAGTGCTTTCAAAGAGGACAGTGCTTCAGAATGCAAGTGACTTGTTTCCGTTTTGTAAGGAAGATGTGGTACTTCCGCTTTCACCAGGTTTAATCCAGGGCATGTTTCATCTGATGTGATTATCTGACTTTTAGACCCATAAATAGTCTCCTGTAAACTGCTCACAGGAAACATGGAAACTCCTGTCTTATCCACTCTTTTGTATTCTTATCACGGGATATCAGGAATCAGAAATAGACTTCCGTTCTTACGTGATCCTAACTGACTTTAGAGCTCAGCAGCTGAGGTCCTGAGAAGCCAAGGGACCTGCCCAAGCCCAGACCTGGCCCAGGTCTCCAGACTCCTTTGCCGAGGGTTCCCTCTGCCGTCCCATCGTCTGCTCCGCGGTGATGCTCAGGTGCTTCACACTCCACACTTTGTGCTGCTCGCCCTGCACCCCGTCTCTGCTCCACTGTGATGTTCGGGTTGGCTCTCACATGGGTTGTCCACTTTGAACCACTTAGTGCTCTCTGAGTGGACAACTGTGAGCAACAGTTTCCTAAGGGATTTGGGAAAATGAGTTGAGCCAACTTCTATGTGAACCCAGAGAGTTAAGGTCCAGCCTCAAGGCAGGTATTGAGGTCACTGGTGGTGTCCACAGGCAGGTGGCTGCAGAGGGGAACTCTAGAGAGTTTAGAGGGACTGCAGAGCTGGGCAGCTGGTTCTGTGCCTGTGGGAGTAGGAAGGTTCCTAGGAGTCACGTAACTAGGAACCTGGAGGAAAGTTCCATGAAGAGATGGAAAAACTGGAAAGGAGCCTAATCAAAGGCTGGAAATTAAGCCTGGAGGAACTTGGAGCAGCTGCGGCCATCTTGAGCCTCCACGGTATTCAAACGTCCAGGCACAGGGTGGAAGGAGCCTTTTGAGTCTTCATCTGCAGGCTCTCAGATGCGCCCCAAGAAGCACAAAGCTTCTAGAGCTGCTCAAGGACCACAGGCAGCAACAGTGTGGCTGCCAGCTGGACAAAGAGCCACGGTTCCTTCTCAGCCTGGCCTGATCAGTGTTCTCCTTTGTTTCAGTGGTGGCTTTTCCAGGCAGAACCATGACTTTAGTTGGATAAGGAAGAACGCTTTCTACTGATCTCTTTTAAAGGGTCCTGGGGAATCAGAGCTAGAGAAAGAAGTTACTTTATGGAAGCCATCACAATATGTCCTCAGAAGATTACGCGTGGAGACTAGAATTGCAGTCTTTTGGATGTCACCCCAGATCACTCACTGTCACTAGCATGTGGACAGGGGTCTGTCTTAGTTTCCCGCTGCATCTTCCGTGCTGTGTTCTCCTTCCCTCTCTCCTGCCCTGCCCTGCAGAGGAGCAGATACTTTGAGACCTTGTAGAACTGCATCTGTGCTTCTTGCAGAATCCTCACTGCAGGGGAATCTGGGAACATAATTATCAGTACTCATCCCCTCTTGCTGCAAAGATGGTGCATAGAGGTCTAGGGAACGAATTCATAGCATCCACCTCAACTGCTGATGGGCTTTTATCATCTGCTGCATGTATTTTAAATTAACACTCTCATTACAGAGATATATATTATAGGAAGAGACATTGACAAGGGTATATATAACTATCTCACTTCATAGGTGGACAAACGGAGATGCAGAGAAGTAAAGTGACTCCTCTAAAAGTCCCACAGCTCATTCCTGGCAGAGTCAGGGCAATAATGCTGGCCTCTTGGTTCTAGGTTATGCCCAGTTCAATGCTTTGCACATGAGGGTCCATGGACCCGCCGGGAGCGCACCGGGAAATGCTTAGAGTACAAGAAATCATGGAAATTTGATGACAACTTAGTATTATTTTTACTTGGAGATTACAGAAGACAGGGTATTATTTGTATTAAAAAAGAGCTATGTTTTGTGCACACATTTGTGTTATAGACATGACATTCACTGCAGGGGAGAGGTGGGGGTAGGTAGCTTCAGGATTTTCTTCTAGTGCCTCCTCACTCCCTCTGCTGTTGGGGACCATCCTGGGGAAGAGTTTGGGGGGCTCAGCGGCACCCCATGCTGCCTTTCTTTTCTCAGCTATCACCCTAATATACAGGCATACATATTAGTGACATGTATAAATTAGTTTCTCTCTTACACCCCCTGTTGTAATGAATTGCTCCCTTATCTGCACTCCCAAAGCCTCGTATTTATTGCTGGATTAGAGTACAAGTCACAGTGTGCTTGTACTCTAAGGTAAACTCTGTCATTCCTGTCTCCTCTACAAGGAGGTGAGCCCTTCAAGGGCAGATGCTGGGTCTAATTTATCCTTGAATCCCAGCACCCAGCACAGTGCCTTTGCACAGGCGATGACATGCGCAGTGCTCTTTCTGGCTTCTCTTCCTCCTGGGGTAGCTTAAAACAGGTAAGTAGGCAGGGCCATGTGACTAGGTCCTGCCAATGAAATGAATGAAAGTGACAAGGATAACTTTTAGGCTGAGGCAATGGAAACGTCTTGTCTTTTTCTCCTCTTTGCTCACTGTGGAGGCTTCATGCTGAGATGGCAGAGCCTCAAGAAGGAAACAGGACAGCTGTTCTGGAGAGTTGCTCCAACTGGAAGAGAACTTTGCATAAGCCGGAAATAAACTTTTGCTGTGTTCTGCCACTGAGGCTTCAGGTTTGTTTGTTTCCCCAACACAGGCTAATCATTCTTGACTAAGAACGATGGTCAGTAACTCATGGGATCTGCATGGAGAGTCTAGCTGTCTACAAATGCATCTTCTAGTTTGATTCAGTTTATTCGCACCTTCCATTTTCTTTCTTGATATAACCTCTCTTAGACCTTGAGAATTCTGAAGGAGAAAGTGTAAGAAGTGGTTTAAACTCTATAGGGGACATGGAAACAATTGGGCAAAAGTTATCACCCAATTCAATTGTGCTGTTACCCAGCCTAGAAAGGACTAAGGCCATTTGGAAAGTAATAAATATCTCCAACAGATGCGAAGGTACCATATCTCACCCAGAAGTTACTGTCCTTTTGACACCTTAAGGAAATTTACAACCTCAGTGGCTCACCTCCTCCACCTTGGCACATGCTAATTTTACTTAATTGGGCTTTACAGGCTCTAAGAAGAACAGGCAGATCTCGGAGATACTGCCGGTTTGGTTCCAGACCACCGCAATAAAGCAAATCTCATAATAAAAAACAAATCATATGTTTTTTTTTTGGTTCTCCAGTGCATATCAAAGTTACGTTTAGACTATACTATAGTCTTTTAAGTGTGCTATTATGTCCTAATAAAACGATGTGCATATGTACATGCCTTAGTTGAAAATATTTGATTGCTAAAAAATTCTAACCATCACTTGAGTCTTCAGTGAGTTGGGATTTGTTTTGCAATAGTGACATCAGGAATCACTGATCACGGGTCACAGTAACAAATACAATAATAATGAGAAAGTTTGAAATATTGTGAGAATTACCAAATGTGACACAGAGACATGAAGTGAGCCAAATGCTGTTGAAAAACTGATACAGACAGACTTGCTGGGAGCAGGGTTGCCACAAACCTTCAAATTGTAAAAAACACACTGTCTGTGAAGCACAATAAAACAAGGAATACCTGAACAGGGAGATGCTAGTTTACTTACTGACCTTTCACTCCCTGTGCACCAGTTTTACTTTGTGTGTGATTGGCAGCTTCATGTATTTATTACAGATGTGCATTTGTTTTGTATATACACATTGTGAGCCCATATATGCAATGTTTGCAGATTATTTTCAGGAGCTTTAAAAAAATGTGGAAGACCATAGTATTTCTACTACTGAATTTATCTTTTGCTGGTATTATCTTTGAGAATATTTTGCCGTTATTGACATGGATTTGTATTCCAGCTAAACCTCAGGCAAGATATTTCTCGTCTCTACACACCCCTTTCTTACTCTGGAAAGTGGGGCTAATAATACTTTCATGTTGTGTGGGGATTGGAGAAAGTGTTTGTAAAGGGTCTAGCTCACTGCTTGGCAATTTGTAGGTATTTAATAAACCATAATTGGTAAGAATTATGTACCACACTCATGTATAACTTTATTGTTTAAAAATATTTTATATTTAAAAAATTTTTAATTCACCCTCACAATGGTTTTTTGGAGTAAATTTAATATCTCCATTTTGTAGCAGAAGAAAGTAAGGCTCAGAGAGGGCACTGTGACAGGTATGAGATCACAGACGAGAAAGTGACAGAGCTGGGACCAAAAACTGGGTCCCTGACTCTCATCCTGGTGCTGTAATTTGGGCTGGGGGTCCCTTGAATTGGTGGTAAAGAGGAGAGCTGGGAGGAAGACAGTCTGGGGTCAGTAGCATAGTCCCTGGTAGAAAGTAGTGTTCAACAGGTGGCCACTATCACTTTATTGTAGGTACTTATGACCAGTAATTATGTCTCCAAGTTTATCTATCTCAGAGTGATCCATCAGGGACTCATTGACCTCATCCAAGTGACATCTGTAAATAAAGCTGTTCTACTGTTTGGATTACACCATGTAAACCACTATGAATAATCAAAGCATTGGAACAAGAGAACAAATTACTGAAAACTAGCCTGTTGTATATGCTTGCTTTGTATATCATCACTCACTGGGCCAGAAGACCATTCTCTTTATATTAAAATGTTAGGAATAAAATATAGGCCTTCTCTGGGCTGTAATAAGAGACCTAGTTTTGCTCCTTGAAGTTAAGATGCATCACATCTCATGTACATCTGTTCTTCCAAGATGCCAGAGAACCAAGTTGCTGGCTTAGTGCAGGATGGAGAACAATTGCACATGTCAGTATTTATCCCATCCTGATACTCAAATTAACTCATCTAACAATCAAGTTGAAAAACACCCCCTCCTTGTAGCCCACGCTCCTGCACACAGCATTCTTCTGATATAGTTATTTATTTCAATTAACGCAAAAGCAGAGGGGTTCTAGCTACCCATCCATTTGGCGAGGGACTTGGGAATAGGATCAAAGTTGGTTTTATTTCAGTAGGGTCCCTAGTGAGCTGTTAATTACTTGGGTTTCAAATCCGATGGCATTTGAAATAGAATATTGAATTACACCTGTGTTTGGGGTCAGTTTATCTGCTGATACGAAGGTAGATTTGTGGCAGGAAGGAACAGGAGGAAATGAAGTTAGTTTTCTTCCTGTGTTTGATGGGGGAAAGTCTTTGTTGCTGAAATATTCCTCAGGGCTTTGCATACTGGGTTAACCCAAGAGGGAAAATTATGTTTCAGGAACTCTGAGCAAGAGCAGACCTCCAATTATTTCTCAAGCAGATTAAAAAATGTAATCTTAGATTTGTTAATAAGAAATATGACTTGAATATGTGTGTGTGTGTGTGTGTGTGTGTGTGTATGTGTGTGTGTATGTGTGTGTGTAATTTGGTTTAGAGTACTTAAGGTGAATTGAAAATCAGTTTGGTGGAAAACTGAGTAGTGGAATTAATGTTTCTGGCCTCAGTATTCCAATATTTATCTCCAACATTTAGATTTACCAATTTACACTCATCAGAGGATGATATCTTATTTTGGAATATTTCACTTGCTCACCAACCTCCAAATATACCCACCTCCTTCCTGTTCCTCAAACGTCCAAGCCCTTCCCTGTCTCAGAATGCTTGCTGTCTATCCCGTCTGCCTATGATGCTCATTCTGGGCTTGTATGTATTACCCTTTTGGTTTCAATTCCAATTTCACTTCTTCTTGGAGGCTTTCCTTCCCTTTGACTCTGCCCCATCACCCTATCTGCTCTTCCAAAGCATTTGTCACAGTTGGCATGTATCTTGTTTTTCTGCTGCACGTATATGGTCTCCTTGCCCTTGAGAACCCAGGCAGGGGCTGGGGTTGTCCCGCACACGTCCATGTCTTCAGTATTTGGCACCATCCATGGTAGGTTGTGGGCTGAGCATTTTGTACTTATTTAGTGAATGAATGAAAGAACAAACCGTGGCCAAACCTTTCCTTTCTACAGAGCGGTGATCAGATCATTAGGAGAGTATGATATTCTTGTTCAGTCCTTATAATTTAAAATATTATTTTATGAAACTGGACAGAAACTGAAAAACTGTACCAAAGCTGTGGATAGAGATTCCATCACTCTGGACACAGAATATTTTGACAACACCATGCATTTGGGAGCTGAGCTGTTAATGCAGTGTAAGTGCTGTGGCATCTCTCTTGATTTCACTCGCTGTGGATCTTTGTTTCTACCTTCCTGTGAGTCTCTCCTCTTGTCTTCTGTCTCCCTCTTTTTTATATCCTGCTTTTTGCCTTCATCTTGGTCCCACAAAAACTGCCGACAGTTTTCTCATGGGTTAGCTAAGAAAGAAACACAAGCTATCTTTATTTTATCAAATTCATAATGTCTATTACTAGTAGAACTGATGGCAACAAAGCAGAACTGACAACGAAGCATGGTAGAATTTGTTCTTGGCTGAAAAAATTGATGGCAAAATTAAATCTTCTTGACAAAATTTAGATGTACAAAATTTGATCTGGGAAAATTGAACTTCGTGGAAATAAAGAAAACTCAAAATGGCAGAAGCCACAACTGTTAAAATTGGATATGGCTAAAAAAAACAAAATCCTGATTTAAAAAGTATTTTTATAAAATTTCTAAGGAAAAAGATTGATGCTGACCCAATAATGTCAGTAAAATAAAAACAATGACAAGATAAAAGCATTTACATTATTTAATCAAGGGAAGATACGGCAGGGAGAACTCAATAAATCTTAAAGTACAGGAAAGGTGATTTATTGTACTGAAGAATGGACAGCTGTTCTCCTTTTCTGCTGATATGAAAGAAAGGTCTCAGAATGCAGCATGGAGCTTAGAGAGAACTTCCTGCCCAGTGGCCCGGAAGGCCCTGGAATGCATTACTGGGAAGGCAGGTTAGTGAGGGAGAGGGGGCTGGCAGGGTAGAGTGTGTATGTGTGTGTGTTGGGGAGCCCTCTCTGAAGTTTCTGGAAGAAGGTGCAGTAGAGAGCTATCATTCTGAGATGGTTTAAGTACATTCCTTTCTGACTGAAGATGAATTAGGAGTTTTTGCTCTTTGGAATATTCCTTAAAGCCCATATTTCTATGATTCTATGACTTTTTTATTGAAGTATAGTTGATTTACAATGTTGAGTTAATTTCTAGTGTATAGCATAGGATTCATTATAGGCCATTACAAGGTATTGAATATAGTTCCCTGTGCTATATAGTAGGACCGTGTTGTTTATATACAGTAGTTAGTATCTGCAAATCCTGAACTCCCAGTTTATCCCTCCCTACCCCCTTTCTCCTTGGTAACCATGATTCTATGACTTCCAAAAATTTTATTTTGCTCTTTGGTAAGAAAGTGAAATTATGCTATTTGGGAAATGGAACGATAAGGCCTTGTTGAGAAGTCACTTTATATCTCAGTATTAAACTTTTAATTTTGTTTAAATGTTTTAGAAATCATTGTGTTCTTATGACCTAGGTTTGTAGCTCTACTATCTTTTAGGAATTAGTTTTAGGTATGTGGAATTCTGTGAATAAAACGGTCATTTTGATGATTGCTCAGAATTATTGGTTTAAATTTGGAGTAATAGAAGTTTTGCTCCAAAGGGAAAGGAATCTAAGGATTATGGAAGTAAAAATCATCCATTGTGATAGTAAAAATGTAACTGTTGGTTTTATGAGAGCAAACATGTAGGCCATGTAGGTGAAGACTCTTTGATGTGAGCCTTATATGGAATAAAAGAAAAATGAAAATTATATGACTTGTTTTCATACTGATTGCTAGGGCTACCAGTCTGTAATGAAGGGTTGTACCATGAAGATGGAGTGGGAGACTGAGTGGAATGGGAGCACCCCAGAGGCCTGGAAGTGGCTCTCATCAGGACAGGAAAAGTCAGTAGTGTGAATGGAAACAAGATGGCAGCTGTCAACAATAGGTTGAGGTTGCCAGCCCTTGATGAATGGGGGAGCTACTCTGACTTCTCTGCTCCTAATGTGTGTGCATCATGTGAGACGCAGTAACTGTAAGTAAGGAAGGGACCATGGCATCCAAGAAGAAAGAAGCAAAATATCTAGTAAGTAGAAGGAAGCTGTAAATTAAAGAGGACTTGAAAGGGAATTCAGGTTCTTTCCAAACCGCTGAGCTCATTGAAATCCTGGGAAGTGCAAAGAGACTGAATATATCAGTGAGTGCACCCTAAGCAAACCTCTTGGAAAAGTAGTAATAAACCATCATGGTTGTGGGTGATGTTAATGGATTTTTTAGACTGAAGCACCAGAGGTTCTAAGCTACTACTGGGCATCTCTTGGCCTAGGGTTGGGTGCAAGTGCTGTAAAGTGCTTCTTCACTGTCACTTTGTGGTAGCGGTGCTCGTCTTGTGTTTCAAATGCCAGGAAGAGAATGAAATACGTGAAACACACACACACACACACACACACACACATATATGTAATTTTTTTGTTTCCACATGGTTCTATTGAGTTTCATACAATAATTGGTAATGAAGTTGAGTATTTATTTTTCTGTTTTTAAAAATAGAGGATGGCAATAATGATTATTTTATTCTTAAAGACAAAATTGAATATATTAGATTTCTTATTTGATAAAAGGGCTATTTAGACCTTGAGATCATAACCAGGACCTTATCCATCTGGTGGTGAGACCCTTATTTCAGGCAAAGTATCAGCATTGCACATTCAGACTTCTGAATTGACAGTTTATGCCATGGCATCTCTTTTCTTCAGTAGCCTTTAAATAATTAGTGTTTGATCTTGAGGAAAAAAATAGAGAATTGACCTTAACAAGATGTTTTAGTACTATATATTCTTCTAATTATGCATCTAGCAGAGGCCTGGCACATCCAGCTTGTTTTGCACAGTTGGAAAGTGGGCTGCTGCAAGGTTAGTTTCTTATGAACACGTAAATGAAAGGTGAATTTCCAAGCTATTTATATTGGTCAGATTAAATTGCCTTATCTGTACTTCTTGCTGAATAGACTTTTTTCTTATCATCATACATAAATTGTTTGCAGATAGGGTTTTTTTGCATATGGAAAACAATATTAAGTCAACCTAATACTGATAGGATTATGGCCTCTGAATATTTCTGACAACTAAGCACCCTTATTTGGATTTCCTGTTGTCTCTTGAAACTGATCTTGGGCTATTTCAGCATGGAGGAAAGTTTTCGCGCTAGTTTTGCTCCTGGAACACAAGAAAAGATGAACAGACGTCTCCTGCATTAAAAAAGGACATAGTCATGCATTAAATCCCTTATGTCTTACTTTTTAATGATGCAATTGTGAATTATGTTCTTGTTGCATTTGTAATTAGAGGCTGCAGCAGATGGTGAAGACTTATTTTAAAGTGATGTGTCTATTAAAATAAGCCACACTGCCAAATGATTGTTCACTGTAAGAGCATCTTTACGCCCCTAAAACACTCCGATTCTTTGTTGATGTGCAGTTGATTACCACAGCTGATTACACATGTGCACATATTTGCTCGGAAATGTATCAGGGATATTTGATATGTGCAATACTTTATTTGAAAGTGTGTGTTATCACAATTATAGATAATGAAGCTTTCAATGAATTATTCAGCCACCGTCTACAAAGGGAATGCACTGATTTCCCTTTTCAATAAAATTAGGCATGAATCTTTCTAAACTATTGAGGCTAATTCTCTTTACACTGTGGGAGAAGCCTTGAATGGAGGGTGGGGAGTTTCTGAGTAGTGAAAGATTCTCTGTGAACAATCTTATAAAAAGCAGTTTTGTTTAGGGTGAACTCAGTCCATGGATAGTGGTGGTCTCTCAGGCTAAGAGTGGGATTGGAGAGAGATAGGCAGGGGGTGTGGGCCAGGTAGAAATGGAGTAGAGTATTCGGATCGATGGTATGTATTAGAATCGGTTAGTCTGTGATAACAAATAATACCTAAATCTAACTGGCTGACAACAACAAAGATTCATTTCTCTTTCTGGCTGCCTGTCTGTCAAGGATCATAAAAGGGACTTTACCCATCATAGTTCATGAGGACTAGGCTGACGGAGGCTACATCTCAACACAGGCTTCAACAGTCACCTCACTAATGAGAAAAGGATGTGGTGGCTTACACACTAGTTTTTAAAACTTCTTTCTGGAAGAGTCACAAGGTATTTCCCCTCATATTTAGTTGGCCAGAGAGCAAGTCATAAGACTAAACCTAACGTTAAAAGAAGTGAAATCCTACTATGTGCTTGAAGTATCTGGTGAATAACAATCGCGACCACCTTGTGGTGTAAGTTTCTGCAGGGCTGTGTGCTCCTGAGATAGTTTCTTTATCTGGCTACTGTGACTATGTCATGTCTCAGTCTGGTCCAGAAATAGCCATCAGTTAGACTCTTTTATGTTTAATAATGTACATAAAGACTTTTAGAAAAGAGTGTGTGTTACCTGGAGGGGCAGAGAAGTCCTCCAGTTTAACGTTTTCCCATCTGTGTTCTCTTGAGAGACATTAATGCAGAAATAAGCATTCCACAGTCAACCGAGCCTGGAAATCCTTTGGTAAGTTATATAAATTTCTTTACTCCTCAAAGCCTTTAATGTGTTAATGTGAATATCTGTGAGGCCAATACAGTGTGCGGTATTTCTCGATTCTACAGAATCTCTTTTTGGGGGAGCTTCCCATAGGATGGTATTCTGTGGGAACACATTTTGGGTAATGCTGCTCAGGTCTCTCCCATTGGTACTTGGTGTTATGTCTGGTTATCATTTTAGCTTCTGGGTTGGTGAACACCTCAA
Source organism: Camelus dromedarius (assembly GCF_036321535.1). NCBI lineage: Eukaryota > Metazoa > Chordata > Mammalia > Artiodactyla > Camelidae > Camelus > Camelus dromedarius. The sequence continues at coordinate 82,729,734 of NC_087439.1, forward strand.
GGTGCTGGAGGGTGGCGCACCAGGAAAGGGCATGGAAGCTCTACACCACTCCCACTCCCATACCTTGCTCTGTTCAACTCTTCCATTCCTGACTTGTAACCCTTTATAAGATGCCAACAAACATAAGTACAGTATTTTTCTGAGTTTTCTAAGCTGTTCCAGAAAATTATCAAATCTGAAGAGGGGCTGGAACCCTCGATTTATAGCAATTGGTCTGAAGTACAGGTAGTCCAGGATTGTGCCTGGCATCTGAAGTGGGGGCAGTCTTATGGAACTGAGCCTCTTTACCTTGTAGGATCTGATGTTCACCCTAGGAAGATAGTGTCAGAGTTGAATTAAGTTGTAAGACAGCTGGTTGATGTCTGGAGAATCAGAGGATTAGTCGTTGGTGTCAGAAAACATTGCAAAATTGTTGTTGGTTATCACCTGGATAGTGCAGAGAGCTTCCACTGCCACACCTCCTCCCCCAGTCCCTGCCTTCTCCCTAGCCTGGAAAGGGAGGAATGTAATTTTGATGAATGTATGGCAGAGGGGAAATTTTGTGATAGAAAAACACATATCTCACATGAAGCCATGAATCAGCGTGGTAACACTGAGTTAGGACTGGCAGTTCTAGGGTGGAGAGAGCTCCATGCCATAATTCCATACCCAAGAGACAATTATCCTTGTTTTCTGCCATTAAGTAATAAACTAAATAGACTGAATTATATATATAAGTACATATATCCACTATTGTGAATGGAAAACGTTGCCTGCGATATCAGCAAACAGTGGATGCTGGAGCCACCAAGCCATCAACCACTACTGCATCCCACCCCTCCCGGACAGTGAGCCTGAGGGAACTCAGGATAGGAAGAACAGGATAATGACCCTAGATGGCTAAGATGTATGTCAAAGAAGTGATTTCAACGAGTCCAGACTCTTGCATCTTCCCACGCATAGAAAAAAACTACATTCATTAACTGGAGATACCTGGTTTTCTTTAATTAACAGTAACCTTTTGATGTTCCAACTACCTGGTCTTTGTTTCAAAACTCCTGTATATCCTAGTTCCTCCCTTACCTCTTCCAAGCAGTCCCTCAGAGCCATCTGAGAGGCTGTCTCTTGGGCTTGAAGTCCTCAGAAAGTCCGCCGAATAAAACATAATTCTCAACTTCTAGGTTGTGCATCTCTTTCAGTTAACACTGTCGAGAACCAGGCACATCGTAATGTTTGTTATTATTATTATTAAGCTATTTCAATAATAATGATGATAAAAACAGCCAACAGTTTTGAATACTTACTTGAGTAAGTATTTCTAAGCACTGCATTAGGTTTATGGCGTAGATTGTATCATTTTGTTGTTAAAAAAAAAACCTATGAGAAATGACTACTATAATTATTCCCATTTTACAGATGAAGATACTTGGATGCAGATAGATTAACATATTTATCCAAAGACATACAGCTAACAAAATAAAGCTAGGATTAGGGAACTCAGGCAGTTTGACCATACTCTTAGCCATTCTGCACGTATAACAGTCATTCCTTGCATTTGTTAGTATTTTATGATATTGAAAACACTTTTGGATAGACCACACCATTTGTCCTCCACAGCAACATTATTAGTCAGATGCCATGTTCTCCATTTTTAGAGATAAGGAAAATGAGTCTCAAAGATTTAGTTGCATCTCGTATTAAAAACAGGTTATTTAAAAAAAAAAAAGTTACTTGAATTCTGGTCCGTTCTTTTCCTATTATTTGTCTGGTTTCTTCCTACTTTTATTTCCTCTAGTTCTATTCCTTTTTCTCAGACTTTCTTACCCCTTATCCCTCTATCCTATTATAATCTGGATTTACAGAATGTGAACAACCAGGAAATAATTTCTTAGGATAGTTACCAAAAAGTCCAGCAAGGTATTAATATAAACTGGAAATGATGTATCTGGTTACCTTAGCCCAAAGTATTTAATGCAAATCTCACCACATTCCATTCAATTGAATAAATCTTCACTCAATACATTCTGTGTATCAGGTCTTTGAGATCGTCAAAGAATGTCCAACACACACACACACACGGACACATACACCAACACCTTTAAATGATCTAGTCAACATAAACCCCATCCAATGGGCATTACAGAGGGCTTGAACAGCATGCTCACTATACCCACGTACCCTCTGTTGTCCTTCATAGCCTTTCCTTTCGTTACTCCTTTTTCTAGAAATAAAAACAGAGGGGAAGATGGCGCTACAGGGAAATGGGGCTGGAAGGAGGAAACCAGAGACCATGAAAAGCATGAAAAGGACGGGCTGTTGACCCTCATGACCATGGTTCACTGAGTGGAATTTTAGCTCTCTCTCACCAAGGCGGGACAAGTGCTAGTGTGCGCTGGAGGGAACCACACGGAGCCAGAGATGATGGGTGTCTTGAGTGTAACAGTGAGCAGCTGTCTTTTTGCTCAAATAACAACATAAAAGGGAGAGCCCTGGAATTTCAGCGTTTGCCACCAACGTTTAACACAGGGTTAAGTGGCAGCTGTTCCTCATTCTGGCTCAGGAAATGTGTGTGAGGGGCAGGGCAGCACCGGTGAGCAAAGAAAAGCTGGAACATTCAAGGAATCAAAGAGCCCAAAAGTCTTATAGCTATACTTCTTAAGAGTTTCTTTCCTTTTTTTTTACTGAATTAATGAAGTTGTCCTTTTATAATCAACTGAATTAACTAAACATTGAAAAATTATCTTAGGAATGCTGCACCCAGAGTCAGAATTCCTCAGATGATTTTGAAGGTGTATTTTGTCTGAGTTGATCAATGTTTGTAAAAAATTGATTTTGAATACCTAATTTAGTAGGTATGCATTTTCTAGGTAGTTCCTTTGTCAAGAAGACTCTTGGTGTAAGCTGATGGCTCTCTAGAAGTTTGTGAGGGTTTTTGGGGGGGGGGGAGGTCCGTAGGTGGGTTCTTTCATAATATTAATAATGCTTGGAAAAATAATGAATCTGCTTATGTCTGTTGCAGAAATGAACAACATCAGGTATTAAAGACACTTGTGCCTTCATGAATAGAAGCAGTCAAACTGCTAATCTAACTGGGAAGATTGAGGTGGGTGGGACTTTTGTAAGACCAAAGTAGCATGTATTCTTCAAGACAATGGCCATAGTATTTTCCCTAGAGATGATGTGCCAGGGTGGCTTCTCAGCTAATAGAAAGAAGGTGACCAGATATAGCTGAATATACATGTTGTCTAGAGATCTTTATTTAAATTCTGGCTTTGGCAATAACATTATGTCACCATGTGAAAATTGCTGATTATCTCTGATTTTAATTCCTCATCTGGAAAATGTGGAAATTGGTAAGATGATTTCCAATGCCCCGTCTAGCTTTAAAATTCTCTGATGCCAGGAATATGGTTTGTCCATCAGTGAAAAGCCACTGAGCGGGCCTTGGAAATTGCTTCATGCCAGTTAATCTCTTTCCTCCCTTTAGTGGAAAATGATCAGAAAAATGGTTTCATGTTGTAAATCATAAATATATTTCCTTGGAACCCCTCCTCCACTGCCTTATAAAAACCAAATGGTCTAAATCTATTTGTGTCTGAGACAAATGTTAAAAAACAAGTACTTCCATAAAGTTACCTTTTGAGACGGAGGTTGCTGTATGAGTAGCCTGTTTGGGAATGTATGACCTTGGCTGGGGAGCATGAGGAAGAGGTGGGTTTGAAAACCTTTTTCACTTTTGCGACAACAGGGTTAGCAGTCCTATTGGGAAATCACATTGATCGGTACAAAAAAGGGCTCCACTTTGGCTATTTTTGTATTGTAAAGCTTCCAGTGGTGTTCTGGCCTCTGTGAGGAGGAGAGCTGATAGCTGGGCACAACCTCTGTCTGAACTATCCTTGGCATCTTTTTGCGCCCATCTCTGAAATGTGCCCCCCCCACCTTGCTTATTCCTCATTCATTGAAGCTCTGAACTTGTTTCTCGCTGTCCCCTGAGCTGGCTCTGGTCCACTCTCGGACAGTCAGACAGTCTCAAGTCTCCTTGGCAGTTGGGTTAGTTTTGACGGGATACCAAGAATTCATTCGCAGACTCACACACTTTCATATTTTTCTTCTGCAGCGAAGGGGTTGGGTCAGAGACCCAGAATAAACAAATCTCTGAGCGCCTCATTTGCTGATCTCAGAATCCTGTTTCCCATCTACTGGGCTCATTTTCTCGATGAACATGCCTTCTAGTGCTGAAAGCATTACTGGAATTAAACAGGATTTCTTTGCTCTACCTGTGGTGACCACATGTTCTTGATTTTCCTAAATTCTCAAATTAATATAATTTTTATTCTCATCTATAGAGAGATGATAGATGATTTGCTTGAAAATAAAGAGGACTTAACTTTACATCATTGGGATGCTTCTTGTGTCAAATAGGAAAAATTCCCTTGTCCAGCTGAGCCACTGCATTCTAGTTGAGATTGGGATTCCTCTCATTATAGGCCTATGTCTTCATAGCACAGAAAGACGATTCAAGTGGAGTTAAAAAAAGTCAAGACATGGTGTGGTATAATGACATGGTTTACATCTCCCCATGAGAACCAAACCAAGAACAACAGCAGGACAAACTCCATTGGTTGGGTTCACTCCACCTGTGTGGATTTGTAGCTGGAATTAGATGATGAACTTGAGGGTGTGTTGAGCTTGTGATGAACTGGATTCACTTGTCTCTGGGTGTCTGTGGTCTCCCCACTTAGGCCCAGATGGACCGGCGGATGCTGTGGGTTTACAGCACCGCAGTGCTCAGTGCTGGAGGCTGAGGGAGTTAAGCACACAGGGAGGAGCCCTTGGTGGGTGGTGGGTGTGTGTAGGGGACACCCTGAGATGAGACACATCATACTTATAAAGACACAGTAAAACAGCCTCACCCAACCCAGGGTCAGACGAATGGGCAGCTGCTCAGGGGAGTTGGTTAAGGTTACTGTAGTAGAGTCCGGTAGAAATTTCTGGAAAGGTTTCTCTGTTGAGGTGAGCCCTAGGTGGGCTTTGGAAGAGGAAGGCTCTGTGGCAGAGCTGTGGGGGAAGGTTCAGGACTGATCGGCTTGGAATAGCTTGGTGGAGAATGTGATCTTGAATTCTGAAGGTGAGGGCATTCAGGAAGGGCAGAGGAAGATGATGAAATCCTATGAAGGAGACATTCCTGAGGAGCCAAAATTTAAGATCAAGTTAAGGATCGGCTAAATGACTCTCTTGGCTGATAAGATGGAGGGAGAGAAGGGAAGATAGGTAAAATATCTCCTAGCCCAGAGGAAAGTCAGGCACACCTGCTAAAATTGGATTCATGTTAGTTCTTGCCCTTTGCTTGCTTCTGGGTGTGCTTTTTAGCATCTCCAACACTAACATCCTAATTCCTCTTTTCTTTCCTCATGTCCTTTACTAAACCGTGCTTCAGGATTAGAACCTGCACCCAGAGGTTGGTCCTCACAAGGTGGAATTAGTGGCAGGTCAGGAGTTGTGGCAGTGGGTTCCCCGGGCCCTTTGATCTCAGTGTGAGGACTCAGACTTTGGCAGACAGATTAGCCTGAAGCCAACTGCCAGTTCCCAGGGACACATCTGCCTGCAGTGACTTGCTCCAGAAGACGTCCTCTGGGACAGAGCACCAGTTCCCATACCGGATCCCAGTCATCCGACCCTCCCCGAGAGGGTGTGTTTCTCTTGTACAGACATGGGGAATGTGCTTCTTGTCCTTTTGAGTAAACAGTTCTGCACAGTAGAGGGTGGGGACAGATGAAAAACAAAAGCCCGGATTAGGTTGTTTCTCTCGCACCTGCCTCCCTGGGGTGAGCTCACAGCTCTTAATGACACCCTTCCAGTCCAGTCTGGCCCACCTTCTCTGGGGGACCGGGTAACACTGAACATCCTCTCTGCTCTGTTGCAGCTGGGAATTCACCTCTTTTCATGCCAGTTAGAATCAGTTGGAATCTCTTAAGACCCCCAGATAAAACATGCGTAGATCTGTCAGTCATTAACCTGCATGCAGTTGATGCACCATTGTCATTTCTAATTAGACCTATTTGTTCGAGAATGACAGATAAGACCAACTGGTGCTCGTTAATGCTGTGCGAGCTAGTGGTGAGGTAGACTCTATTTTCTACTTTATAGTTGGTTTTAAAATTCAGACTATAAATGTGAATTACTTTTCTGTCTGACTCCTCTGGTCTAGGTTATTGTTATGCAAATTCAGGTGTATGTCTTCCCGGACCTTATAAGTATATAAATCTTGTGTTCTTTTGAACAAATTGGGTGGTTAATCCTTTAATCAGTTATTGAGAGATTGCTACAAGCACAGAGCAAAGGCCAGAGCGCTAAGCTCAGCAGTTTGAAGGTCATCGTTGTTATGCATTTGGTGTTTCTCCTTTGTTTTTCCTTTTTGCTTCTATTAAGTAGGAAAGTCAGCCTAATCCTATGGCAGGCGCTTTCCTTTAAAATGGAAAGATGGAACCCGGGAGGAGGAAGAGTTTCCAGTGATTCAAACAGTGGGTGATTTTGCTGATGGGAGCAGTCTCTCTCCCTCTCTCTTTCTCCCCTCACCCTCTTCTTTCCTCTTAGCTGTTTTTTGCGAGTGGATTTGTATCTCCAGCAGGCTGGCTGTATTTGTCATCTAGCATTTCTGTTTTCTTAGCAAAGTATTTGTATGTATTCTGTGGCTAACCTTTTGTTAGCGTAAGTAAGATGTTTTTCCTTGATCTGTCCCTGAAAGTATTAGTTGAGACCCTGTCAGTTGCTCAGAAATGATAGGTTAAATTCAAACACATCATTCCTTGACAGCTGTTTCTCACTGAAAAAGTGGAGATGAGGTTAAATTCGTCTGCCTGGAAGATTACTGTTGGCAAGAGAAGCCGGAGAAGATGGTTGGCCATCAGATTCTTTGTGTGTGGAGGCCCTGGCTTGAATCCTGGCCTACCCGGGTTGATATGAGCCTACGGCCAGTCATGCCCCTGGACACTTTTCCTACTTTGTTTCCGTGGGATGCGATCTGAACTGATTTATATTCATAAGGACTGTGTCCACCTTTTTGCTCCTCCAGCTGACCAAGACACATCAGTTTATAGCCTCTCTTCTACTCAGACCTCTATCAGTAGAGTCCAGGGAGGGCTTTTTCGGTCATGCTCATCCAGTGACAGCCCCATGTGGAGATGGTGTCAAGGGTGTGACGTTACCAGGTCCCCCCCGGAAAAGTGAAAACAAGATGAAAGGAGCAATAGAGATGGAAGGAGTCAGAGAAATCAGGATCCTGACCTCAAAGCAGAAAAAATTCTCGGCCAACCTTCTCCCATGAAGCAGGGTCAGGATTCAAATCAGAATCAGAAGCATGTATAGAAGTCACACACAAATGATGTTTTAAATCTGTGTGGCCCAGAGGGTTTCAAATTTTTCTTCTTTTTTAAAAGTTGTTATCTAAAATCCAAATTTGTCTAAAATCAAATCTGCCTTGCTTGGTGTTCTTCCAGGGGCTCCTATCACCCACACTGGGCCAGCTGGTGTGATAGCCACCCTTCTTTCCCAGGACTTGTGTTAAGCAGATATGGGTGTGTATATGTTGAGTTCCACATATGTCTAACTGAGGAAGAGTCCTTAGAAAACACAACTAGAAGTTTCCTTTATTGAACAATTAAGTCAATTCCTTTTGGAATACAGATCCATAATGATGATGCTGATAACCAGGGTTACCCACCCCCCACCGTGAGCATTCACTGACCATACTAGTGCCAACTGGGCATCTCTATCTGCCACGTTACAGAGACCACTCAGGCTCACCTTGGCAAAGCCAGCTAGTGACAGCAGAGTGGGGATTCAAGTCTAAATCTGTCAACCATAGAGGTTGATCAGAGGTGGTCATGTGATCCAAGCCAGGCTGATGGAAATTTTTAAAAATAATTTCAGAATCCTGAAAAGTTAATGTAAACCTCAACATTCTGTGATAAACTCCTAAAGGGAACTTGTCTAAGGATGAAGTTAGAGCAGAGGAAAACACAAGAAATGGAGAAAATTGGATCTCTGAGGACAGGATTTCAGCACCTGGGTATAGCTATGCCTGAAGCCAACTACCCCTAGAATGTTTAGTTACATGAAACAATAGATTCCTTTTTGTGGTTTAAGCCATTTTGTTGGGGAAGGTAGTCTCAGGTGCTCAAGCAGGCAGTCTCTTGGCTCCCACCTGGCTGTGTAAGAATGGGCCTTGAGCTTGGAACATTCCCTTGCCAACAGATAGAGTCCTCTCAGTCTGTGCCGGGCTTATCACCTTGTGTGGGAATACCTTTCCCTGTTTCAGATCCCATGTGTGCTCCTTTGTTCTGCTTCAGCATGTGCATAGTGGCACCTGGCCAACCCTACTATCATATCTGTCCTATTCAGGGTGGGGACTGAGTCCTTTTACTGCAGCACAAGAAGGATGCATGGGCCAACTGCCCTGCATCTTCTGCCGAGAGGGGCCTGCTAGCCATGGGGGACCAATGCCCACCCTTGGAGCTGACCTTGCACTTTCCCTTCGATGTGAGTAAAGCATTGTCCCATCCAGTGCCTAACTGAGTTGTGTTTTCCTGGTGATTTTGATTCCAAGATGCAGTGGACAGAAGTGTTTGGAATTCTGCTCCTGGTCACTTGCTTGTCACTCTTTGAAATAGTTTTCTGCCTTGAAACTGAAAGAATCTTGACTATTCTGTCTCCATTGCCAAACTGTCTCTGAATTTCCCAGGTAAACCAATTAATTTTTTCTGTCCTTCCCTCCCTAACCGAATCTGCCACCATTATTGTACCATCACAATGGATGGTGGTTGCTTTTTTTACGTATCTGTCCTTCACTAACTGTAAAATCCTGCAGGGAAGAGATAATGCCTGTGTGTGTGTTTGTGTGTGTGTGTGTGTGTGTGAGAGAGAGAGAGAGAGAGAGAGAGATAAAGATTCTTACCTCCAGGCATAAATTGACTCTAAAAATGCAAAGTAACCTTCAGGATTTAACTAGAAAATTCTGCAGGTGACCTTAAGTATCAAAATACAGGTTCTCCAACTTCTCCCCAATATAATATAATAACCCCTTCCATGATTCTCACACTTTAACATACAAACAAATCATCTGAGAGTCTTGTCAAAATGTAGATTCTGTTTCAGAAGGTCTGGGATGGGGCCAGAGATTTTCATTCCTAAGAAGCCCTTTGGTATTTGAAGAAGCAAAATAGTGGGTATGTGTCATTAGTTCTCTCTCCAGGAGGATGGCAGGTCAGAGCATGTAGGAACATTCTGGTAAATCTCTGACTTGAGCTAAACTCAAATTCCAACTTTATTCCAACAGGGATTAATTTAATAAAAAAAAAAAAAAACAACTTGAGGCACACAGAGTCATTATCTTCTTAGTCAACCAAAAAGTACTTCTTTGAGCACTGATTTGAGTCTAGCTCTCAGTTAAATATAATGACGTATAAGAGAAATATGAGAGCAGTTCAGTGGAACCCACTTTAGTCTCAGAGAGGAATGAGAGCTGCTGATTTTAGGGCTGTTACCAAAGTCTGTCATACCCCCAAATATCTGTCTTTCCTCCATTGCTTTGACAGTTTTTCACTTTACATTATAGGACAAGAACAAGAAAAGTTTCTGGAACTCATCAGCCTCTCACACCTTGATGTGAATAATTTACTCTGCTTTCCTTTCTCTTACCCAAAAGAGAGCCACCAAAGAAGGGAATGGGGATTTGGTTCTGGTGGCCAGGCCGATCCTAGAGCAAGGGGCTGCCTTTAGGGGAAGGCAGTGGGGATTCCTGTAGGGTGGAGTTCTGCTAGCTAGAGCTTCCTTAAAGGATGCTGTGTATGACCCGAACCCAACCATGTTGTTCAGGAGAAATGGCACCAAAGATAAGATGAAGTCAACTCATTCTGAAATTTAATATCTGGACCATAAGAATCATTAAACATTGGCTGCAGGGAAATGAGTGATGGCTTGGTCCAATCCTATCACTTCATAAAGAAGGAAACTATAATCCCTAGTGGGGTTTGGCTTGCCCAAACACATTTCTAGTGCAGTGTGAGGCCCGTTCCTCCCAGTCGGAGTTCTTTTTATAGCATGAGAAGCAGCAGAGCAGGGAAGGTTAAGAGCCCATGCTCTTGTCTGCAGTCAGGCTGTTTGGGTTTAACTCCTACTTCTTCAGTTCCTAATGGACTTTGAGTGAGTTTTTTGGTCTCTCTGTGTCTCAGTTTCCTCACTTATAAAATGAGGATAATGATAGTAACTACCTCAATGACTCATGAAGATGAAACGAATTGATACAGGTAGAGCCGTAAGGACAGTGTGTGTCCATAGCAAGTGTCCAGTGAATATAGGTGGCTAGTATTACCCTCATTACCATGCCGCTTTCCATGGTGTGATTTCAGGGCTACCAATAAGGAATCCTCTGCTATATTCTAGCCCTAAACCCTAGACCTTCCCCTACCTACCTGCTGTTGACTCATACTTTATTATATAAGTTAACTATGCTCCCCCTCCAAAAGACTCACATTACACAGTTGACAATGTGACTTAAAATGTCAATGTCCCTGAGAGATGAACCATAAGTTACTTCCATCCTACATTTGGAAGAACCAACATTGGTCATTTCCCAGGAAAAGGTTTGCAAGGAAGAAAGACCACAGGCTATGGGAACCTGGAGTGTCAGGGTGGTGGGGAAAGGGGTAACTATAAAAAGGGGGAAGGGGATTGAGGCTACAGAAGACGGTTTGCCTAAAGCCAGGCTCCTTAGCATCTTCAATGTATATGATCCTTTCTCCATCTTGTCCTCCCTAATTCTTTCTCTGTGGTCCCCTACAACGTGTAGAGGAAACGTGGCTCAGGACTGCTGGGCCCAGAGCATCCCAGGGAGTGATTGGCATAGGCCGGGGTTTCTCAGCTTTGGTGCTATTGACATCTGGGGCTGGAGAATTACTGTGGTGCTGTCTTGTGCATTGTGGGATGTTTAGCAACATCCTTCACCTCTATTTCCTAGAAGCCAGTAATATTCCTCCCCACCAGGTTGTGACAACCAAGAATGTCTCTAGACATTGCTGGACAGTCCCTCGTTGCAAAACTGGTCCCAGTTGAGAATGCATGCCTTAGGTCTTCCTCAGACCTGCTGATTTTATTCTCTCTTGGTCAAGGCCAGACTGGACCCAGGTCCCTGGGATCAAGTGCTTATTGGCTTCTACTCTCTACATGGAGATTCTCTTCCACTGCCCCCACCTGGCCGCAGACAAAATCCACTTGGGCCTCAATTTACCTGCTGTAGTCACTCCCCTGAATGGTCAGAGGGCGCCGGCCGAGCACACAGCAGCCTATCCTAGGCTGGAGGACAAGGTGAACTCTTAATGCCCACTGCTCTACTGGTCAACTAGGGGCACTCAGATTTTGACAACCAGATAGGATCCCCTCAAACTCTTATTTCCCTGGACAGGTGAAATCCTCTTCCCATACAAAGATCTGCCCCCTACCCCATCCTGGATTTCTGCACATCTTCAGATCCTTCATCTTTCCTCTGGGGTCCAATGTCCATGTGGGCTTTCTCCAGGAAGCACAGACCAGGTCTCAAAAGTTAGCATCTTTTTTGATTTCCTGCCAAAGGGTTCACTTGTATAACAATATTAGTTTCTGAAGCTTTCTCAGAAAGGAATGGTTTATATTACAAATTCTACCAAAAACAACTTAAAAATGTCAGTTAGGTATATCTCTTCCCCAAACTCCCTCAGCTTTTCTACCACTTGCTGGGGGTGGGGGTGGGGGCAGGGGTGGGGGTGGACGGGTTTATTTTCTTTTAGGACCTCCTCCAAATTGTTAGTCTTGACTGTCCTCCAGGTTTCTCTCTCATACAGATTATTTTTCTTTTGTTGCTTTAAGGTTGCAATTCTCAAAGTGTGGTCTTAGAGATACCCTAGTCCTTAAGATCCTTTCGTGGGGTCTGCGAGGTCAGACCATAGTAATACTAAGTGACTGCTTGCTTTTTTCATTCTCTTTTTTTCTCACAAGCCTACAGTGGAGTATCCCAGGAGTTACATGATGTGTGATGACATTTTATAATGAAATATGTCAACATTCATTTGAACCAGTGTTTTCCAAATGACCAATGCATGATGTTACAAAATCATGCCTAAATGAAAGAACCATTCAAAGTGCAAGAGACTTCAACCAGTATGTTTATTTATACAGTTTTAGATTCATCATTGCAACTGGCCTTTAAAAGACTACCATTTGTAGAGCTTTGGGGCTGCATCAAAGAAGACTGTCCACAATTATCTGAAAAGACTAGTAAAGTTGCCCCTCCCCCAACCACACATCTATATGAGGCTGGATTTTCTTCATATACTTTAATGAAAACGACATAACACAACTGATCAAACATAGAAGCTGATATGAGAATCCAGCTGATTCTATTAAGGCAGATAATAAAGAGCTTTGTGAAAATGTAAAACAATGTCACTCATACTAAATTATGTTTGGAAAATATAGTTATTTTTCATAAAAATATGTTATTCAAACATAAACTGGTTTTATTACTACGTTTAAGTGAGTTTATAAGTATTTGACCGTTTTCAAGTTTTTAATTGCAGCTATGGCAAATGTTGACAGATATAATCTGCATAAACAAAGGCTCTTTGAGGTTCTCAATAATTTTTAAGAGTATGAGGAAGTTCTGGGACCAAAACTTTTGAGAACTACTGTTTTAGAGCAACTTGTCTCTTTGGTTCCTATCCCAAATCTGCTGTATGAATATGTGAAATTGCTTAAGCATTGACCAAATTCCAGGCACTTTGTTAAGTATTTTACATGGGGCTTAATTATTGTTAACTCTGGGAGGTAGGTATAAGTATTGTTCACATTTACAGTCAAGGACACTGAGGTTTAGAGAAGATTAGAAACTTGCTTAGCATCACACAGCTAAAAAGTAGTAAAGGAAACTAAATTTAAGTGTCTGACTCTAGAAGGCTTCATCTTAGCTACTTTCCAACCTAACTCAGCTGAAAAAAAATGAAGTCCTTTTCATGAACAAATTCTGCTTTGCTTAGAGAGCAGTGGGTGTTGTAGGTTCATTTGACAAATGTCGTTTTGGTGATACTCCTTCTCTGCTCACTGCATCCATATATGGGAGCTGAAGCTGCCCTGTGGGAAATGAAGACCCTAGGTGCACCTTAGACATCATTCTGCAGGCACAGAGGTGGCCTTTCTCTGTGTTCCTTTTATAGTCTCCAAGTCTCTACCAATTGTGTATTTCTCCAGGGGATGCTCAGCTATCACCCAGTGGCTGAGCCTTGGATAAGTACCTGGCATGCGGGGATTTGGTCAAGTGCGCAATGAGCAGCAAATCCAGGCTCCGAGTGGACTCAAGGCTTGGTACCTCTTACAGCCCAGAAACTTCAGCAGGAGGCCCTCTCCTCTGGGTGCTTCCAGAGCCCACAGTCATGCCTCCGTAGATGCCTGGAACAGAAGTCTCCAGTGTCTTGTGATAATTGGTGATCACCTCATCACAACTGCTTTAAGCTGCAGTCTGAGGTGCCTTCACTGGGGGTCTCAGTTGGTATGAAGACAATCACCATTTCAAGACACACCATCTGGAAAATTCTCTCATGATATGAATATTGTAAATATTTACATAACCTTCCTCCAGCCTCCACTGCCATCTCAGAAGCAAGAAAATTGTTCAGAAGTCTGGACTTTTACCCATAGTATTCGTAAAGTATGCTATGGGCAATGAGAGCATCAACATCTGTGCCCTGCCACTTAACTCTTTACAGAAATTACTTCTTTGTGACTGAGATGGCATTTTAGGTTGGAAATGGAGAGTTGTGACATTTAACTAATTTGCCCAAAGGCACCCAGTTAGTAAATGACTTTGGAATCAGACAGAACTTGGCTTGTCTCAACCTCGACCCTGATAGTAGTTATTTGTGCAATTTCAGCATGGTGCCTAATGCTTCTAAGCCTTGATTTCTGTATCTGTAATATGAGGATAGGATGCTTAATTAAGCACCATAAGATTAAATAAGGAATCCCAAGTTCTGAGCAGAGCATCTTGCATGTGCTCAATAAATTCATCTGTGATGACAGTTGTCCTGTTACCTAGATTACTGTTTTACAACCCTGTCCCTGACTTGCTGGCGTCCTGGACAGCAGTTGTCTTATGTTCAGTAAATGCCTAGCACAATACTTGATATGTGGGGTATTGGATATATGTCTGAATGAATGAATGACAAATGTATAAATGATGAGATCAATGACACAGGAGATTTTTATTGATCAGTGAATTTCTAAATTGAAATGCTGGGAAAACTCATTGAAAAAAATCAGAGTCCCAGAAGTGACTACTGAGAGTAAATAGTGACAAATGAGACTGAAGAAGATCCTTGGGCAGGAAGGCAGTCAGAGAGCAGAGTGTCTAGCTGACCCACGTAGGCACCTGCACATAAGTGACAGACTGATGGCAGACCCTTGCTGGAGGTCTGTCAAAGTGTTTTTTTATGTAGGTAACTTCTAAACTAGGTGATTTGCAGGGAATTGGGAAGTTTCTTCCACCCTCCAAAATCAGTCAGTAGGGGATGATTCCTTTGGATTAAGTAATGTTTAGAGTACTATGACTGCAGTTAAAAAAAAAAAGAGAGAGAGACCCAAACATGCATATTTAACCGCATTGGCAGGATGTCTGTGTACATGGGGTGGCCCAGTTCCATGAGGTCATTCAGGAACTCAGCTTAATGGAGGTTTGTCAGATCACCCTGGAGATTGTCTCCCTTCCAGGAAGCTGAGTGAAGAAAAGTTCATGGTGAAGAGCTGTAGGGGAGGGGTTCATGGGGCAGATTTCAGGTAACACTTAACACTTCTATCTCTATTTCATGGGCCAGAACTCAGTCACATGACCACACCTGACCAAAGTGTGTCTGGGAGTCTGGGAAATGGAGTGACTGGCTGGCCAACCACTTTCCCGTAATAAGGGGGCAGTAAGGAAGAGGAACAGACATTTGGTGAACCATGGACTGTCTGTGATACCTTGTAAGGAGCCAATATCTCTGGGAAGGGCAGTTTCGTGTAAATCAGGAACATTGTCCCTACCTCAATAGGAAGGCTTTATCCCAGGAAAGGTGGGGGAGAAAAGTCAGAGCTATAAAGCTGAGTGGTGCATGCCGTGGGAAGCCTAACTGGGACTGACCTCTGGGCCTGGGGTCCTAGACACCTGGGTGTGAGAGGCTTTAGGAGAGGAGAAGTGTCAGAGACAAAAGGTCTGTGAAATCACAGTTTGGTGGAAGCCAAGACATGGCTGCCCTACAGAGAGGCAACATGGCGCTTGTGGGCGGCCTTTGCAGTAAAGCACTTATAAGCCATCTGGGGGCTCCACTCAGGTGCTGTGAGCTGTGGCCGGAGAATAAGGACCTACTTCCCCCCTCACTGCTTTTTCCTCCTCCAGGGAGGCCAGTCAGCCTCATTATGTCTCTACGTGGATTTTATAGTTCTGGATTTGAGCCTAAAAGTTGCATGTGGTTTTCAAATACTTATTTTATCACACTCCACGATTACTTCCATTATGTGTGGCTAACATTTGAGTCTTTTCAGATTTAGTAGGGATATAAAAGGCTTAAATAAGTCCAATATCAGATGTGTCTGGGATTCCATTTCTTGCATGCACATTGTAAATAAACGCTGATGAAAAATATTTTAGTTCCAAATTCTGCCACCCCAAATCCTACAAATATGCACATTAAAGCCCCATAATCCCATAAAAGCCTTTTTACTTGTAAATAACACTATCTTGTTTTCCATCTCAAATTTCTTCTCCTGTAATTACACAATATTTGGTTTCCCCTTTTTAGGCAATTCAAATTAAAACTTATTTCATTTCGTAATTACAAACATTCATTTTGAGTAAGGACTAATCTGACAGGAATTTGGTTCCAGTGATACTGTAACCCAGACTCGCAATTGCAAAGCAATCCATCTCCTGACTAATGTCTTGGAATCTTTTAAAATTCTACTCCAGCTAAACATTTGCATTTGGAAAGTTTTATCCCTTTCCCTGAAATAATAATGCTTTATTAAGAGCACTGTGTGATCTGATTTTTAAAAAAAAATAATGATTGAAATCAAAGACCTCAAGATATAAAAAATTTAAAGGGTGAGCCATTTCACCTTCTTCCTTTTGGGTGATTTTTATAACTCCCATGAGTTCTGGAAGAGAACGTTGCTTGGAAAAATG
Source organism: Camelus dromedarius (assembly GCF_036321535.1). NCBI lineage: Eukaryota > Metazoa > Chordata > Mammalia > Artiodactyla > Camelidae > Camelus > Camelus dromedarius. The sequence goes on from NC_087439.1 coordinate 82,745,953, forward strand.
TTCATTATTAAGTTCGTTTTCAACCATTTCCTGGAAAAGGAGAAAGAAAATATTTTTGTCTGGGTATCATGATAGGTGGTAATTTTGAAATATTAGATAAAGTATATGTTATTACTATTCTCAGTGTGGATAGAGGAGAAAAAGAGCATGCTGACTGCACATTTAGGAGTGGATAGTTAATATCTAGGGAAACACAGTCTTTATTAACTAGAAAACACATTGAGAGAAAGCCAAATGAAGTGCTTGCATGATCACTGTTTATCTATTGCAGTGTGAAAACTGGTCCAAAACGTAGTGGTTTACGACAGTGATTTATCAGAATCTGTCACAGCTGTGGAGGTTGATGGGCTCAGCCAAGCAATTTTTGCTCATTGGGGTCCTTCATGTTGCAGTCAGATGGAGGCTGAGGCTAGGGGCATCTGAAGGCCTCATCACTCACATGTCTGGCTCTGAGGCTGGAACGCCCTCAGGCTGGTTGGACATCTCTCTCCCAGCAGCCTCAACACGTGGCTAGCCCAGGCTTCCTCAAGGCGTGGTGGTCTCAGGATAGTCAGATTTCTTACATGGAAGCTGATCCTAACTGCCCCCTCCGCCACCCCCCACCAGACCAAAGCAGAGTTTCCAAGGCTTTTTCTAATTTATCTTTTGAAATCCTGCAGGGTCAGCTGCTGCCTCATTCTGTGGGTTATGAGTGAGTCAGGGACAGTCCAGTTTCAATGGGAGGTGATTACCCAGGGTCGTCAATAGGTGTGGTTTATTCAGGGGCCATCTTTGCGGGCTGTCTACCAGCAACACTAAGCTGTCGATGAGTTTGCCTACTCAGATAGTTTAATGGGTGAAATGATGAGTGTTCGTATTCTGAAGGATTTGAGTTGGTAAGAGCGAGGAGGAAGGGAGCAGATGGTTGCTCTTTGTTAGGACTATCTCACAGTTTGAATTGTGGGTGTGTGTGTGTGTGTTTGGGTGGTATTTTGGTGGGATTTTTTTTGGTATGTCCAATAATTAAATTTTTTATTGAAGTATAGTTGATTTACAATGCTGTGTTAGTTTCTGGAGTATAGCATAGTGATTCAGTCATACGTGTGTATATTGCTTTTCATATTCTTTTTCATTATAGGCTATTACAAGGTATTGACTATAGTTTCCCGTGCTAGTCAGTAGGACCATGCTGTTTATTTATATTTATGGTAGTTAGTATCTGCAAACCCTGAACTCCCAGTTTATCCCTACCCCTGGCCCTTCCCCGCCTGGTAACCATAAGTTGGTTTTCTATGTCTGTGAGTCTGTTTCTGTTTTGTAAATAAGTTCAGTTGTCACATTTTTTTTAGGATTACTCTGATTACCACTGCAGTTTGAGCTAGGCTAAGGTCAGGGTGAGAGAGATATTAAGTGCCCACTCTGTGCCAGGTTCTGTAGTACACCCTTTAAACATTTAATGTCATGGTTGTGAGACTATTAATGTAAGATCATGTTCAAATCCTTGGAGGCTTTGCCACTTACAGGCCACGGAATCAGAACAGGGTAAGTTTCTTAACTTCACTGGGTCTCAGTTTTCTCATATGTTTGAGGGGCTCTTCTTCATGGAGAGAACCACTCAGTTCTTTTTACACTTTTTTAGTGCCCCATTTATTGATCTCATGAATTTATTAATCAATGAGTACTTAAAGATATATAAAAGCTTAACCATTTCTCTCTTTATATTCTATTTCTATAACGAATAAATAAAAATTCATGAATTTAACAAATGACATTTTTGAAAACATGTAAACAGTGATTACTGATTAAATCTAAGGTGTCTAAATATTTAATTAAAATGGTAAGTCTAATTTATCATGTACTTCTGAATGTTTTAAATACTTTGGAAGGCAGACAACACTCAGACAGTATTAACATGTTTGCAGTAGTTATCAGGACCCTTACACCAAAACCTGGTATAAATATGGTAGTACACCTATTTGTTTATTCGTATCTTTATTCTTATTCTGTTTATTTTTTTCCTTGGCAGAATGATTTGGTGCATTTACTTACCTGGAGCTTCAGAGTGATGTTCCCTGACCTAATGAGGTTATAGATAAAGGTTGACATTTTTTCTTTTGCTCCCCTGTTCCCTCCCCAAGTCAGAGCTCCTAATTCCCAACCCCTGTTTTATTTTCCTACATAGCACTTTTCATCAATGGATATGCGTATTGTACTTATGTACTTGTTCTTGTGCATTTGTACTTTGTGTGTCTCTACATCCATGCAGATCTTTTTTTTTTTTTTTTTGCCTTTTTTGTTCACTGTTGTAATCTCAGTGTCCAGGACAGTGCCTTGCACGTAAGAGTTGCTCACAAAGATTTGTTACTTGAATAGGTGATGGGTTCTGGATCAGGATATGAATTAGCTCATGAGACTCGGGTGTCTCTTCCATAGAGATTTTGATTGGCTGCTCTGTTGGGCAGGCTCTGATCCAAGTCAGAGGCCATCCATTTTATGGTGAACTGTACCAACTAGGGGCTTTGACTAGAGTGATAGTTTCTATTCTTCTTGAGCAAGCCTTTCTCCTGAATCACACTGATTTTTAATCTTACAGTTAGGGAACCTGGTAAATATATTTTAAAGTTGCTTGTTCTGAACTGGGGCTTTGTCTGTGTCAGTCACATCTAAAACTTGGGACAGTTTGGTGCCCTAGAATGGCAAGTTTCTTTCTCATTGACTATTAAGACCTATAATATTAAAACCTACATCAGAGAGTTGAAAGGATTAAGTGGGATAATCAACATAAGGTGAATAGAACTGTGCCTGACACATATTACACTCTCATTATTATTGTTCTTATTAATAAAGCTATTTTCAGTTATTATCCTTGCTAGAAAGAGGGCTATTTTTCTTCTCTATAGGTGTTTATGAGGAATTCCTTTGTCTGAATTTGAATGACAGGATATGTGTGTTGTGTATTTGCACCTAGAGAACCAGCCCCATATCTCTACAACAGGTGCTAAGCGAATATAAGAAAATGAATTACAAATGAATCCTAGAGCAATAAAGGGTTGTCTGTTCCCAACTTTCCCTTCCTCTCTGCACAGCTCCTTGACCTACAGACAGTAGGAGGGCAAATGCAGAGGGGCTTAATGTTTGTTAAGCACATTGTACATGCCATGAATTTTGCTGGGTGATATACAACTGTTGTTTATTCCAACCAACAGCCAACTGAGATCTGAGGGTTTTTTTTAAAAAAGATACCAGTTTTGGGGGGTGGGAATAGCTCAGTAGTAGAGCACATGCTTAGCATGCACAAGGTCCTGGATTCAATACTCAGTACCTCCATTAAAAGAAAAAAAAAAGGAAGAAAATACAAAGCATAAAACAAACTAAAATAAAAAGGGAAACAGACTTAGAAAGGTAAAGTCACATGGCTAGCAAGTGTCAGAACAATAATTAGAATTCACATATGATGGATTCCAAACTGACTATTTTTTTCCCATTGTACCTTTTTTAAAGGAGAAGACAACTCAAGGAACACGATTATGGCTCCTACTGGTTCTCATGTTTTTGTCAGTTGAATTATCTTTTCAGTCCCACTCATTGAGAGTTTATTACTGGGCCTCTGCTCAATCCTTATTGAGTACATTTTCCAAGTGAACACTTACATCCAGTATGGCCACATCCCTAATGTCAGTCGAATACACAGATGCTAATGGCATTTATCTGTGGAACTGACAGTAAAATTACTTAAGTATAATTATACTCTATTATGCTAAGATATAATTATGCCAGTATTTCAAGAAGATATAGTCCTAGAAATGGAAGCCATAAGTATACATTTTAAAATTAAACGGATATTATAAAATTACCCTCAAAAATGATTTTAATAATTTACACCTCAAAATGTTTTGCTTATATGGATGTCTTCAGTTTGTATCATTTCTACCAATATTTTTGGAAAATACTGCTTTAATGTGCATGAATTTATTAATGAAGTTGTGCCCTATTTTTTATTTGCTTATTAGCTATACAATTTCATGTGTTGTGTGAATTCTTGTTCATATTTTTTTGGCCATTTTTATATTGATTTTTTTTTATTATTCATTTGTAGGAATTTTTGTGCAGAGATATTAACCCAGATCATTATAGGTGTTACAAATACTTTTTGCGTATTCTGTCATTTGCCTTTCAACTTTGACCACAGAATCCATTTTCCTAGCAAAATTATTTTGTAAATGTCATCTCAAGAAAGAATATAATCTGTTATGAATGTTGGCCTGCTAATAACAGTATTAAATAAATATGTTTAATGCATGAAATAATAGTCACAGAACTAAATTATCCTCTGGAAAAAATACTGAGTTCAATATATGGGAGAGCTCACTCTAGAAGACATAACAATATAATTTTTCACCTGCCAGAAGTATAGCACTATATTATAAACAGCAAAATAATGTCTGGAGAAATATATCTCAAAATAGAATGAGATAAAGTAGTTCTGTACTTTAGACAGTACTTTAGAACTACTTTAGACAGTAATAGCAAAATATTCTTAGATTCTAAAGTTGATATATAAGAGGAAGTAATTTGAGTAGAAAGGAAAATCCTGCTTTAGTGGCTCAAAAAGCCCCATTCCAAGAAAATCTTCTTCCCTTTTGCTAAACAAACCTACAGGACAATTTCCGTTTGCATGACATGAGTTCTTCCACTGTTGTCTGTTATTTGTCACCGCTGGCCCAGGAGGGGTATTTACTAGGCAGTTTGACTGAGATGGCAGAAGTTGGGTAACAGGAAAAATCTTGGCTCTCTCACTTATTATCTGTATAGACTTGCACAGTTTACTGAGTTCCTTAGCCTCAGTTTCCCACTCTGTAAAATGGGAATAAGAATGCCTACTCACAGTGCCTACTCATGTGAAGATTAACATGAGAGAAGATGTATGAAATTGTTTTACAACCCATACATGGCTACAGATCATAAATTATTCCATTTGACTGTTCCTTCATAACAGTACTTTCCAATCATGAATGTATTAATCAGTTCAGGTACCTTTTACTGAGGAAATGAGTTATGGGAAGAAAAGAAGACATGGCTTCTGCTTTAATCAGACTTCATATCTAATAATTATACTTTGCATTTATATAACACCTTTGGGTTTACAAAGTGCTTTCACTCACTGAATCGTTTACCCATTCATTCATTCAATCATGGAACTGGAGGATGGAGTCCTTGACCTCAGGGTTGGAGAAAACACAAGTACACAGAAGAGTAAATGAAATACGTACAAGTTAGCAAACTTGCTGTGGAAGAATGAAGTATAGGGCAGGATGGAGAATGACAGGTGTGGTGGGGGGATGACAGGTCTATTAGGAGGGAGGTTGGAGAACATCTCTGAGGCAGTCACAGTCAGGGCACACTGGGAGTTCCTGCAGCAGGAAAGGATTTAGTAAGATCAAAGAGCAGAACCAGCTGGGGGGTGTGTCCCCAAGACAGAAAGTGCCACGAGCTCAGAATGGAGAGACAGCGTGGGGCTGGATCCCGGAGGGCTCTCTAAGCCACACTAAGGAGTTCGGATTTTATTCTGAGTGCAGTGTGAAACCACTGGAGGCTTTTAAACCAGAGAATTTCCAAATGTGGAGAAGATCACTTTCCTGAGAATGGATTGTATGGGGTAAGAACGGAGGTGGGGAAACCACTAAGGAGGCTGTTGGATTAATGAGGGGAGAAAGAATCTTTGTGTAATGACGACCAGTGGAATTTGTGGAGACTAGAGCAGACACATAAGCTCTTCACCTACCTAACTTCGTCTCGTCCGTCGGAGGGGCTCAGGGGAGGAGATGGGATTTCACCCCGTTCTTAGGATAGCAGTGCTCTTTATTTCAGTGGTTCCGAGAGTTGAATGGAAATGATCGTGGCAAGCAAGTGATTGTACTGCGGGTTTATTTCAGCTGAATTGCCTTAGAGTTATCCATATCGAACATCTACAGTTGTAGATTCTGTGTTAATGTGTTAAGGCTACCATCGCAAAGTACCACAGACTGGTACTTAAACGACAGAAACTTATTTTCTCCCAAATCTGGAAGCTGTAAATCTGAGATCAGAATGTCAGCAGGGTAGTTTCTATCTGAGGCCTCGCTCCTTCCCTTGCAGTTGGCTGCCTTCTCCCGTTGTCTTCGCATGGTCTTCCCTCTGCTTGTGTCTGAGTCCGAATCTCTCCGTATGAGGAGACCAGTTATATGGGATTATGTCCACCCTAATGACCTCATTTTTATTAATTTACCTCTTTAAAGACCCTGTCTCCAAATACAGTTATATTTTGAGGTACTGCAGGTTGGGACTTCAACATATAAATTTTGGATGGAGACACAATTGAGCCCGTAACAGAGTCTAGGACGAAATTTGGGCAATCAGGCATGGTAATGAAAACCAGGATCTAGTTAGCTTATTTCTGGCATGTGCTGAAATGGCTGTGTTTCTGCTAAGTCTGAAAGAAAAAGACGTGGTTTCCTTTTATAATTGGTGCCAACTGTGATGACTTAAATACCTCCTCAAAGGATGGTTTAGCACATTCACTAAGCCTCAGTTATACCACCGGGTTACCTCTCATTAATATTTATGTGATTTGTGCTCTTTCTTTAAGAGTAATATTTTAACTTCTCTTCACCTAGGTACATTTTGAGGAAAAAATGCAGTAAGAACAAACATGAGCTATTGTTGATCCTCTGCATTTGGCAATTTTGTGCTTTCCCCACTTTCTGTGTGAAATCTAGCTGTGGGAGTCGATTTCCACGCACATTCGTAGCTGTGGTGTTTGGAGGCACCGCTTCCTTGGCTAAAGGGACCAGGGACCAAGCCACAAGCTGTTCAAAAGGGATTAGCACCGCTCTCCCTGGACACAGCTTGAGCTCAGGGAAAGATGAAATTGTGAGGAAAAGACAGTCAATGTGAGGGGTGGGTGAGGTTGGTAAAGGATGGGGAAACCCCAGTAGTCTCCCTGTGGGCACTCTCTGGCCCCATGGCTACATGATCACTCATAGGTAGCAGTTTGAACTTTTCTTTGCTAGGGAGAGAGATTTATTGCTATATAGAATTCAGTTGGCGTTTTGATATTAAAGTGCCTCAGGCAGATTTTGCATGAGCTGGTTACAAAGCTTTGAGACTAACAAGGTACATGAATGTTTACCACTTTGTGTGTAACATCGAGTCCCAACCTATGAAAAATCTCTCTGTCCTCTGTCTGAATTACCACGATCAGAACCGGGAATGACTACTGGAAGCTTCAGGAATCGAGTTCTGAATCCAGAGAGTTCTTTTTGGATCTTGGTGTTGGACCAGGACCTGTGGTTTTGGGAAGATGACGAGATGAAATGGCCTTGCCTTTTCATCAGAGAATTTCATCTGGTTCCTTAGAAAGTCCTTGGGGCCTTTGGCTTCCGTCACTCTAGGCTAAGCAGAAAGAAAGCTGGCTTTGGACTCAGACGTTGGCAGGACCACTATGAGTTGTGTGAACTCTCTGAGCCTTAGTTTTCACACTTGAAAATAGGAATAATAACTCTCAGATGGCTTGGGTCATAGAAGAGCTTGATCAATCCTTGTGGACTGAATTACTGTTTCCTTCCTTACCTCAGATCAGCCTTCCTCTGCCCCACTTCCTGATCCTCTTTATTACCATGTCTGTATCAGAAGCATTTCTTAGGGATGGTTTTTGATATTTTAATGTAGCTTCAAGTAAACTTAGGACGCTGCTACTGTCTTAGGGCTTCTTTAAACTTTGTTTCTAACCATGGAAAGGTCTATGACCTCTTAAAGGGGTTTTAAGTATTATTAAGTGGAAGTAGGTGGTGAGGCATTGGTAATACCTTCCAAAGTACGCCCCATGGGTGACCATACAGCTGTGCCTTAACACGGGGATGGTTTGGGCTGCTATAATCCTGGCATCATTATAATTTTTATCATCATCCTCATCATCATTACCATCCTCACCATCGTCTCCTCCTCCTCCTCTTGGTTTTTCTTGATCATGATCATGATTTGCGATCATAAGTGTCCGAGTGGTTTTTCTGTTACTGGGTCACTTGGAACAATGAATGTTTCATAACGGTAACTGCTTTCATAACCTCCAAACTGTTGAGCTTAGGTGATTGTCATTGACACATTCCATGTTATACCTATCAGTCTTCTGTCCCTATTGTCTGTACTGTCACTTAACCCTTGGGAAGAGCTCAGTTTTTGTATACAGACAAAAACTATTCAAACTCTGCTACTACTGTATGAATTTGTAAGCTGTGTGAACTTGGAAAAATTCCTTACCTTCTCTGAGCCTCAGTTTTCTCATCTGTAAAATAAAAACAATAAATAAATGACAACATTGAAGAAGTACTGAACTAAGTAAAAAGAGTATGTTTAGAGCACTTACAGTTCTGGGCACATGTAAGTGCTCAATTAATGGTTATTATTATTATTAATACTGATTCTAATAGAGTGTAAAAATCCCCCAAGATAACATCTAGCATAAAGTAATGTTCAGTAAGTGGTAGTAATGGTTGTTATTTTCATTATTTTTATTGTTACAAGAACCCATCAAAACTTAACATAAATCTTCCACCCATCCCTATACTTTCAAAGGAGCCTGACTTGACCCAGCCTGAGCAGGTGACATCCAATAAAAATGAGCCTTTAACTCACAGCTCCAACGTCGGCAGTTGCCATGGACTTACCATTTTCATCCTCCATTTTGCTCCTCCATCTCTGCTCTGGTCCTTGTCATCTGGATTCTGATTCCTCCGTTTGACCTTGCTCACCCAACTCTGTGCACATCCCTAAGACTCATGGCCTGCTGACTGTGCGTTTTTTACTTGGAAACTGAACATGGCTCACCCCATCTTCTGCCTCCCCTGTGCCACCTCCCAGGTCTCTGCTTTTCCCTGGCTTCTGTTGGGCTCTGAGATTCCCAAGGGGGCCTTGGACAAAATCTACCGTGGTCTGGATTTGGTCATCAGGAAGTCTTTGATCAATCAAATTGCCTTCTTATTTATTATCACAAAACGTCTGTTTGTCATGAAATTCTATCTTGCATCCTGAAATCTGCTCCATAGATAATGTCTCATCTTCTCTACTAGTTTACTTGGCTTGTAAGAGGATCCTCAAGTTAATTCACCTTTCCACCATGGTGAGAAGGCTGCCAGCAATCTCCTATTCTTATAGTATTGGCAATATTTTGTCCATTCTGACTCTCACTCTCTGGCCCCTATTTTTATGAAGGTTGCTTTACAGGGCTCAGCCTAATTATGGGGAGGGTCATTAGTCCAATGGGTAGAGCACATTCAAACACATTTGGCAGAGCTGCTCTGGGTCTGTGCCAGAACGTCTAGAGAGGAGAGACCACAGTTCTTGCCAAAACCCTGAGTCCCACTGCTGGCCCATGAATCCCGCTACTTAAGGGTTTTGCCAGCCCTAATTTTAATTAAAAGTTTGGTCATACAGTTGCGTGATGCCTCCGCTCTTTTTTACCAGAATTCAACAGACTTCCATATCCTATTGCTATGGACTATTATATATATACACTTCAGCCAATTCTTACCAAAATAAGCTCAATAACTAAACAGGCAGGTTTAGCTTTCTGAACTGTGAACTTCTCCTACAGAGGCTTCCCAATAACAATTAGTCAACTGTGGTCATGCTGTTAATGTTTTGTTTTGTGGGATCTGATTTTCCATGCAGAGAAGCGGACAGGTAAAAAGCTTATGAAGAAAACAGACACACACACTTCAGTAAAACAACCCAACATTTATTTCAGGGTTGTTTCATCCGGTGAAAAAGGCTGCCTTTTAGCTGCTCCAATGCTTTCTGAAACCTTTCAAGCTACAAGGAGAGTGATTCTGGTTTGTGTGGCTAAAATGTGAGAGAGGATGATTGGTTTCATTAGCCAGGGAGGAGTGATAATATGCTGCAATACTTCTCCAGTTACTGGGCACTTTATATTAATAACTCATGATGGCTGGAGTGTTTAGGTGTATATTTCAAACTCAGTGTAAAATACCATGCCATTAAGAATTTAAACACATTCTAATTTAATTATGGCCAAGAGCTGGTTCCAAGTGATCCTGTGTTTTTGTTGGCTGGTTTCAACATTGCAAATTTTGAATATGGAAAGATTTATTTTCTTTTACTCTTTGCTTCTTTTATTCTGAATTGTGAAAAAAACTTAATCATTTAAAAGAGCACACATTTGGAAAATGAAGTGCCATTGAAGTTACGGAAAATTCTAGTTTTCTTCAATACTGTTTTGTTTTCCACGTTGAAATGTGCCAATTTTTTTCTCGCCCGTGATATATTGATTACTCACAAGTTCTTTTAACCTCTTTTTTTGTCCTTAAATGACTTTTCCATTCCTCAAATGGCAACACTCTTGTTACGTAATTTTTCCATCATGGACTAAAATGGGATCATCCAAGTCAACTTGGGATGTGCTCAGTTATCAGTGACATCTGGGGAACTAGGGGAAGATGTGACTCGAATGCCTATGGTCAGCTTATAGACCTGTCAGCCCCCTTGAGAGCCAATTCTCATTAATCCCCTGCCGTCTCCAGCCATGGGGACCTTGCAGTCTCCAGACATAGCAGGCTGTCATCTCCCTAAGTATAAATCTGGGGTCTCTGAGTTCTCTAGAACTTCTAATTGTTTAGGAAAGACAGGATGATAGGGTGGGGAAGTGTGTCCTAATGATTTTTGTATTATAAAAGTTAAGTTAGGAAATACATCCAATTTAATTTGGAAAAGGAACAAGCACACCAATCCAGTTTTCTTATATAAACTACAAAATGGAGAAAAAAAACAAGAATTGTTTGGTTGGGATAGGGTGATGAAAGAATCCAAATGGCTCAGATATGATTTTCGGGGGACAGTGAAATTAGCTTTTTGGATTTATAATTTGAAAAAATACGTATGTCAACAGATACATGGTTTGAAGGTATCTTTCTTGCTTTGATGGTTCTGAGTGGCAGGGAATCATTTTCAGGAAGTGTGTAGCCAAAAGGACTGTCCCTTGGGAAAAGACTCTGGTCTCTACAGTCCTTTGCTGCCCTCTCGTTTCAGATGTTCCCCTCTGTCTTGCTCTTTCTAGGGAGATTAGAGCTGGCACTACACAAGTGGCAGGCCATCCAGGAGTGTGAAAAGATCTGTAACATTTTTGTCAAATAAAAAAAAAAAAATCCAAAAATAATTAGACAAAAATACTAAATTTACATCTAAGAATTATTTATTGGCATGTCTCCTGGCCCCATTAGGCTGTGAAAGCCCTTCAAAGAGGCGTTATGAGCTAGTGCATGGCTCGGAGCAAGCTCACAATCAATATTGAATAAATGAATTAATAAACAACTTGGATTTAAAGGAAAGACATAAGAACCATATGAAACTGCCCACAAATGAAGTTACAGTGCTAGTGGAGAGAGGTCAGTACCTATGAGCAATGCAGGGGAGAACTGAACCAGGTGTATTCCTCTAGGATGACACCCATTAGTCACTTGCATTTTGCCTATTTGTATTATTAATGTATAGGATGATGCTTTATCTTCTGATTTTTTTCTAGTTAACCACTTAACTATCTTCCCATATGGCCTCAAAGTCCTTGTGTTTTATTTTTAATAGATGATTACTCTTCCACTGAGTTGCTGTAGGATGATTTTCTTAAATTTGATGTCCTGTTGAATTATTAGTGTGATTGTTGACTCAAAGGAAGTGGACATTGTGATGACTTTTGCTATTGATGGCCTTATTGTGACTTAAAAAAAAAAAAGCTAGCACAAATTGACATGGCAATCAGCACAGAGGAGTGAACCAATTTCCAGTCTGAGTCTACCAGCAACCTCTCCCAGACCCACTTTGAAAATACTACCTCCCACATTGTACACTCCCCTCACCACAAACACCCACAGCCACTTCCTGAGGCTTGCCTCTATAGGACACCAAAACATTCAGAGGGAAAGAAAAACGCTCCAAATGCTTCCCAGATGTCTGAATGTGTGGCATAATTTGGCATCGAAATGATCGGAGTTTTCATTTTTCAATGAGATATTTTGGCAACATGCAAACACAATCTTAATGTAGTAAGTAAATTTATCCTCCCAGCCCCTAAATAGACTTAAATTCATAAAGTTTTTAATGAGCAAGTATTATGTGCCAGGTACAGCAGTGGGGGTTAAGAGAATGTAAGGCTTTAGGAAGTTTGGGAGCCGATCTGAAGAAGTTTATACTTTTAGGAAGGGTAAGATAAATATGCGTATTGTCCGTTTGGGCAAATGTCTTATAGCAAATACTCACACTTTCAAGGGAGGAGGTTGTACTTCTCACACACGTCTTTAGTTTGGAAATTTAGTATAATAATTACACTCTGGACAATATGTCCCTTGTCTACCAAGATGTTTTTCACAAGTCAGAAGAGAGAAAATGGAGATGCACAGGGGTCTGCCTAAGTCCTGAGAAGAGGGTGAGACAGGGTACAGGGTACACTCTCCCTTCCCAGAACCTCATCCTTCATCCTCTGGGCTGAATGAATAGACTCTTGTCCTGCTGGTGTGGACGCAGGTGGAAGAGATATAGAAGAAAGTCATATTCACCAAATCTCCCGGTCAGGGTTGTCTGTAAGAATTCTGATTGTTTCAGTCACATGGACTCAGCGGTAGAAGCAGACCTAGCATAACTCAATCAATTATTTTTCAGTGTCTGTCTGAATAAGGCACGATTCCAGGTACTAGAGAAGACACCTGTTCTGTAAAGACACACACTTTAAGTAAGTGACCAATTAGGAAGGTCTACTGGGAAGGATCTGATTTGAATACAGGACCTCCAGGTGATAAGATGCTTTAAGATTAAGATAAGATACATCTTTTCTGGTCAACTCATCTTTGACAAAGGAGGCAAGAATATACATTGGAATAAAGACAGTCTCTTCAGCAAATGGTGTTGGGAAAACTGGACAGCAGCATGTAAAACAATGAAGCTAGAACACTCCCTTACACCATATACAAAAATCAACTCAAAATGGATTAAAGACTTAAACATAAGACAAGATACAATAAACCTCCTAGAGGAAAACATAGGCAAAACATTATCTGACATACATTTAAATAATTTTCTCCTAGAAGAAATAAAAGCAAGAATAAACAAATGGGACCTAATGAAACTTACAAGCTTCTGCACAGCAAAGGAAATCAGAAATAAAACAAGAAGAAAACCTACGGAATGGGAGAAAATTTTTGCAAGTGAAACTGACAAAGGCTTGATCTCCAGAATATATAAGCAGCTCATACGACTCAATAAGAAAAAAATAAACAACCCAATCCAAAAATGGGCAGAAGACCTAAACAAGCAATTCTCCAAGGAAGACATACAAATGATCAAAAAGCACATGAAAAAATGCTCAATATCACTAATTATCAGAGAAATGCAAATCAAAACTACAATGAGGTATCACCTCACACCAGTCAGAATGGCCGTCATTCAAAAATCCACAAATGACAAATGCTGGAGAGGCTGTGGAGAAAGGGGAACCCTCCTACACTGCTGGTGGGAATGCAGTTTGGTGCAGCCACTATGGAAAACAGTGTGGAGATTCCTCAAAAGACTAGGAATAGACTTACCATATGACCCAGGAATCCCACTCCTGGGCTTGTATCCAGAAGGAAATCTACTTCAGGATGACACCTGCACCCCAATGTTCATAGCAGCACTATTTACAATAGCCAAAACATGGAAACAGCCTAAATGTCCATCAACAGGTGACTGAATAAAGAAGCTGTGGTATATTTATACAATGGAATACTACTCAGCCATAAAAACCAACAACATAATGCCATTTGCAGCAACATGGATGCTCCTGGAGAATGTCATTCTAAGTGAAGTAAGCCAGAAAGAGAAAGAAAAATACCATATGAGATCACTCATATGTGGAATCTAAAAAACAAAAACAAAAACAAACAAAAACAAAGCATAAATAAAGGACAGAAATAGACTCACAGACAGAGAATACAGACTTGTGGTTACCAGGGGGGTGGAAGGTGGGAAGGGATAGACGGGGATTTCAAAATTGTAGAATAGACTACACTGTATAGCACAGGGAAATATACACAAAATGTTATGATAACTCACAGAGAAAAAAATGTGAAAATGAGTGTGTATATGTCCATGAATAACTGAAAAATTGTGCTGAACACTGGAATTTGACACAACATTGTAAAATGATTATAAATCAATAAAAAATGTTAAAAAAAAAAGATACATCTTTTCTGGATGAGAAGTCAGTGATTCAAAGGAGGAAAGTGATTGACTCAATGCGACACAATTTATTGATGTCAGGATAACAGGCAAGACTCAACCCTTCCAGCTCATGGTCTCCTAGGCTCCTGTTTTCTTTTCTACTCTGTGTTCCATTTCATGTTCATTTCCTAGCTAGGAAAAGGCAGCAAATAGAGGAAAAGAAGTGAATAATTATCTGGAACACATTCATTATTGAGTGACCAGTCTTCCCCAGATTCTGCTCTGATGGTAGATCCCAGAAACGGCCACACTTCTTCACCCCTTCCTGTAGCTATATGATTTCCTATGCAACTTCACTGCTCCTCCCAGTGAGATGTGGAGTTCACTTCCACACTGCTGTAATTTGAACTGGCCCTGGGGCTGGTTTTGGCTAATAGAGGTGGCCTAAGTATCAGTGGGCCAGGACCAAACTTAAGCCTCCGAGGCTTAGGTGCTTCCGGTCTTTCTTGCAGACATCTTGAAAATTGCCCCGGGCTAGCTGTGGAAGATGCAGTCACCCCAGATGATGACTAGGCAACTGTCAGACCTGTGACTGAGGCTATCCTAGACTGTGGCCATCTCCCCACCTGCCACCTGGCTGGAGACCTATGAACCAGCCCAGAGGAAGTCAGCTACGTCTGCCCCAGGTCAGTTCAGTTGCCTGACTGGGCAATGCTAAATGCTCAGTTTTCAGCCAACAAGTTTTGGGAGTGGTTTGTTACTCAACAGTAATGATACAGCTGTGCTGGTTTCTATTTAGTCATGTGACTCTGTTTTGCTCTGGAATTCCCAGCTGCGTGTTTCCCAAGTCTCTACCACCTGAATGCCAGGAAGTATCTGGAATGTTTCCATCCTGACTCAGCCAGTCTGGATTTGTGCTGAGCCCAGAGCAAGCTCTCAAATGCCAAAGCCTATGGCACCAACATGGGAACTGTCCCAGTGTGGCCCCCTCAGAGGGCGTCATTGGAAGATGAGTTGTGTGGCAGTGGGCACTAGGAACGACCAGGGGCATGGAGTTTCTGGTGCTGTGATTCACTGAACCTTTGCCCAGGGCATCCCCCATGGACACCCAAGATCTGACCTACTTAATGCTAGAGGTAAATCTTGCTATGGACTGAATCGGGTCCCCTCAAAATTCATCTGTTGAAGCCCTAATTCTTTGTGTGACTGGAGCTGGGGACTTTGGAGAGTAATCAGGTTCAGATGAGCTCATGAAGGTAGGATCCTCATAATAGGATGAGTGCTCGTATAAGTAGAGACAGCACGGCATGCTTTCTCTCTTTCTTTCTTTCTCTCTCTCTCTGCTTCCCTGCCACATGAAGATACAGCAAGAAAGCTGCTATCTGCAAGCCAGGAAGGTAGTTCTCACCTGGACCCGACCATGCTGGCACCCTGATCTAGGACTCCAGCCTTCAGAGCTCTGAGATAACACGTTTCTGTTGTTTAAGACCCCCAGTCTAGGGTGTTTGCATGGCAGCCCCAAAGTGATACACAGCTGTTTCTAGTTAGACAGATGTTTGGCATGGCTTCAGGGGAAAATAATCGGAATGATTAAATGCATTTTTCATTCCAGATGTTTTGGCAATGTGACGACCTGGCCCATCAGTGCTTGTGGGATGGCCCTGTGGCTGTCCCAGGGAGTAGCTTCTGGACAAAGGGGGAGATGCTGGGAGGGGCCAAGGGAAGCTCCCTTCTCTTCGTTCCAGGAAAGCACATGTTCCTTTTTGGAAGGAGGGTACGTGAGCCTTTCGTCCATGGAGATTTATGTGATACATACAAACCCTTCCCTTTAGTTGCAAACAGACTACGTTAAACAAGCCTGCCTGCTAGTATGTCTTTGTCCTCCTCCTCTGTTCGGTCTGCTAGCAGCCACTACTGAATTTGTGGTTGAAAATGGCAAGGAGTAAATTCATGGCAAGGTCAAATGAGTGACAAAAACATGTCAAAAGATGAAAGTAGGTGACTAGGACTTGTCCTGGAAAGGATTCCCAGTCCTGACTATACAATGATGAATAGCATGTCTTAGTGCATAAATATGAGGTGTGGATAACTGAGCTCTTATTTAAACTCCCCCCCACCCCACTTCCCCAAACCAAGAATTCCATTAATAATGATTCTAACTTTCTCATATGTGACTCGGAGAATCAGGTTTGCTGATCACATAGAGGGAAATTCTCCACTGCAAGGTGGGCAAACTTTCTATAAACACCAGGTAGTACGTATTTCCGACTTTGCTAGCCATCAATGCTGCAACTATCCAACTTTACTATTATTGTGTGAAAGCAGCCAGAGATAACATTTAAATGGATGTGTTTATCAAAAGAGGTGGCAGTCTGGATTTGGCCCACGGGCCAGGGTTTACCAGTGTCTTCTCTACCAGGTTCAATGAGTCAATGTTTCTAAGGTGCTTTAAGCAGCACCTGGAATATGGTAATATGTTTGGAATTGTTGGCTACTGGTTTTCTTCACTTGGTCTGGAGCAAGGCTGCAGGAGCAAAGTACTGAGAAGAGGGTTAGAATATAGTGAGTCTGAGACTCAGTCAAATGAAAATAAAGACAGGGGCTTGGTTGAAGGGGAAGTACACAGAGCCCCAGCCCTTGGCAGAGAATTGCCTTAGAGATTGTGTGTCTTAGTACGTTCAGGCTGCTATAACAAAGTATCATAGATTGGCTGATTTATGAACAACAGAATTTTTTTTCTCACAGTTCTGGAGTCTGGAAGTCTGAGATCAGGGTGCCAGCATTGTCAGGTTCTGATGAGGGAGCCTCTTCCAGGTGGCAGACTGCTGCCCTCTCTCTGTATCCTCACATGCAGAAGGAGGGCCAGAGGGCTGTCTGGGGTCCCTTTTATGAGGGCACTAATCCCATTTAGGAGAGCTCCACCCTCATGACCTAAGTACCTCCCAAAGGCTTCACTTCTTAATACCATGACATCAGGGGTTAGGATTTCAACATTTGGATTTCAGGGGGACACAAACATTCAGTCCATTTTTGTGTGATTCTCTTGCCATGCCAGGAAACTAACATGTCGTGTTCCATCACAGAGCAGGCCCTCCTACCTTTCTCTTCTACATCAGCTTCATGAACTAACAGTCTATAGCTATTCTGCATGCATAAGCTACCTTGATATCCTGTACCCCACAGTATCCATCAGAATGTGAGGTTGTCACTGTGACAAGACAAAGCAAACAAAACTCTGAATGCCAAGTCAGAGTGTCATCTTGCATGATCCAGACTAAATGTCCACACTAACAATCTTCCTACAAGATTTACAAATCTTTTCACTCAATCCTGGGTACGTTGGCTTTTCCATTGCTATATTAGCTTGGTGCAGGTGTGGGAAAAGATTTGAGCATGATGAATTGTTTCTCCAAGAGCCAAAAGCTAAATGATGAAAGAATTGGATAGAAAACATGTTAACAAGATATTTTATATTAGCTCCAAGGAGCTAGACCAATTACTATGATGTGTTACATGTTCAGAAGTCAGGAAATTCTAAATTATGGTTCCCAGTATGAACGTA
This sequence comes from Camelus dromedarius, assembly GCF_036321535.1. Classification (NCBI taxonomy): domain Eukaryota; kingdom Metazoa; phylum Chordata; class Mammalia; order Artiodactyla; family Camelidae; genus Camelus; species Camelus dromedarius. Next base: position 82,763,732 of record NC_087439.1, read on the forward strand.
ACTCAGACCCTTTGCACATGCAATATTTTATATGACTGTATATGGTGTTAACTTTAATGCTTTAACATCTATTCTTAATGTGGCAACTATAAATTTGAATTTCTTGACTTCAGAGGTTATAACATTTAACCATACAGCTGCATTGACATACTTATTGCCTTCAAGTATTTTTTGGTGTAATGTTTTGACAAATCAACTCTCTATATGGATAGGTCTGGTCTTTTTTGTTATCATACAAAAAAAAAAAAAAAAAGACTGTGGCCTGTGGCCTGCCACTGTTTAGCTTCATGGCCTCTCTAGGTTATTTGAACTAAGTGGGATGTAACTAAACCATTTTCACTTTCTAGTGGTTTCTACATCAAGTCACATCTTGAGGAAGAAGGATTTTTCTGAACATTGTTGTAACATTTATTTCAAGAGGTTTGGTCACCCTAGAGATGGCATGGAAAATGAAAGAGAAGTGCAGAGTTTGATTCCAGGTTGCACTATGCACATTGTAATAACTGTGAATGGAATCCCCTTGAGTTTAAAATCTAATGTGAGAGTCCAATGGGAGATTTATAAAGGAAAGATTCTGCGCTCTGGGAGTATAAGCAATTTTTTCTTATTAAGAAACTGGCATCAGGGCTTCTTGTTCCTTCTCTCTATATTTCTTTACTCCTGTGTGCACATTGTTTTAGGCAAATGGGTTTCTCTAGTTTTGGAGACATCTATCTTCCTTTTTCCCCCATCCCTGTACTCAGGGCTACAGCTTTCTCTGGTCTTAACAAGTAGGTTGTGAAGCAGCTGTCCTGACCATGTCAGGCAAGAAGCTAGAAGGGCCAGGAGGTAGTCTGTGTTCTTAACCACTTTGCTGTTATAATTAGTCCCAAGTTCCTTGTTTTGGGGCCAGGTACTCACCACACACACACAGACCTCCCCCCCCCCCCACAACACCTACGTGTAGGTGCAGTGAATATGGATCTTTTCTCATAAGTTCAGGTGTGCAGGAAATCTACCTCTTTAATATCTTTCTTTAAATTGACTTAGTTTTAACTCCTGGCATCCATCCTACCAGGCTGCATTATATGCTGTTCACAAGGGTCATACTTAAACTAGTATAAGGACATTGAAAGGTTGAAGGTAAAATATTGGAAGAAGATATACCACACTAACACTAACCAAAAGTAAGCTGGTATATCTATATGGACTCAGACAAAATAGATGTTAAGGGAAGAAGTATTACAAGAGACAAATGGGAACATTCAGTAATGTTTAAGGGGGTAATTCAATAGATGCATAATAATAACCAAGTAACTTAAACTTGCAAAATATAAAGCAAAATATAGCTGAAGGAGAAGGAGATATTGCCAGAGCTACAATTAATTGTGTTTGTTATAATAAGCAGCCAAAACTGTTAGAAGAAGCAGTTATTCTAATACAACTTACTCTAACAAAACTGTTAGAATCTGCGGACAAAAAATATGCGAGAATATGTGGAATCTAAAAAAAGGAAAAAGAAGACACTAATGAATTTATCTACAGAACAGAAACAGACTCATAGGCATAGTAAACAATTTTATGGTTATGAGGGGAAAGGGTGTGGAAAGGGATAAATTGGGAGTTTGAGATTTGCAAATAGTATGTGTAAAACAGATAAACAACAAGTTTCTTCTGTACAGCACAGAGAACTATATTAAGTATCTTGTAGTAAGCTATAATGAAAAAAAATATGAAAAGGAATATATACATATGACTGAAACATTATGCTGTACACCAGAAATTGACTTAACATTGTAAACTGACTACACTTTAATTTTAAAAATTTGAGAATATAGAAGAGTAATTTTATCTACCAACTTGACCTAATTAAAATGTATAAAACTCTACACTCAACAACTGTATAAATAAATTCCTTTCAAGTATACCCACAACATTTGTTTATCAATGTAGACCCATATGCCAGGTCATAAAACAAGTCTCAAAAATTTCAAAAGATTGAAACTATGCGTAGTATATTCTCCTACCATAGTGGAATTGAGCTAGAAATAAATGCAAAAACATAACTAGGAACTAACTCAAATGTTTATAAATTAAGCAATACATTTTTTAAAATAACCCATGGGTCAAAGAAGAAATCACAATAAAAATTAAAAACATTTTTTCACTGAATGCTAATGAAAATACAACATAATAAAATTTGTAAAATAAAACTAAAGAAGTGCTTTGAGGAAAATATATGGCCTTAATTGAAAATGTCTGAAAAGAGGAAAGGCTGATAATCAAAGATCTTATCTTACATCTCAGGAAACTAAAGAAAAAAAAGACAAGCAAATTAAAAGGAAAGACAGTAGAAGGAAGGAAATAATACAGATAAGATCAGAAATTAATGAAATACAAAAAAAAAAAAAACAAACCCACAATAGAATCAACAAACCAAAAATGGGTTCTTTGACTATACTAGTGAAATTGAAAAACTCCTGAAAGTTTGTTTTGTTTTTCCCTTTCGAAGTCCTGAGTTAAAGTGTTCTCTGGATATGCTGCGTGTCAATATCTGAGTTAGCTAGAAAAAAAATTTAATTCTTCAGGTGTAAAGACAAAGTTTACAGTGACTGCTACAGTCTCCTATGGAAACCTAAACTGTAGACCAAGGGATCTTAACTTGGAGTGAATCTTCTTGGATGAGGTTTACAATACACGTTCACCACTGTTAGTTCACTGGGGTCATATCCTTTGCAAAAGTAAATGACAATGAAGGCTTGTGTATTCCAATGGACAAGTGTGTGACCCCAATGGTGAGTCTCAGGGAATCTGAGAAAAGCTCACTGTGGGCTAGAGAAGACTTTGTAAAGGAGAGGGACCTTGGCCAGGGACCTGAAGGGCAGGTGTCTTAGTCCATTCACGTAGACACTTTCTAGCCTGCATCTCAAAACTCTTGCAGCCCCTACCCACTACCCAATTCCAAAACCACTACCGCATTTCTAGGTGCTTGTTGCAGCAGCACCCCTACTTCTCAGTACCAATTTCTGTCACAGTCAGTTTGGACTGCTGTAACAAAAACACCACAGACTGGGTGGCTTATAAACAACACAAATGTATGACTCACGGCTCTGGAGACTGGGACGTCCAAGATCAAGGTGCCTGCAGATTTAGTGTCTGGGAGATCTTGCTTCTTGGTTCATACATGGCCAGCTTCTGTCTGTGTCCTCACATGATGAAAGGGGAAAATTCAGGTCTCTCCAGTCCCTTATAAGGGCACTCATGCCATTCATGAGGGCTCCACCTTCAGTTTCCTAATTGCCATCGAAAGGGTCCACCTCCAAACACTATCACATTGGGGGTTAGATTTCAACATAAAGACTTTGGAGGGACACAAACATTTCAAACTCTAATGGGAGGTAAACCTTAGTTAAAAGGAAGGAGGGGAAGGCATGATCATTAGAGGTAGCATCCTGGAGAAGGATGCAGGGAAGAGTATGGAGGACCCAAATTTGCCATTAGACACCTCTTGGAGTGCCTGCTCAGCTCCCCCAATTCTGTTTTCTTCTCAAATTGCCTTTGGAACAGAGGAATGGGTCCCCAACAATGAGGTCTAATACATGACCCTGACCCTCTGTCTAGGGCCGATTAGACTCAGAATGGAAAACTGAGAATCACAGGAAGTGGAAATGCTTGAGTTGACCCTCCATACTGATAGATGTACTAGAGCGATGAATGTTTCTCCACCTTTTAAGGGGCTTTTTTAGACATTTCCCCCAATGACTCCCACCCCTGTGAAATTTTAATACCACAAGTAAACTGTATATCTGTGCAAATATTTTATGTATAACTGTACTTTATATATAAAAGAATAAGATTTTTTGGTTTCGACCCACTCCAGGAATCAACCTTCATCCATATTGGAATATATTTTTCAGAGAGGAAACTCCTTAACTCTTCTAGATGGTCCCTACAATAGCACTATTTCCCAGCTTTTCTTAGTCTTGTTTGTTCACCTCTTCCTTGAAATTTTTAAGATCATTACTTAATCTTTTAAAAACATTCACTTTCTGTTAGTTGCAACCAAAATAACCTAAAAAGGAAAGCAAAAATATCAACTAATACATGCTTTAAAGACCATCTATCATGTTTATACCTCACAGAGGGCCATTTCAGGGACTTTATCCCAGGACACTCCTTATCAGATATGTTTTCATATCAGCACCTGCTTTTTGTATGGAAAAAGGCAGATACGGGTTTTTAATTCATAGTGAAGACACTCTGAATACCACATTGAAATCTACATGTGATAGAAAAGGCAACAGGAAATTGCTTTGAATAACAGAAAATACATCTGTGTCTGAAAAATTTAAAGACACTGAAGCTGCTTTCATTTGCATTTTACACATGTATGCCAGCCATCCCACGGAGAGCTGAACAAGTGGGAGAAATCGATAGCTGAATTTAATTTTGCACAGGAATTTGAAAGCTGGAGAAATAGAGGATTAGAAGAAGGATCTCGTCTCATCTCATGCACTGTTATACCATCACATCAAATCTGAAATCAGTGTGTGATTTGTTGTTCAAGAAACATTTTTAAAAAGTATATGTTTTTCCTTGAAAATTTATTTTAAGTTCTCCTTGAGAGGACTCAAGTGGTGATTTTTGGATTAGATTTTTATTTCTGACCCTTGGTGTTTTTTTGTTTTTGGCTTTTTCTAATAGTGAAAATGAAAGACACTTTTTTTTTTTTTAAAAAAACAATCTTTATACTTCACTAATATGGTTCTTGATTGTCTATATCGTGTTCTCTTTAGGTTGTAATTCTGCTAGATTTCATGAATCTTTATTGCAACTTTTAATTCCTGTACCTTAAAAATGTGTGTGTGTATATAGTCTTTATTGCTTCCACATTTTCAGTGATATTCTCTTGAAATCTTTAAGTTATTTACCCATTACTCTTGCTTTTAAGTATTTTTTCTCAGTGTCAAGTGCTTCTTTATGTTACATTGTATTATTTTCTCTAATATGTAAATGCTAACAATCACAAAATAGAAAGTAGAATCAAACATCTCTGCTCTGCATGCCCGTTTTACACAGCTTCTGTTGAAACTTCACAAATACTCTGCTTTCAGTGAAACAGATGGATTCCAATACTTTATTAACATACACATTTAAAGAAAATCTGACTGATTCTTCCTTTGTGATGAGGGGAGCCAATTTTAAAAATAATGTTTAGTAATGTAATGGATTAAAATCAAAGTCTCAACAGACTCGCAGACATGGTCAACAATCATGGTTACCGGGAAAAGGGGCTAGGAAGGGATAAATTTGGGAGTTTTGAGATTTTCAAATGTTAGCCACTATGTATAAAAATAGATTTAAAAAAACCAAATTTCTTCTGTATAGCACAGGGAACTATATTCAATATCTTGTAATAACCTTTGAATATGAAAATGAATGTGTACACATACACATACATGCCTGGGACATTGTGCTGCACAGCAGAAATTGATACATTGTAACTGACTGTACTTCAATTTAAAAACTTTAAAAAATAAAATAAAATAAAAGCCTCCATTAATTGAGTACTTTCCTGGGTATAAAGTATTATGTAGGCTTTTCACATACGATCTAACTTAATCTCAGTGCTAAGATGTAAAGTGATAATTCTGCCAGCTCACAGGGTTGCTTAAGGAAACTGAACCTTATAGAGGCTGGCAGTGAATAAATGTCATAGGGTTGGAGAATGGCTGAAAACAAAACAGTGCTTAAAATGAAAAAAAAAATTGAAATAAAATTCTAAGTCTATGTAATCCCAAGGCCTAAGCTCTTTCCACCCAGGGAAACATTTTTCAAAAGTTAAAAAATATTAACTTAAAGGATAACAGATCCATGCAGATTTATTAAAGAACCTGAGGTGTTTAGGGGATATACATGTGCCTGGAGCACACTGGGTACTCACTCCTTGTTTGCTTTTGAATAGATGATTGATGAATTAATTAATAAATCAGTGATTTAGAAGATACACTGTGTCTTGGAGTTTTTTGGAGCCAGACAACTAGTCAGGTGGCTTCTTTTTGTGACACACTTTGCATGTTTGTGCAACCGGTACTGCAGAGATATTTCAGTTGGGTAAGGAAATTTGTGGTTTAGTGTCAGTGACTGTGATTGACTGAGGAAACATTTTGCTCTTTCTTTTCTGTGTGTCTTGTTTTGGCTCCCACTCCAACCAAGCATGCTAATGGTCAGGGCACCTGCAGTCTGCAGGCTCAGAAATTGCCTTGGGGGCTGACAGCAGCTGTCAGCTGAGGGCCCAGGGGGCTCCTCTCTACCAGTGATCAGATGGTCTCATCATAAGGAGGGCATCGGAACTTTGTCTACTTCCTGGGCACAGAAGAGCTCTCTCCTGGCTAGGATGTAATCAGGCACCCTCTTCTAATCAGACCGTGCATGGCTGCTTCCAGTTACTGAGCTGGTGTCTCTGCACCCGTCAGCATAGTGACTGGATGCAGGCCCAAGGCAAGGGGCCTGCATTTCCCACTGAAGAGAGCAGACTTGGCTTCTCTGCAGCAAAGAGACAGTTTTCATTTTTACTTCACAGACCAAATGACTGGATTCTGCAGCAATGGGGAGGGTTGGCTAGAGAGGTCGGGAGGGAGGCCGGTGAACATCGTAGGTATCTGAGCAAGTATTGTAGGTCAGATGGGCAAGTTCTTGTTTGCGGAGGCACAGGCAGGAACCACAGGTGTGCGTCCTGGCCTTCCAGCCAAATCCCTGGAGGGACGGAAGCTCCGCCGGCTTCCTGTGCTGTCCTTTCTGCTCTGTGTCCATTTGTGTTCAGATCAGTGATGTGTACACGATACCTACAAGTGGCCAGTCCCTGAGCTGGATAATGTTGTGGGCAATACAAGAGAAGAAAAATTCATGAACTTAGTGGAATGTATAGGCAGAAAAATCTTACATGCATAAAATTTTAGACATGTATGGCATCTGAATTATGTCAATTGAACTATTAGACCAGCCAAATAACCTAGCCAAGAAGAAGGGAAAACACTTACCCCCTGCAGCCTCCAGTTCTAACATCCCCACTGCGTTTGACCAAGATGGCCTTAATTTTTCCCTCCGCGTGACTAAATTTTGGTCAGGGTTCTTCTTGACTCTAGGGCCCTAATCAACCTTTTCTTACAGGATTTGCTAGAAAACTTGCAATTATAAATCCTTTCTCTGCCCCTTGACATGTAAATATTTTAAAAAGCCTCTTGCCAGTTTTATAGCTTTGGCATGTCTTTCTCAAGGACCTGGGAAATCACTGCCATCACTTTGAAATGTAATCTACAAAGTTGATGACACTCCAGTCTCCCAATTTCCGTGGGAGGGTGGAAACCTAACTTCAGTGAGCACCTTGCTGCAAATTGCAGAACTGCCTTGGTCAGAAAGAAGAGACACCAACAAAACTCATGGTAATATAAGCTGGCAAAAGTGGAAATGATTGATATTTTTTAAACTGATGTATGGTTGATTTACAATGTTGTGTTAGTTTCAGGTGCACAGCAAAGTCATTCAGTTATACATATATTTTTTCATATTTTTTTCCATTATAGGTTATTACGAGATAATGAATATAGTTCCATGTGCTTCACAGTAGGTCCTTATTGCTTATCTATTTTCTATATAGTAGTGTGTATATGTTAATCCCAAACTCCTAATTTATCCCTCTCACCTTCTCCCCACCTCTTTCCCCTTTGGTAACCATAGTTTGTTTTCTGGGCCTGTGAGTCTATTTCTAGTTTGTAAATAGGTTCATTTGGATTATTTTTTTCTAGATTCCACACATAAGTGATATCATGTGATGTTTGTCTTTCTCTATTTGACTTACCTCAGTTTAATACAATAATCTCTAGGTCCACCCATGTTACTGCAAATGGCATTATTTCATTCTTTTTTATGGCCAAATAGTGTTCCATTGTGTATATATATACCATAAAACTTTTTTAGCCATTCATCTGTTGATGGACATTTAGGTTGCTTCCATGTCTTAGCTATTGTCAACAGTACTGCTGTGAACATTGGGGTGCATGTGTCTTGGAAATGATTGATCTTGATACGTGCAGTCAGTGACAACTGTCATAGCCTGCAAGCTCTCTGAGGGCAGCCACTTTGGATCTTCACTGCTGTATCCCCAGCTCCCAGAACAGTGCAGGGCTCATAATACAGGGTTGCCCATTTGTTGAATGAATGAGTGAATCAGAGCGTGGAGGAAGGAGAAGCAGTATATGCTGGGCTTAGGATATTCCATCATGGGTCTGCTCCTCACTGGGTGACACTGGGCTGGTGTCTTAATCTCTCCAAGCCTCGGTGTCCTTATGTATAAAACAGGGTTAACGTGAACACCTAATGCATAGCATGGTTATGAGAATGAACTGAGATCACATATAAAAGGAGATTAGCATAGTGCCAGCCAGGTTTATAGTAAGGGCTCAGTACATCTGAGCGGTTTTTCATGTTAATGGCCCGAGTGTCAGTTGGGGTTGATTTTACTTGGAGATGAAATCGATGGATTAAGGGAAGATCTGGAGTCTATTCCCAGCTCTGCCACTAGCAAGATGTGTAGTTTGGGGCAAGTCACTTCCCTTCTCTGGATCTTCAATTCTTATTTATAGAAGGATGTTGTTGAAAAAGATGGTCTCTGAGATTGCATCTAGCTTCTTCAGTTTGAGGTGGAGTTGCAAAGTCAAATGCTTACAGGGGACAGCAGGTAATAGAACAAGCTAAGTAAATGTATCTGATCCAACCTCATAGCATCTGGAAGCAATGGAGACGACTAGAGGCAGTAAACGGAGCACTTCTGCTGAATGCAGCCTTGGGGAATATGCCTCCGCGATATTGTCTATTCTGAATTTTCCAGAAAAGCTGGGAATCCACACTTTCTATGAATCCTCATCATTTTTGAAAATTAGCAATTAATTCAATTTTATTTGTTGTTAATTAGTTTTAAATATTGTTTGGGCCACTGTTTTGTGAAGCAAACCAAGTACATCTGTGGGCCACTGGTTTGCTGCTTCTGGTTTGGGTCTAGGAAGATGAGAAGAAACCAGGATCTGAAAAACAAGAGTCTTCAGAACAAGTTTTCACAAAACCAGAATCACTTACTGACCCCGGGATGTTGTGGCTTGTCCTCTGTGTTGCTTATAAAGGATTCTAGGATGACCACCAACCCAGAACATTGCCTGCAGGTTGTCAGAGGACTCACATTGAATCCTGTTCTGAATTGGGTCAGAAATACCACGGTCCTCCCTTTGATAACTGCAGCTACATCCAAGCTGTTTTCATTTTTCTTTTTCTTTGTGTCCCTTCTCGGTTTTATTTTATTTTGCTTTTTTTAGTTGCTTAAGAGTGTTGAGCATGGCTTGGGACTCCTTAGAGGGACAGGAAGCTAAAACGTACCCAACGTGACACTTTTCATGGCCATTAAAGCTAACTCTAAATGGGGGATTCTGAATCTGGGAAGGGGGATGAGTTCTCAGAATTTCAGTCTCAGTGGAAGGCATAGCATGAAGATGTGTCTAGGGGGTTTTGATATGTCCTTTGCAGACTGGAAGCAGGAGCCGTGGGATTTCCTTACATTGCCGAGAATCACAGTTGTGAGTTTGAGGTCTTCGGAAAGACAATCTCACTCAGTCCATCAGTCCAGCCTGGGCCAGTCAGGGGTTGAGTGAGACCTGGGCCACTGGTCCAGTAAGAATGTCCCTCTGGATGGTTGGTGATCAATTTCTACAGATGGAAAGTCCGTGTTGATTGAACTGATTGGTTTCATGGAGGCATCAGCAGGAGTCTAACTGAGCACGATGCGGTCTTTTGATTATCCAGCAACTGACCAAATCAATTGATTTTTCTGTAACTGCAGCTTTTCATTTGACATCATAAAGACACAACCTAAATAAAGCATTAGCCTCTAGAATGTGTTTAAATTGAATTTCTGGATACTTTGGCATGTGTCCAGTTTTAAATAAGTTCTGATCTAACTGTATGTAATCCCTAATCAAAGATCCTAGTATATGGAACATTCTCGTTAATAATGATACCTTAGACATCCATTAAGTCTGGACATTAATTTTATGGAAATTCTCCAATACATCTCCATTAGAATTTTTTTCTGGGCAAAATTAGTAATAAAAGCTTTTAATAAATGTCATGAATATCTATGTTCAATCAGACCATTACCCAAATTAAAGCCAGACCAAAATAGAAAATAGTTACTTCTGCTAAAAGTTGTGACCTTCAGAGGACATTTTGAAGAAAGAAATTATGTGTTCTGTTATTACTCAAAATGTGTTTGTTGCAGAGAATAATTAGCAAGAGGGAGCAGATTAGTAGTTATTTTACTACTGTGTGGATTCCCTGGTTTTACACACTTCGTGGCTCTTGCAATAAACTCTAAGGTCTATCCACATTATGTCAAGGTTTGAGTTCTGTGTTCCATGGCTAGTTCTGAGACCCTGAGCAAGTTAGTTACATTTCTTGAGTCTTGTTTTCATCATCTTTGAGATGGGTTAATAATTCCTCGTAGGCCTATGGTGAGAATCAAATGAATTTATGTATGGAGAGCATCTAGTACTACACTTGGCCCATAGGTGGCGCTAAAGAAGTGGAAGCCATTATTGTTAACATGGGGAGGGGTAAGGTGGGGCCACCTGCACAGGTTTTCAGAGGGTGGGGAAGAAGGGCAATAAGGACCAGTGCTGGCTTTTATTCTCATCAGTATATCTAAGTAAATAAAGACTCTTTCCTGCCCTTCTTTGGCACTTTCTTCCCCTCACTCTTGGTTATTACCTAAGTGAGAAGTGACAGTGAGATGGAAATATGTATGTGCTCTAGTCTTTTTCTGTCCATGTCAAGCTTAGAGAGTAGAGTAAAACTACACTCCAGTATTTGCCCCATTTGACCTGGCCTATAAAACCACAGTAAAGCAAACCCAGCGCTTGAGAAACATGGGCAGTAGGAATTTACCTGGAGAAGTGGAAAGACAGGATGCAGAACCAGATTCCCTGGCTTCCAGCTTCCTAATGTGTGCTCAGTTGCATTTGTCCTGTGTTTCATGGCCAGTGCCTTTGTCCTCAAGCTGCAGGCATCTGGTCCTTGAATGCTGGGTTTCCTGACTTTTTGGCTACCACCTGAAGTCCTTCTAGGTGGATGGTTATAATGTGGACATGAGTGAGAAGTCATCTAGTCAAGGAACTTTCAAGTGACTTTTTAAAGACAGTGGAAACCTTTCTTTAAATGAAATCTTATGAGGAAATGTAAATGAATAAAAGAGATAAAAATTATAATTGCCCTGGTTTTGAGCAAGAGTGGAAGGATGAGGATTTTTTTCATTTATCCCTTGCTTCAAACCCCTGCTGTTTCCAAGAATAATAGTTAAAGAACCATTAATTCTAGTCTGATCTTCTCTGAAAATAAATTCTGAGAGGATAATTGATCTGCTCAAGGTCACATAGTTAATTAATGGAATAGCAGGTCTAGGGCACAGGTGTCCTTACTTGAGGATCATGTTATTTGCAGAGCTTTTGTTGGACTACAGCATCAGGAAAATCTTTCCCCTTTATCCCCTGGGCCCCTGCTTATCATGTCCCTGATATAATCTTAGGTCAATGCTTTTGATGCAACTGAAGGTACGGTTTCTACGTGTAAGTGCAGATGGGGAGAATGAATGCTAATATCAACAATGGCATGACACAGAGTAAGTATCAAGGCTTTTATTCAGAGACCCCTTTATTTTAGACACCTCTGTCCAACACTCAAGTTCTATCTGCACCCAACTCAGTATTTAAAAAATATTTTTTAGCCTTTTTGATTATCCAGAACCTCTCCAAGCTTTTCTCTGGCTCCTGCTTGCTTCTATGTCTGGCTTAAAAGTAGTTCTTGGACGCCTGAGAACAGGAAAGCTTTGCCTCCTTCCTGACCCTTCAGGTTCAAGAACCAGCTGGCTCACCTGAGGGCAGGCCTGGCCAGGCAGTGTCCTGAATGAACTTGCTCATTCCGTGTTGCAATGTCAAACCCACAATCGCTATAGGTAAACAAACAAGACTGGATTTGGCTTATTACAAAGTAGAAAACTGCAGAACATTTAGAATATAAGGCTAAGCAAATGGAAAAAACAATTACCCATAATTTACCATAATTCAACACTGTTAACATTTTGTTATGTTTCTTCTCTCTTTTCGTTGTCTTCCTTTTTTTATTTTTTTTACCAACAAATATAGGTTTGGTTTATTTGAAGAGTTTCCTACAGTAAAACAATTTGATTTTCACATTTTTTTTCCTTTTATCAACAATGCCATTATAAGCACCCACATAGCTGAGTCTTGGCGCGTATCCTTCAGGTGTACTCCTGGGTGTTTGCTATCTGGGTCATGTGATCAATGCAGTTTTAAGGCTTTTTATATCTACTGCCTATTACATAATTTTGATCTTTCTTCTGAAAGGTATGGTTCACTCAATCTCTTTTATTAGGCACTCTTTTAACCTATTACTAATGCTGTAAGTAATCCTTCTGTCTTATGACATAAACTTCTGTTCTGATCATAGCTTTAAAAAAATCAACTGGCATATTGTTTCAATATGATCATAAAGATGTCTTTCATGCATAGGCAATGGACAAATTAAAACAATTTCAATGATAAAACCCTTAGGCCCCTCGCATCGTTCTCTGCTATTGGTGTTTTGTGTCTGTTCTTAATACTATTGTGAGTGGCAATTGTGGAACACTTGCTCTGTGTGCGGGCCCTTGGCTGAGTACTCCGTAGTCATTATTTGATTTAATCCTCAAGATAACTAAAGATTCCCACTTGACAGATAAGGAAACTGAGGTCTATCAAGATTGCACCTTGCCAAATGTCATATAAGTAATGCAGCTGACAGAATAGTGGCCTCCAAAGATGCCCAGGTCCTAATCCCTCGGACCTGTGAATATATGGCAAAGAGGATATGGCAGATATGATTAGATTAAGACTCGAGATGAGGAGACTGTCCTGGATACCTGGGTGGGCTTAATGTAATCACAGAAGTCCTCATAAGTAAAAGGAGGCAGGAGCTGCAGGGTAAGAGAAGAAGTTACAGTAGCAGAGGTCAGAGTGATGTGATTCCATAAGCCAGGGAATACAGCGGCCTCAAGTAGCCAGAAAAGCCAAGGAAACAGATGCTCCTTTGGAACCTCCAGGAAGTTAAGTAACTCTGTCCCAGGATCTTGTAACTTCATGCAACTGTCACCCAGATGGCCCCAACGCCTGTGTTCTTTTTATTTTCAGCATACTGCCTTCCCAGACCGTTTCAACTACTTATGGAGAACCAAGAATGGTTTTTGAGCCAAAGCTCCTGCTTCAGACAAAGCTTTGAACTCTGGGTTGCGTGAAACTGGTTTGGATAGAAAAGCTTTGCTACCCACACCTGTCGAGTTTGATCTGTTCCTTCGAGATGTGTTTTAATTGTCAACGAGAGTGGGTGCACAACTGTCAAGCTAGCTTGCTGAAGTGACACGTGGATAAGATTGGCATTCTATGCCTTTCTGGCTGAATTTAATTGTTCTTTTGGTTGGAGTGAATACAACTTTCGTTCTTAAGCTGATAATGAGAGCTTTCTTTCATTATTGCTCGTTTTATTTTCACGAGAGATATATCTACATTTTTTTTTTAGTCCATTACATATACATCTGTGGTTACTTTCTTATTTTTTAAATGTAATTATCCAGCTAGGCTAAATTATGGAAAAGAAATTATAAAGATCTTTTCCTGCCAACAGTCTGAATCTGGCCAGCACATTCTTGCTGGTTTGAATGCTGGATATAGTTTCTCTCTATGCTTTCTTCACCCCAGTCTCCAGAAGCCCTTAAACTCCAAGGTGCTTTTTAGTGGAAGCGACATTTCTTAAAGTAGTTCCTCGAGCAAAGCGCTATTGCCAAGTGGTGGATTTGTTCATACTTCATAGGGATAGGTATATTTTAGCTTTCATATTAATTTTGAGTTCTTGTTCTATAGAAAACAAAAATACACATGGTAGCTTTTATATATTATGAGATATACACAGAATGAAGTCATATTTCAAATCATAACTGGAATTTGGAATGTGGTCTTAACTAGCCAATGTAATACACAATCAATCTATTTTTAGTAAAAATAAAAATAATTGCAACAATTCTTAAGAAAGTTGGCTTGAGCTAATAGGGGGTTAGGTAGAACTGTGGCACTTAAAGAATAAGAGACTCTAAATTCTGTTTAGTTATTCATTTTTGCTTGGTCACAAACCCTGTACAGCACTGTTCTTACTCAGGCACCACTGGTAAGAGTGTAAACTGGTCTACTGTTCCTGCAAAGTAAACTGTCAGTGGTTAATAAACTTAACCGTGTGATTGCCTTACATCTCAGAAGTTTCACTCCTGATTTGACACCCTAGAAACTCTTGCAAAAAATCGCAAGAGATAAATGCAAGGGCACTTCCTGTTTGCTATCTGTGGTAGCAAGTGATGGGGGTGATCTGCGTCTCCATCACGGGAGGCATGGCTTTGTAAAAACCCATTCTCTGCTTATGTCATCCAAACAGGAAGGAGGAGCCACAAAAACTGAGAAGTGTGTCTGGAGCAGTTAACTAGGGTCATGTGGTAGAAGATTCTACCAACTTTGGGATTGTCACTGAAGAGCAAGATATTAAAGCAAAGGTGTTAGCAACTTTCCTTTGATGGCATGGATAAGTTTAACATTGAGCAGAATACACAGCTCCGAGCTGGATTTTACCAGCTGGCTAGAATGCGTGGTAAAACGTTTCTCTGGGTTTCAGAGAAAATAGCAGCCGCCCGCGTCTGCCTCCTGGCTGCCTCCACACACCTGCTTCTCTGAAGTCAAGGCTTGTGTGCCACCAGGACTTTGCTCCCAGGTGTCTGGTACCCAAGGGAGGCATCCAGCAGTGTCAGCAAAGGCGGGTAGATGCTCGGGAGGACCCAGAAAAAGTGGAGAGGAATGTCCTAATCTCAGACGCTGTCTCAGACCCCAAAGAGGGTTTTGTGACTTGATCAGTTGCTATCTAAGTGGATTGAAATCATTTCTACTAGGGTGCTGAGAGACCCAGAGGCATCTCAGCATGTTCTTTTTTGTAGGCTTTGTGAGAAGGATTCACCCAACCCTACTCCACCCACAAGACTGACTATGGCATTGTGCACAAGCAAATTACAGCAGTAAATGGGCCTCTACTCAGATTGCAGAGGGTTCTTTTATCTTCTCCCTAGTTCTTGGGAGTGGCTACCTCTAAAAAGCCACTGGAGATCCGTCTGGATCCATTCCGACCAAGTAGAGGAATGAAATGTTTACTGACTTTAGTTTTCGTTTGTTTGTTTGTTCCTTCCTTTACCCAAAACCAGTGGTTCTGAAGTTTGTTGGCACATTGTAGTTAACTGTGGAGCTTTAAAAAGTACTGATGCTGGGTCCACCTGCAGAGATTTTGATTTAAATGGTCTGGGATGGGGCCTGGCATCAGGATTTTTTAACAGCCTTCTGGTGGTTCTGATATGCAGCGAAGTGTGGGAACCACTACCTGAAACAGTGACCCACGTGAGCTTCTCAGTGCAGGTGACTGTGGCCTCGCATCCTAATTTAAAAGGAAATATGCGCTTGGATACACATCGTGCAGTAAAGGCAGCCATCATCCAAGAGCCCCAAGTTAACCCTCTGTATGAGCTTTGGCAATTTTCACAAAGTTCAGCCCCATCACTGGGGAACTGGGAAGACAGGATGAATCTTGGGGTTCCTTTTGAGGTACAAATAATAGTAATGGAACCTGAATCTTAAGAAATTCTAGCTGGTCCATAATTGCGTGATTTGTTCTTTCCACTAAAACTCTGTTCAGAGAAGGTCTTATGGGGGTTTTTCCTGAGAGGGGGAAATATTCTTTTGCTTTTTGTTAACAAATATTACAATGGGTGTAAGATTATACACATATGTATAAACACACACTCACACACACACACACACACATTCACACACACATATCCTAAAGTGGAGACCAGGAACAAAGACCTGAAATGCTGAAATGGGTGGGGGCCAAGTACATTTCTATTTACTCCTTATAGTGCATATTTTAAGAAGCAAGTTTAAAAGAAAAGAGGGTTTTTCAGGATCTGTTGGAGTTGTGGAGGTGGTTGAAAAACCTCCTGTGTGATCCTCATGGGTTCTGATGAACTGTTGCAGGAAGTTCAGCTCATGTAGATTTCATTTAGTAAATTGCCTTTCTTTTATTGTTTTTATTTTCCTGATTGGGTATATTCAAATACTACTCCATCTGCCAAAGGTCATGGATCCACCCAGGCACCGGCAAGACATCCCCTAGAGGAACCAAGTTATTGATGTGCTCTGCAGGGGGTGCCCTGCCTCTGATGCTGCCAAGGCAATTACTGGAACTAACACCAGAATCACTATTTTATCATTCTGCAGCCCATGAATACTGCTGCAACTTCCAAAAGTCGTTTGAGGGCCTCCTCGGATACTGGTATCCCTGTGTGATATCTAATACCCATCCAGTTCCGAGCATACACCCCAAGAAATACAGAGATGTAAGATGAAGAGGCTGTATGCTTCACATGTGCTGTTTAAACACTTTAGTATTATCCAAACTTCTGTTTTACAGATGCTTACCAGAATGTGTAACCAATTAACCATTATGGACCGTGGATTTTAGCATCACCAAATAGACCTGCATGGGAAAGGTAAGTTTTTTCAATATAGGGACATTAAAACAAAACAAAACAAAACAGAGTACATGCTGTGTATGAGCAGATACACTATTTGAGAAATGGGACTTACTCTGTGAAACCAGAAAGATTTCATATCATCTGAAATGCATATTCTTCCCCCCTCTATAAACCTATTTTCTCCTAGAGGTTATTTTTATATTTTTGATGGCATTCCAAACGTCAATGGTAGTTCCCCTGATCCATACATAGGTTATCGAGAAATTGAATAGAATACATCATCTAATGGCTTAATCCCATTTTTAATACAGTGAACTACAAAATAAACCAAACTTGTTATTTTAAACACAAATCAGTTTTGTGCTTAAGAAAAAAAAAATTCCATTTGGAGGAAGGTTTCATAAAATTATAGAGCTGGGAAATACTTGAGATCTATGTCTGGCCCAGCTTAGTCTCTTCAAAAACCTGCCTTAGCAATGAACTGTAAAGGCCTGTGCATGAAGGGAGCAGCCTTGTGGATGCTCTGCATTCCAGGGTTAGTTTAGTTCCACAGCTATCCTGTGTCACCTGCTCGTAAGTCTGTCTCCCCCCCCCCCCAAGTCAATACCTCTTACTTGTTTTCTGGCTCATTTTCCTAGAGCTTTCACTTTATGGATTGACTCTCTGCCTTTCAATAGCTTCCAGCCTGGGGGCCTCCTTTCCTGGCTTCTGAGCTAATTGCTTATCCCTGGAGTTAATTATTTTCTTCATGGTGAGAAAGAAAAGTGTCGCCCCTGACTGCTGTCAGCTTGAAGCTGTCTGGCTCTAACAGCTAGACTGTGGAGTTCTGTTGGACATAAACAATTTCACAGAATATCAGTATCAGACAATACCACTCTCTGATCATGGATGGAGCAAGACAAAAACAAAACCGCCACGTAAAGTTGCCTGCACACAGTCAAAAACGAGACGTCTGTCCCAACCAACGTGGCCAACATTCCCCATTCTGGGCTGAGACGAGTGACGTGCTGCTGCTTTAGACTCACTCTGTTCCTCTTGTCTACCAGAAAAAAATTAAGATACTACCCAATGATAGAATTGCTTCTGCTTTCTGACAGCATCCAATTTAAAACAAAATGATGCATCCTCGAGCCTTCTTTAACATTACCTGGAAGTTCAAATCCTAACACAAGCTCATCCTAAAACCTCTTCATTGAGATGCCCGTCTTATGCTTCTCCTTACAGTGGTGTCTCCTTCCTTGCCATGAGCCAGTAAACCTCACCCCGATGGATATAGGTGTATTTCTGGTAGTTTCAGGCTGGAGGACATTGGCAATGGACACTCCATCTCTGTGAAATATTCATTCAATGACAGCAGCCCTTCTTGACATGATCTGCAACCCCAGGAGGGTTCTGTCCTATAAGCAGACCTGGGAAAATCTAACCTAATTCCTTCAATGTTCATATTTAAAAAAACAGGAACAAGCAAAGTTGTGATTTTCCCTCTCTAAGGGCATCAGGTAGTTAACGGCAGAGCCACGATTAGCACCCAGTTTTCTCATGCCTGTTTAGTGCTTTTCCTGCTCTACCAGGCTGACCATTTAAAGAAATACAGCTCCCAAGTATAATGCACCTTTGAGCACTAAATTCAATTTGCTATCCATCTCTACTTAATTGAGTTTGGTTTCCATTCTCTCCTTAGAAAACACTTTAACCTTCAAATGCTGGGCACTGTCCAGTGCATGGCTACCCGCAAGTCACTTTTAGCTTTAATTTTGAAAGCTCCTTAGGGTACTTCTGGTGAGGGCATTAGTTTCTTAGGTGCGAGAAGCTTATTTAGTTGCAAAGTCTTGTCAAAGCTGCTGTTTTCTTTTCTGCTAATATTTGGCAGTTAGCTCCTTAGAAAAGCTAGCCAAAGAGAGGTTTTTTTGCTTTTTATTGTTTTGTTTTGTTCTGTCTCTCACCTTCCATAGTTAACAGAGAGAAACCTTCATAAAGGGAAAATTGAAATGAAATTTTAAAATTCTCTCCCCTGGATTCCCTGTGGCCTTCTCTTTGTTGTGGAAATGGTTATCAGTAAGCCAGACTTCTCCCAGGTGCTGTTCCTCCCTGTAGCCTAGTCATTCCCTTTTATTTCTTAATCTCTAAATTGTCCACACAAAAAGAAAACTCTTTAAATACATGGTCATTTTACCATCTGGGTTTATGTCAGAGCCACTTTGACTCTTGAAAGGATTTTCTTAAAAAAGTACACATTTGAGGAGACAAAATAGCTTATTTGCTTATTAGGATCACAAAAATTAAATCAAGGCATTTTTAAGCAAGGAAAAATCTGAACCCTACTATCAGAATGAAGCTATTTTTATTATTTTCATGTTGCAAGCAAACATTTTCAACACTTACCACACCGGGTAGGTACTAAAAATGGATATCCTATTTTTCCATTTAGCATAACCCCATATTTTCAGATGGTTTGTGTTATGTGTAATTTCAAAGAAGCAGAATATTCCATTATGTTAATGAATCATAAACCTATTTTGGACATGTAGTTGTTTCTAATTTTTGAGTTTTTTGTGTTTGGTTTGGTGGTATAGACAATATGTAAATATGTTTGTGCACATAACTATTTGCTTTTCCTGAATTCTTTTTTTAAGGTTAATTCTCAGAACTTGGATGGTAGTGTTGCTGCTCAGAGACTGGGGACACCTCTGTGGCTCTGGTTATGTAGCACCTTGTTGCTTACCAAAGCCTTGTAGGCTGCCAGCAGAGAGTGTACTAGCATCCCTGGAACCTCATCAGAATTGCATATTACCATCAAAAATATTTGCCCCTCAATTTTGAAACTATAAAGTAACACCTCCATTTTACTTTTTTTGGTATTTTTTTCCATTACAAGGGAAAATATCTTTTTTCATGTGTTTGTTATTTTTTTTTACAATGTTAATTTTCGGTTTTCTGACCTAAGGCAAATAGGAGATTTTTTATTATTATTATTATTATTATTATTATTATTATTACTCTATCTCTAGATTTGTGCATGGCAGTAACTTAGTAGACTTCTTCCCAGGTTGGAAAAAAGCCAGACTTCTCTGGAAGTGGGGGAAAATTTGAGGTGTGTGAAGTAGAGATGGTATAATATTTGTCTGAAAAGGAATGGGGCCCTCAAATATATTTCTTTGTGCCCTGAATTATCATATGAAGACCTATTCTCTTCTCCTTGCTTTTAAGGGCATTTTAATTTTTGATCCTAGAATAATTTTCTCTCTTTCTGGTTTTCTTTGGCTGTAATATTTATATTGGGCCTTTGCCTTCCCTTTATAAGCTGGGACTAGTGTATAAGCAGTAAAGCGGATTTTCTTTTTATTTGAAAGGAGGCCAAAAGGAAACCTGCCTTCCTCCAAAGCAAGTGGGAGTCACCTTTTGTTGGAAGAGAGATTTCAGTTACTGTGGGAAGCCTGCATTATATTTTCTACATATTTATCAATGTTTCCTTTTAGTTGCGAGGAATGTGATGATTATTTTCTTTAAAAAATTAATCATTTCTGAAATGGTCATGTTCTCTGGATAATAGTCATCATTTTCTAAATGAAAATCAAGATTATGAGGACAATGGAATAGACTATTTGTAAGTAACACTGGCTGCCTCTGAAAATCTAGATACGCTGCCATTATAACTCTGGGCTATCTACATGCAGTGTTTCAGCTAGAGAGGTTCCAAAATGTGATTTTATTTTTCATAGTTAACTTCATCCTCAGCTTCATTGATGGCGGAATGGGGAACTTAATCTCATCATTTGAAGATGACTCAACCTATGGCATTTCTAATCGTTCTTTCAAATAGTTATTCAAACTCCCAATCAGAGGTATTTGTCTTTCTTGTAAGCGATCTCCTCTTCCTCTCCTTCTTCCCAGTGGTGCTTAGTGCTGCTGGGTCCTTGCTGCATTCCTCTGAGAGGTCCTTCATTCCCTCTGATAGTTGGTATCCACCTCTAGTGCCTCCTGGGTGTGACTGGACTCACCTGGTTTTGGGGTGTCACATTGGCTCTTGTTGCTGAAGACCAGTCCATGCCATGGTTTACAGATGCTCTTAGTAATCCCATGCTGGTCCACTGTCCCCATAGCAACCATCCCCACCAGGGCTTGCTGAGATCTCTGCACTCCCAGATGCCCACTTAGCCGTTGACAACTGCGTGGATGCCCACCTCATCTGTTTGGCTTTATGCCCATATCTTTTCTTCTCCGAGAAGCTAGTCTTTCTGGAGTGTGTGAAAAACAAGGAGCAGACCCCTTCCTGGGATCACTTGATCCAGTCTGTGAGTTTCCACCACTTCTCTCCACGCCATGGTGTGGGGAAGAGCAATGCCCCTTACCTGGGTCTGACTGCTTGCTTCCTTCCTCTCTCTCCTCTCATGAGCTTCTACCAGCACTGAAAGAGCTCTATATTTTCCCGTCTCTTCTGATAAGAGCTGTCCCCACATTGTAGCCTTCACTTTTTCTGGGAGGTTTGTGCCCTCCTCTTTCTTTAGGCAAGAACAATTAGGAGTAAGGAGAGGGGAGTCAGATTATTGAAAAGGCAAATATATCAGAAGACATGTCCAAAATATCACTCCTGCTTTAGAGTTTTAGAATAAGAGGAGAACATAGAAGAGTTAGGTAAAGATTAGAATGAATGGAAGAAATGAACAGATGAATTGTATGATATACATTTTGGAGAAAACAGAAAACTGCCTATAATATTTAAAAAGGCTGTTTTTATAGTTGTCTATAGGACCAGTTTATCTATCTGTCTGTCTATCTATCTATCTTATTAAACTGAGGTATAATTGACATATAACATTGTGTTTGTTTCAAGTGTACAACATAAAGATTCACTATTTGTATACATTGTAAAATGATCACCACAATAAATCTAGTTAACACCCATCACTATACATAGTTAAATTTTTTTCTTGTGATGAGAACTTTTAAGATTTATTCCCTTAGCAACTTTCAAGTATGCAATACAGTCGTATTAGCTATAGTCACCATACTCTACATTACATCCCCAGGACTTATTTATTTTATAACTAGAAGTTTGTACCTTTTGACCCTCTTACCCATTTTCACCCATTCCTTATCCCTTTGCCTCTGGCAACCACCAATCTGTTCTCTGTATCTATGAGCTTGGTTCTTTTTTTTCAGTTTGATATAGTTTCACTTTATTTATTTATTTATTTATTTTGCTTTTCTTGCCTTTGCTTTTGGTGTCAAATCCAAAAAATAATCTCCAAGACTGATGTCAAGGATCTTACCCCCTATGTTTTCTTCTAGGAGTTTTATGGCTTCAAGTCTTTAATCTGTCTTGAGTTATTTTTTTGTGTATGGTATAAGATACTGATGTAGTTTCATTCTTTTACATATGGCTGTCCTTTCCTCATTGGATACTCTTGCCTCTTTTGTCTTATATTCGTTGACCATGTGGGTTTATTTCTGGGCTCTCTATTCTGTTCCATTGATCTATATGCCTGTGTTTAACAAGTACCATGCCCATTTGATTACTGTAGCTTTGTAATGTAGTTTGAAATTAGGGAGCAAGATGACTCCGGCTTTGTTCTTCTTTCTTAGGATTGCTTTGGCTATTTTGGATCTTTTGTCATTTCATACAAATTTTAGCATTGTTTGTTCTATTTCTGTTAAAAATGCAATTGGAGCTTTGATAGGAATTGCACTGAATCTGTAGATTGTTTTGGGTAGTATGGACATTTTAACTATATTAATTCTTCCAATCCATGAGCAGGAAATATTTGTCCATTTATTTGTGTCTTCTTCAATTTCTTTCATCAGTGTCTTATAGTTTTCAGTGTATAGTTTTTTGACCTCCTTGGTTTAATTTTTATCTAGTTTTTTAATTCTTTTTGATTCAACTGTAGGTGGGATTGTTTTCTTGATTTCAATTTCTGATAGTTCATTATTAGTGTATAAAAACACAACAGACTTTAGAATATTGATTTTGTATCCTGCAACTTTACTGAATTTCTTTATTAGCTGTAGCAGTTTTGAGTGTGTATGTATGTGTGTGTGGTCTTTAGGGTTTTCTCTATATAATATCATACTATCTACAAGTAGTGACAGTTTCACTTTTTCCTTTTCAATTTGTATGCCTTTTATTTCTTTGTCTTGCCTAATTGCTCTGGCCAGGACTTCCAATACTGTCTTGAATGAAAGTAGTGAGAATGGACACCCTTCTCATTTTCTTGATCTTAAAGGAAAAGCTTTAACTTTTCACCACTGAGTGTGATGTTAGGTCTGGGCTTGTCATATGCAGCCTTTATTATTTTGAGATATTTCCTCTCTATACCCATTTTGTTGAAAGCTTTTATCCTAAAGGGATGCTGAACTTTGTCAGATACTTTTCCTGCATCTATTGAGATAATCATATGATTTTTATCCTTCATCTTCTTAATGTGGCATATCACATTTATTGATTTGTGGATGTTAAACCATCCTTGGATCCCTGGAATTAATCCCACTTGATCATGGTGTATCATCCTTTTAATGTCTTGTTGAACTTGGATTGCTAATATTCTGAGAAGTTTTTTGCATCTGTGTTCATCAGAGATATTGGTACAGGCCTGTTTTAAGAAGTTGGCATTCACACACATATAAGCACATGCTCAAATACATACACACATGGTATATGCCAGTCTATAAAACTAGGAGGGCATGGCCACATTTTTTTTTAACATTTTTTATTGATTTATATTCATTTTACAATGTTGTGTCAAATTCCAGTGTAGGGCACAATTTTTTAGTTATACATGAACATATATATATTCATTGTCACATTTTTTTCTCTGTGAGCTACCATAAGATCTTGTGTATATTTCCCTGTGCTATACAGTATAATCTTGTTTATCTATTCTACAATTTTGAAATCCCGTCTACCCCTTCCCACCCTCCGCCCCCTTGGCAACCACAAGTTTGTATTCTATGTCTATGAGTCTATTTCTGTTTTGTATTTATGCTTTTTTTTGTTTTTTGTTTTTGTTTTTGTTTTTGTTTTTGTTTTTGTTTTTTAGATTCCACAAATCTAAAAAATCTTATATGGTATTTTTCTTTCTCTTTCTGGCTTACTTCACTTAGAATGACATTCTCCAGGAACATCCATGTTGCTGCAAATGGCCACATTGTTTTTATAACTGAGTTTTTAAATATTGGTATTTTACAGTCAATTGCACACTTCCTCCGTGTTTCAAGTCAGTCAGTGAACTGATTTTCTCATTCTCTCCTTGTTTCTAGGAATTTGAAAGGCAATTGCATGATATCTTTGGAGAGACTACTGGTACTCCAACTACCACTAGTACTTACATGATGCTTTCTGTGTAGCAGGCAGTTCCAATCCCTGTCATTTATTAACTCACGAATCTTCCCAATAACCTCATGGGATAGTGCTGTGGTCTGAATATCTGTGTTCTCTCCCAAATTCATATACTGAAATCCTGATCTGGGGAGGTGCAGGTACTAGTGGGTGTGGCCTTGGAGGTGATTAGGGCATGAGGGCAGGGCCCACGTGAATGGGATCGGTGCCCTTATGAAAGGGACACACAGAGCTCCCTCACCCCTTCTACCTTGGAAGGACACAGGGAGAAGGCCCTGGCTATGAACCAAGAAGAGGAACTTCACCAGAGCAAAGTCATGTTTGCACCTTGATCCTGAACTTTCCAACCTCCAGACTATGAGAGAGAAATGTCTACTGTTTATTAGCTACCCAGCCTGTGGCATTTTCTTATAGCAGAATGAACTAAGACAGGTACATAGTAGTCAGTGGCCAGAGATGATTTGAGTGGCAGGTTTTTGGTTCTTCAGAAACTCTGTGAGCCTAGCACAGGCTAAGAAGCTGGAGCAGTCTATAGGAAGGGGAGCTGGAGACCCTTCTGTCGGCTCTCATCGGGGCGTCGGCTTTCATCGGGGCATCGGCTCTGAGCTCTCCTTTGCCTGCCCAGAACACATTCGGGTGGTGTACGGCGGGGCTGACACCCCTTCAGGCTGGGTCTCATCTCTGCCCATGCAGAGACTCTTCTTGCCATAATGAGTGTTCCTTTTGATGAGTGATTTTAAATACAGGAATTCTTGATTTAGGATTGCTGCTTTTGCTTATGGCAAATCCTTGAGTTTGAAAAACAATTGGATGTGGTTTGGGAGGGATGGTGGGAACAGCTCATGTATAAAGATGTAGACTAACCCTTAGTCTTCCATCACCACGATACCAAATTAGATTCATGCTGCAACAACTTGTTATTCTTTTGAGGCTAGAGTCTCAGGATGACCAAAATGTCTCCTCTTGGTTCTCACCTTAGATGGACTTCTTTCCCAACTTAAAATATAAACTGTTCCAAAGAATGGACACATTGAGCGCATTAAGCAGTGATTCCCAATGTTCATTTACAGTACTTAGCACTTGGGAAGCACTCAAAATATTTGTTGAATAGATGAATTTAAAAAAGATCTTTCCTCCTAATGCTAGAATTCAGTGTTCTTAGCTTTTATATTGATTCTTTTTGTCAGTGTTTCCACCATG
The DNA here is from genome assembly GCF_036321535.1 of Camelus dromedarius. Taxonomy (NCBI): domain Eukaryota; kingdom Metazoa; phylum Chordata; class Mammalia; order Artiodactyla; family Camelidae; genus Camelus; species Camelus dromedarius. The sequence continues at coordinate 82,788,958 of NC_087439.1, forward strand.
TGTCTGAATTTCCTAAATAATGGAGTTTCTTGAGGACAGAGACCTGTCTCTTATCAATTTCTGTCCTTATTCGCTTAAGTCCAGTACTTTGTCCAGTGCCCAGGATAGAGTGAGCCACCCAATGTAAGTCTGTTGAAATTAGATGAAACGAAGGCATCCTGATCTGATGCTTTGGCTGGCTTTCAGAGAAATCCTCCAGTGTAGGGAGAGAAAAAATAAATAAAGGGATCGAGGTTTACACTCCCCGAGAGTGATAAACTGAGAAGTAAAACATGCCTGCATTACATTTCAAAGCAAATTGGTAAGACCCGTGGGCCACAAGCACACATCTCAAGGTCTGTGTCATTCCTTGGTGAAATTTTCAGAGGCTGCCTGAGCCTACAGTGGTCCCTTCCTTCCCTGAACTCCTGTTCGTGTATTAACTTATTTTGTTTGGTATCGGTTTCCTGTCCTATGCTATTTACTGTGTCTTCAAGTGTTCCTAGTTTATCCTTCCAGCTTAATCAGGAGCTCTTTGAGGGAGCTTATTTCTTGGGCTTCCTTTGTCTTCCTTTCCTGCAGAGCTAGGAGCCGGCTGAGCCCCTTTACTTAACATCCCTCTCTCACCCTTAGGGGAGGCTGTGGGTGCTTTACCATGAGCTGCAGGGAAAGCCCTCATCCTCCAGCTCCCTCTTCCCTGACATTCTTCTTGGGGCCTCTGGCTTCTGTCTTGTTACTCTCTGGTTTCTTCCTGCCTTTTCTCCTTCTTCAGGCTGAAACTTTGGTTCCATACCCTGTTCTCCTCTAGTCTCCAGCCTTAGCCTTGCTCTGGATTCCTTTGCATTCTTTGCTCCTAAAACTTTTGTCACAGGCCAGTCCTGCTTCTTTGCTGTACTCCATCTGGTGCAATTCCAATGACTTTTTCCAGCTTCATGGGCCCTGGCTTGTGTTGGAGAGAGTTTACACAAAGCAAAGTACTGAGTAAATATTTGTTAACTAAGGAAAGATTCTCTTCATGACTCTATCTTATTAAAAAAGCTGTTTTTATTATTATTATTATTATTATTATTATTATTATTAATTATTATTATTTTAATCAGAGGACTGTCATCATTATCCTTAAAATGACTTATGTTTATTATTTGATTCAGTCCATATGTTAGGAGGACGTGGGTTACTAACATTTATACGTGGGTGCAAATATTTTGCTGCCTTTTTATCAAACATGACTTGGAAAAATAAATGTATAGAGTCAGCAGGATGACCGTGACTGTTATCTTGGACAAGTCATTTCCCTCTCTGAGCTTGGTCCTTTTCTGTAAAATGAGAATAGAAACAGAGGTTGTTGATTTGGTATAGAGGTTTGTTTGTTTTCTTTAAGCATAGAAGTTTCGATTTAACATTTGTGAAAAAAAATAGAGAAGCAGAGTATCATGCACATGTAAATTATAGCATTATTACTATAACATGTGACTTAACCTGTAGCCAGGTGCTCTAAGGGGAAGATTTACTACTTGCTTGAGATATCAAAATTGAAAACAGTGCTTTTTTACAGCTACCTAAAACCATTGAAGAACTATGAACCCGAGTGACTCCCTTATACCAGTCCTTCTTGAACCTATCTGAAAACTCTTTTTTTTAACTCACAAATAGCAGGTCATGTTTGAACAACTGTGTACACTGCACCAATCTACCGACTCCTGCAGCCCTGCCCAGAGAGCTAGTTTAACATAACCACTATTAACATCTTTTTTAGAGCTTAAAACTGCCCGACTTTGAACCTCTCTGCTAATTTGGTGCATTTCTTCACTGGTGGGTGTTCTCTTGCCTGCAGCTAAATAGACTTGTGGTATATACATATCTATATATAATTATTTAATTTCAATGGACTTTTTCCAAAAATTCAGTGTTTAATTTTTGGATAGTAATATTCACCCCTCCTGTCCTCACCTCTTCGTGCTTTAGTCTTGGGTTTCATCTTGCTTTTACACACTCACCATCTAATTCAGTGCTGTAAATCCTACTGGACCAATCTCAAGTCCCACCTTTTCCATGATTCTTCATGGATTCATGTCCAGGGATTTCCCCCTATGCTGAATTCCTTTCATAGGAATTGTTGGCAAAGCTCATTTGCCATCCTGTGGTGGCCCTTCCTCCCTCCTGATAGCACCTCAGTGCCTGTTTTTGGGACAGGCTCATTGGGTGACTCATTGGGTGACTCACTGGGTGGAGTCACAGAAGAATGATCAAAGGACTCTGCCCTCCTACAAGAGAGGCTGAGAGACCCTGAGGGGCTTTTTCTACCACACTCTTCTGATTATTAGTTCAGTATGGCAAAGGGGACAGGATTAGTCTAAGCTCAGCCAATGGGGCTCCCTCATCTGGGACTTTGAATCTCAAACAGAATCAGGGAAAGATAGAAATGGCTGGCAATTGTTCATTCATTCCAGCCGTGGTGGTTGGGCTAAGCTTTCAAGAAGCTCCTTTCACTAAGGTGCTTTGGGCTTCCTGCTTGTGCAGCTTTCTTTCCCAACCTCTGACTCTCCCTGTGCTCGCATTGTATGTCTTTTCTGCTCTGTCCCTGTTGCGTGCAGCAAAAGATTCCTAAATGCTGCATTATTTCTTCCACTTGGTGACACCTGCAATTTAATGCTGTGTTGGGACTTCAGTGTTTCCTCATTGTTTGTCTTATGCCCTCAAGTAGATTCTTCCATGAAATAGGGACCATACCTTATTTTCCTTTGCATACCTCTCCCTGTCAAGTCCTAGATGGTGCTCAAACTCCATGAGCATGTGTTGCTTGGTGGATTATAGACAGCTGGTGATTTTTTTTAAGTTTTTTTTTTTAATTGAAGTATAGTCACTTTACAACGTTGTATTAATTCCTGGTGTATAAGATAGTGATTCAGTTATACAAATATATATATATTCCTTTTCATATTCTTTTTCATTATAAGCTATTACAGGGTATTGAATATAGTTCCCTGTGCTATACAGTAGGACCTTGTTGTTTACCTATTTTATATGTAGTAGATAGTATCTGCAAATCCTGAACTCCCAATTTATCCCTCCATCTCCCACCTACCCCCTGGTAACCATAAGTTTGTTTTCTATGTCTGTGAATCTGTTTCTGTTTTGTAAATAAGTTCATTTGTGCCTTTTTTAAAAAAAATCAATTTTCCACATATAAGTGACACTATATGGTATTTTTCTTTCTTTGTCTGACTTACTTCACTTAGTATGACAATCTCCAGTTCCATCCATGTTGCTGCAAATCTGATAATTTTATTCTTTTTTATGGCTGAGTAATACTCCATTGTATATACCACAACTTCTTTATCCATTCGTCTATTGATGGGTATTTAGGTTGCTCCATGTCTTGGCTATTGTAAATAGTGCTGCTATGAACATTGGGTTGCATGTATCTTTTTGAATTAGAGTTCCCTCTGGATATATGCCCAGGAGTGGGATTTCTGGATCATAGGGTAAGTCTCTTTTCAGTTTTTTAAGGAATCTCCATACTGTTTTCCATAAAGGCTGCACCAAATTGCATTCCCAAGAGCTGGTGACTCTTAATGCCAGACTTGCCCATCTAAACCTTCTGAGCCATGTGCTCTTAGAGCTGGGGAGAGGACACTGGATCCACAGCTACATCTTTGTGTGCCTCTGGGCAAATCATTAGATGCTTTCCTTTAATTTGCCTTTGCTTCCTCCAAGGGGAAAATGAGATGAATAAGTGGCCTCCATCAACCACGTAGGGGTAGTCTGAGGTAAAATTTAATGTGCTAACTTTGGTTATGCTTTGAGCTTCTTAGAGGTATGTGCCCTATAATACCATATGAGTGTAACCAGGAACATTTCTTTTTAATATTATGGGGGTTTATTTGTGAAAAAATATACTCTTTATCCCCGTCATAAACCTTTGTTAAAGCATGTACTTATTAATCTTCCCCAAGGACATGTTTCAATGCGAAGAATGAAGCTGTAGTTTGTCACACCCGCTATTTCTTCTCTCTTCTCTCTCTCTCTCTCACATACAACGTTTCTCTTTACTGCATACAGACACATTGCCTAGTAAAGTCGATTTATCTGCCCAACATCTCTTTACTGAGTGCCTACACTCTGTGAGGGACTGTACCGGCTCTGAGGACACAGTGAATAAAAATAGTGTCCATGGTCACTAGGGGAGACAGACAGACAGGTATTCATTTATTAATTCAGCAAGTATTTTTAGAGTTGACAATGAGCCAGGCACTCTTCTAGATTCTGGGACGCAGTCTTGAATAAATAATACAAACAAGTCTTTTCATTCCCTGGGACAGATGCTGTGATGCAGGCATGTGCAGGGTTCAGTGAGAACGATCTCCCAGGGGAGCAGTGCTAGGGCTGAGTCTCAAAGGACATGCATGACAGCAAATAATAGAAGTGGAGGAAAACGCAGACAAACTTGTGTGGGTCACAGGGACTCGAGTTCCATGTCATTCCAAGGGAGCAGAGGGATTCAAAAAGGAACAGACTAAAGACCAGGAGTCCGCAGGCAGGATGGATTGATTATTTTATGAACAGAAAACGCATCCCTGATAATCTGAAAAAAACATTTATCTGGTTGAAGCTTTCTCCTTAGAGATTTGACCCACTGTTGGGTGGAAGAAAATTTCCCCTGCTCGGTTTGCAAGAGGCATTGGATATTTATTATCCAGTGTTTCTGTGTGAGCAACCATTGCAGGATTGGAAACACTTTGCATTAAAAGCAGCAGCTGCATGGTGTGGTATTCCTGCATTTCTCTCGTAGGCAGCAGCAGATGCACACCAAGTAGGATCAGAAGGCACAGGAACTGGGCAGTTACCAAAATTTCTAATGATTCACAAGCAGACTGTTACAGACTGTGACATCTTGATTTAACACTCCCCTGGCTAAGAAACAAACCCAAGAATTGAAAAGAAACTGTGCCCATGACTATACCGGGGTCACTTTTAAACCATTTGTGTGTAATGTAGGATTTATTAGATTTTTTTTGAACATTCATATGTAATTCCAGGCTTAACAGTTGCTCTATAAATAATAAAATATTTATATTGTTTTTTTCCAAATGTATTTATTATTTACTGTACAGGCTATGAAATATTTACACCGATTTTTAAGAAAAGATATACATTATTTACATTTCCTTGAAGTTTCCCTTGATGCAGGTAAAATGACAACACAGAAGGCTGAAAGACTCTGAAGTTTGTCAGTAACCACACGGAGGCTCTGTCTCTCAGGGAAACACCTGGAAATAGAATTATGTAATTAAAACCTATGTGAGGGACTACCCGGATTTCCCTGGAGCCCCAACTTCCTCTTAGCTCTTGAGTCTCAATTGGCAGGAGGGAAAGTTGGAAGAGTTCCAAGCAAAGTCTCCCCTCATTGTCCCAGGTTTCCAGGTGCCTTTCTCTGTAGGATGGGCAGCACCTTAATTTTCTCTCTGGGATCCAGACCATTTCAAGCTACAGAAGGGATGGTTCTTTTCTAGGAAAACAGAATAGAGTTGAGGTCCCTAGATCCAACGAATCATCAAAGTCGACTCGGTGATATTGTTAATAATATGTGTTCTCAGCCTCCTCCTTATCCTGTGAGATTCTGCCTGGTAATCTGTATTCTTCCAAAGGTGCTTATTGATTCTGATTATTGGCAAAGTGTGGGGACCTTTAGATGAGAACCTGATTTATGTGTTTTTTTCATTTGAAATATACTTGGATGCTCCTCAATCACGTGTCTGTCCACCCTCTTTTACCTTGTTTGCCAATGTCTGATATCCATCCACTAAGTCTTGGCATGACTTCTTGTCCCCATTCAAGATTGGTTCTTGATAAATTTGGACATTTCCAGGCTTACCATTGGCACATAATTCAGCAGAACAAAGTGGATTTGTTCTCTGGGTTATATGAAATACTCTAATTTTCCTACAAGTTGTCACATGATTTTTTCCAGGAGAGCTATGATCTCTTTGGGCCACACAAATTTATCTTGTAGGAATCTGAATGGCATCAGAAATGTCATTGGAAGAACAAGCAAATAGTCACCTTCTTGGGCAGATGGCCTGATGACTAACTGATTTCACATTATGATTCTTACTAGTCTTATCCTCAAAACTACTCCTGAATCTTCTTTCCTGACAACAAGGTCTTAAGTCTATGCTTCCCTGAGTCACATGATCTACAGCAGCCTTATTTATAGCTGCTGACCCTGGTTTCTGGGATTTTTCATCAGATACTCTTAGGGTCTACTTTGAAAGAAACTGATAAATGGCTTTAGGGTCCTACTCTAGTATGTGTTTTTTGGATGACTGTTTAGTTTAACACACTTTCACTTTAATAACTAGGAATCAGTGTTAGGGAGCATTCTCCTTTTTATCTCAGCTGTAATAGTGAAACTACTAGGCTGGCCCCAAGTCAAGTAGAAGATATTTACTGGGTCCAGGTCTTTTGTGACTGGTGCTGTAGGGTACAGAGAAGGGTAAGACTTTAGCTTCTTCTCCTTATAGAGTTTACATTCTAGACAAGAAGGTAAAACCTATATATATGTATTTATCACGAAGCCATTTTTGATGTTTCCTTTCAGTTTTTACAAGTATGACCTGGTAAACTAATATTTAGAGATGAACAAAAATGCTAGTCACAAGTCAATAAAATAGAATAAATACAACTCTGTCAATTTGGTCCATGTAGTCTTAGCTAATGAATTGTTTTCTTGTTGAGCAGTTTACTTGTTTACTTACACTTCTGGGCTAAAATCTAGGGTGTTCATATATATGTGTACATGTCAGGGTATCTGCAGTAACAAACAGCCTTCCTTCCCAGCCTCAGAAACTTAAAATGCAAAGATGTCTCATGAAACTACAGACACAGTATGGATGTCAGCAGATTCTGCTTATTGTAGTTAACATCACTCAGATCTAGGTTGATCGGACCTTATCTCAACAAATGCTTCCAGGACCTACGACGAGGGTTGAGGAGAAGAGCTGTAGATGGTCTGTCACCAGCGATTAAATGCCATGACCTGAAAGTGGTATGTCACTTACATTCACGACTCATTGGTCGGAGCTTCTCATGCGGGCCCCCCCGTACGGAACAGCAAGGGAGGGGGTGTGTGTAATCCTCTGTGCCTAAAAGGAGAACTGAATGTTCTCCTACTAAATGTGCGTGTGTATCTGTATATTTATACCAAGTCCTAACTGATGTTTATTTTATATTTGTTATATTATTTATGTATTTTATATTTGTTATATAGTATATATTTAATTTATTGTTTTATTATTTATTTTATAATTTTAAATATTATGTGATAATCTCTATATACAAACACACTGTGGTGTTTGTATATATGTATATTATAGATAGTATATGTTATATAATTAATAATGTGCTATATAGATCATATGCAATCATGTATCATGGTATGAAGAGTGCTGACCAGAGTACAATCATGTGAAGAGTGAACCCCATACAAAAGATGGAACAGTGACTGGAGAAACTCTCCGGGAAAGACAGAGGGTGAACTGGTCCTTTAATGATGGGTGGGTGGGACAGACAGCGTAACAGCAGCAACAGCGTCTAGTTGTCATGAAGTATATGCCATGTTAATGCCGGAAATCGGGCCAAAGAATTAAGTCATCGTCTCATTGAATTATTATAACAACTCTTGGAGGTGCATACTATTTATGTCCCCATTTTATAGATGAGGGAAAGTTAAGTAAATTTTTCAAAGTTTCTGAGTTAATGAACAGCAGAGCCAGGGTCTGAAGCAAGAGAGCAGTGGGTTGTTACAGAGGAAGGAGAAAGTGTGAGTCAAAGCAGGAAGATGGAAATGAGCATGGCATATTTGTGGTGCAAGGAGGAGACCGCCCTGCCTCGAGCGCCAGGGTGCTCTGCAATTAGGAGAGTGCTAAAGTGAACGTTATTTCCAAGTTTACTTACCTACAAGCAAATCTCCAAGACCTTTAGGGAAGTAAGCATGTTTGTGGGCTTAACAGAAATCAAATAAGATTTCTGCCCTTGGAAGAGAACTTTTGACTTTTGGAGACTTGACCTTTAGTTTTTAACGTGCTTTAAGGCATTACTGACCTATGGGATGATGCAGAATTTACTCCTGTCACCAAATTGTAAACCTCCCCTTCTCTTGCTGAAGCTTGTTGGAGTTGAGAATGACTGAAACTGATGGATGTAGAAATTGAGAATCACGGTTCCTTTTTTTCAAGAAGAACATCATGAAGCTTGTTTGTGAATGGAGACAGCGTTGAGTGATGGACACATGGAGGAATCTGGAAGAGTGAAAACAGCCATGTCCATCAATTTTTGAAATATTTACAGAGGATGAAGTCTGCTGATGTGGTTTTAAATTGGAGTCCCTGCTGACTCGACATGTGTGTGAGTCACCCAGCCCTGAATTACTGGGCACCTGAACTACTGGCCATTTCTTTTCACACAGAGAGAAGAAAAATTGAGGAAAAGATCAGCATAATTCAGAGAAAAGAGTAACACAACACCATACAGAGGCCTCCAAAGGAGGCCAAAAAGCTCCCCGCTAAGAGCAAACACCAAGTAATTCTGAAAATGCAACTCTTGAAAAATATAAATATTAGAAGTCGAAGAATTGACTTCACTTTAATTGTTTAGTTAATCGTAACACCTAACATTCATTTAATTCTGATTATATGTCAGGAACTTGGCTAAGCCACTTTCTAGGCATTTCCTTATGTAATTGTCACACATTACTCCCATTGTGAAGGTGAGGAAATTAGGACGTTGATGGAAAAGTAACTTGGCTCAAGGTAACAGAGCAAAGAGAGTTAGGTTGATTTTATGTTTCAGTTTCTCTCTTCCAAGATAAGCCTTTCAAGGTACTTCATTTAGTCAGCCTATATTTATTAAGCTCCTAGTATGTGCCGAAGGCTATGCAGGGCTTCAGGGTGGATAGAGAAATAAGGCACAGTCTCATACTTTGAAGACCTCACTGTGCTTCAGGGAAAGGCATAAATAAACAGGAGAAGATAGTAACAACCTAACTAGAATGAGAGACCTATAGGCAAGAAATTACGGGAGCGAAGAGAAGGAGAGGAAGTCTTCTGGAGGACAGGTAGTTCAGGATTAGATGTTAGCCTGGGGAGGGCGGGGAAGGGGGCCCCAGGCAGATGGGTGTCCCCAAGCCAAGGTCCAGGAGTGAAAACAACTTGGGGGTATGTGGGGTCCCCGAAGAGCTTACTTTTGCTTTGATGCACAAAGTGTCAAGGAGTGACAAGAAGCACTGGGCTGAGCCCGGGGCACAGATGCCCTCATGTGCCATATGAAGCCCTTGGCACTTAATCCTGGGGTGAGAGAACCTTGTTACCGGAGCCAAACTTACTCTACTCACTGCACAACAGGCCAATAAATCGGGAGATGAGATTTGGGGACAAGAAATAATGACTTTATTCAGAAAGCCAGCTGACCAAGAAGATGGGGGACTGACGTCCTAGAGAATCATCTTCCCCAAGTCAGAATTCAGGCTCCTTTATCCTAAAAGGGGAGGGAGTGTGGTTGGTTGCTGCAAACTTCTTGGTGTTGGAGAATCCTTTGTTCTTGCAGCTGTCCAGATAGGTCAGGTCATAATATTCCTGTAAACCTCTAACAAGACAAATGTTACTCTCTGTTCTGCAACTTTTCATCTCTATATAAGTGGAGAAGTGTGATAGCCTTAAAGGTCAGAGCCTTGAGAATGGGCTGTCCTGTATATTTGAGGCTATAGGCAACGTTCTTTTACAAAAGGTGCGGAACCAGCATGACTGAGCCCAGGAAACAGAGCACAGGGTTAGAGCTAGAGGAACAGATCTAATATGGAGTCAGATTTGTTCTTCCCTATTACAGCCTTTAAGGCACTTTCAACAGGGGTTTTGTGAGAATGACCTCAGCGTTCAGGGGCTACTGAGTTTAAGTTGAAGAGGGACAATATTTGGAATTTCCTGATTGCTGTCTTCAACAATCTGCCCTTTGTCACATTCGATGATGTTTGAACAATTTCAGTATTGACACTCCCTCCTTTCCTTACTCAAAAACAGGGTGTGTGTCATCTTCCTTTTGTGCTTTCTTGCCCTAGCCCATGGGAACATGACTGTGGGAACACACCGCATTTGCTTATAACGCAGGGTGGGAGTGGGAGTTGAGCAGTTAAGGGGCAGGGTGAGGAAGGAGGAAGCTCGGTCGTGTTGATGCCATCCGACCTGGCAATCCCTACCTTGTCCTGAGAGCAAGGTGCCCATTGTCTATGGCAATGAAATTCAGCCAAGGATTGACAGCAGGATTGATGAGAAGGGACCATTTCTCAAGCCAAAATACATTCTACAAAGTCACACATGTATGTTACCATGAAAAATAAGTGTAGTAACACTTTCTGTCAGGATTCAAGGGCTATGCAGTATGTCCAAGAAAGAGGGAACCATTGATGTGTTTAATAGCATTATCTAAAGTAGGAACCTCGTATCTTTTCCTGGAGAGGACATAGTTTTTAATCCCTAAATGAGCATTCCCCCACACCCTCATACAAGTATAATAAAAGGTTTAGTGAGTTTGCAAAGAAAAGTCATTGTCCTATATTTGCTTCCACAAGGTCACACAAAGTGTCTCTGGGAACTGGTCCTGAATGAGCTTAGGATAATCAGCTGCAAATTTGCTAAAATGTAGACTAGCCTCACACAATAAAAAATGTACAGCAAAGCTGTCCAGAAGAAATAAATTCAGCAAACTGGAAAGAGACATCAGACACACAGTCACAAAGAGTTGTGGGCACTTCAGATTTTAGCTGAGACAAAATCCCAGTGTAAATACTGTGATGTTGAAGTGAGATTTTATATTTCAAGCTCACACATTTGCAACTGCAAAAAGTCATCATTTAGTCAAGCATTGGATACAAGGTCTTGTAAATGATCATAAAACAGTTTCCTGTTTTGTGAATAGAAGGCATACACACACACCCCCACACCCGCACACCCCTTCTTCTTTTCTTTTCATACAAAGTCAGTTGTTCTGGTAATCATGCTGCATGCTATTCACAGAGCAAACACCTGTCCTGTTGTCCTTGCATGCTGAGTTGGTCCAAATTCTCCTGAGTGCAGTGGTCATGTGAAGGGGAACGCAGGTGCTGTGTGCTGAAAAGCTGGACTCTGAATACAGGAGAGACTGCCTGGCAGACCCACAGTTTTGCATTTTAAGGCCATGAATCCACTGGACTAAATTAGGAGTCACAAAATTGTTGATAGCAATCACCACCACAGCCACGTAATTCTTGAGGAGGCCTAAAATTGTGCTGCTACGGCACCGGCGCCATATGTTTTTCCCTGCTCTGCTGCCTTGAAACAGAGAGAGAGTTCAAGGGCAATCATTTCATTTAATCAAACTGCAGCAGTAATGACTTAACAGAGGCAAAATGAAACCCAGAAAGATGAACACACACACACACACACATTTTTTGTTAAAGTGGAAATATATCATAGAAAGTTAAAAAAATGTAAATTAATTTTATCTATGCTACAGAAGCCGCCATTTGTGTTCCATAGAGAGCTAGTCTGTGTCTTTGGGGCATATGTATGTTTCTGAGCAGTTTTGCTCTTTACAAGTGTTGTCACCTGAATTTACCGGCATGAATTTTGGGGATAGAGAGGACTTAAATCATGCCTCAGCCTTTTTACCAAATGTGTGAGCTTGGATAAATTGCATTATCTCTTGAAGCCCCTCAGTTTTCCTGTTTGCAAAATGGGAGAAATAATAATTGCAGTGTCCTGGAGTTGGGAGGACTAAATGAGACAGGGCACTTCTATGGGCTAACATGTAGCGTAGACCGACTGATGCTCTGATACTGTATATCCATTGATACTACAAAATATATCCCAATTGGTAATGAGTAGCAGCTGGCTTGAACATGCCTTAAATGCTTATTTTTAAAAAAAGTAACCAGTCATGATCCTTTTATAATTGTGAGGTCAGTCAATTTTAACCAACTAATTATGTGATGAGAATCCACCTATTTCTAGAATGTTCTTCCAATACTAGACTGTAAACTCCATGAGAGCTCTTAGCTCACCTTTAAATTCCCTAAGTTGGAACTCAGTGAAAATATATATATTTATTTATTTTTTATTCTATTAACCATTTTTCTTTGATTATATATGTTTTCCCGACAGATTTATAAGGACTTTTAAAGTATTAAGCATATTAACCCCTTTGACTATCATATTGTTGCAGATGCTTCTTCATATTTTTCTTGGCTTTTATAATATTTAGAAAATCCTTCCCCAACTATCAATTAAATAATTCTTTACAGTTTTTTTTTCCAGTTTTGTTTTAATTTTTATGTTTATCTTTCATCTGTCTGGAATTTATTTTTATATTAGATGTAATATGTAACTTTATTTTTTCCCCTTTTTTCCTGGCAAACCTTATTGGCTAAGTATATTATTCCTTTGGTTCATGTTGCTTCCTTAACTATACACAGGTGTCTGTTAGGGTCTGTTAAGAAATATGTATATATGCATATGTATGTAATTATATGTATATATTATACATATATATGAATATACATATACATTTTCTTGAACTAGTTTTATTTTATTTTTGTCAAAGTGCTAATGATTGTACAAAAGGAAATAAAAAGAAAAGGTAGTGTTCTTCAACTCTACACCACCAGTCTTCCACCCAAGAAAGAAATGTCACTATTAACACTTTCTGCTGCAAAACTCTCCCTACCTAAATGAGTATTTGTGTGTGCGTTGAGAGTGTGTGTGTTTACAATGAACATCTTTATGTATGTAAGTGGAAAAATCCTGTGCACTCTATTTGACAGCTTATTTTTTTCCTTTACTACATACCTGAGAGTTTGTTTCAACAAAAGCTCTATCTCATTGTTTAAATAATTGTATACTATTCCTTTATGTGGATATTTCAAAAGTTAATTTAAGCAGCTCCCTTTTGACAGCCAATTTCTTTTGTCTCCTGCTATTATAAACTATACTTCTGGTATTTTTATTTTTAATGCTCATTTGTTCATTTCTTTTACATCTCTTATTATTTGGTCTGTACTGGTTTATTTTATTTTTAATATTGATTTTCTTCTATGATTTAAAATATTTTATAACTTGCATTTATTATCTTTTAGTATTTTTATTATCTATAATAGATGAGAAAATTAATATTGATAATCCTTCCTATCTTTCTTCCTTCCCTTCCACCACCCAATTCCTGTTGTTTATATAATTGTTCTTAGTTTTCCTAGAGGTTATTTTGTATTTTAACATATTATATGTAAGCCTGTATTATCTGCTTTAAACTGCGTCTTCAGACCCCCAACTCTGAAAGAAGAGGAGATCAGCAAGTTTACACTCTCTTTCCTGTCTCCTCCTTTCCTTACCTCTCACTTTTTTAGGCATAATATTTCTATATTGCCATAGTTTATAACATTTATACTCTCTGCTCCAAGTTATTTAGCCTTGATTCTATATTTAAACTTACTACATGCTCAGACTCAGTCTTTTCACTGTGGTTTCTTCATTTACGTCTTAATTGGCTGGGACTCACCTTCAAGTCATTATTTCCCCCAAGCAGTGTCTGTGGGTCCTGTGTTACCTGAATTTTGGAATATATGAGAATGTATATCTTTGACCTTTCTAGTTTCACAATACCTTGGCCAAGTATAAAGTTATTGGATCATACTTCCTTTCTCTCAGAACTTTGTAGACAGCTTACCACTGTCTTCTAGCATTGAGCGTGGCTCTAGGAAAACCTGAGGTCGACCGGATAATTTTCTGTGCTCATAGTTGGTTTGATGTTCTTGACACAATGCCCACAAGAGTCTGGTAACTTAATCAGGGCAAGTCTGAGTTGTTCATTTAGTATTATCCCTCCCTGAACATCATGTGGCCTTTTCATCTATAGATTTTGGTCCTATTTTATTTCAGGAGTATTTTCTTCTCTTAAGCCATTGGAAAAATTATTTCAGTTTCAGATTTTCTAATCAGTTCAAACACCAATTATATATACGTTGGATCTTTGCGTGTCTTCCAAATTTGTCATTTTCTATCTAACTCCATTTTAATAATCCTCATTTTCTTTTCCATTTCACTTTGCTTCATTTTTCTTATTTTCTCATTGATTGTCCTCAATGTCCTTACTCTTTCTAGCAGGATTCCTTAAAAGTTTGAAGGAATTTGCTTGAAAGACTTCTTGATCTCTGTTTTGTTTTTAGTAGTCACTGCATTTTGGTGTCTACTGAGTACCATTTGAATCTGTGAAGTAGGGGGAGGGGAACACCTGAAATGCTTGGCTCTGCTCTTTCCTCCATTTAGAGTTTATTCTTTTACAAACACCTCTGCTTTCCATGTAGCACCTATTAAATTTCAGCAAAAGTCTTAAATATATATATCATGAAAATGATCAAGTGATGTCAGTGATATCTTTCTCCTCCTTTCCCAGGATGTAGAAAATTTCTGTTCACTTAATATTAATGAAAGGAGATGTACATTCTCTCTATCCTAAATGATTAAACACTAATTAAAAATGACCAATTAAACAGTGCAGGTTCTCATTTACTTAACATCAGGGCAGCTAGGTCGCCTCTTGTCATTGCCCCTGGATGTCATTTAATAGAACTTACAAAGCCTCAGTCCCTTTGAAAGCCATTCTATTTAGTTATGTTAGCGTTTCTTGTCCTTGTGTATACTATCAACTAAAAGAAAAGGTGCAAATTTTTCTTTGAAATAATGGGTTTTTTTTTAATTATTTAAAACAAACATTCTCAAGGATGCTTAAGTTCATTTAGGTGGCAGATTTCACATGCAGCTTTTGATTTAAGAAGTGGTAATTGGACTATTTATCAGCATAATTTTTTTCACTATTAGAGTAGCTAAGCCAATCAACAAATCATTACTGAATGGTCACTTTGTAAAATATATTGTACCATGCAGCATAACTAAAACTTGTTTTCCAGAATATGTCGTCTGTATCCCTGAAAGGGGTCATCAGCTCATTTTTAAACAATTGATTGGTTGTGTGCTTGACCTGATTTAGTCAATAAGACAACAGAAAAGTCAAGCAATGACATATGAATGAATCTGACATACAAAGGCTCACACAATCTCCCCAGATTATAGTTAGGTTTTGCTATTTCTTGTATTGTTTTCTTTTTGTTTGGATTAATTTTAGAACTAGACTTCTGTCTTTACTTCTTCCATCTTTCTCTCTTTCTTTCTTTCTTACTTTCTTTCATCCTTTGCTTTTATTTGATTTGCTATGTAAATCTAGGTTGTGTATTACAATGTTTTCACATTGGTAAAATACATAAATAAATACTCTAGTTCAATGGGACTGATGAGTTAATTTTGCTAACTGAAAAATACTAATGTCAATGTGCTTTTTATTTAATGAAATTATGATCTTTATCTGGCCTTTCTCTGCTGAACTTCATGCCTGTCAGGTATATTTTATCAAGTTATTTTCAATGAGGAGCCAGAAGTCAGGTGGTCATATAACTCACTAAACTGTTGAATATATTCTGGCTTGAGTTTGGTTGAAATCTGTGGCTGTGGGTTGATGCTGCCAAATTGTGAAGACATCTGTGTGGGATATAGCACTCTGGTCAGGGTTGAGACTTAGGCTTTGGCCCAGCATTCCCAGGGTTATAGCAAGGCCACTGGTGGAGCCAAACCCTCAGGGAAACTCTGTGAATGACTCAGTTGCATTTAGCACCTGGAATGTCTTGGATTATGTGGAAAACTCCAAGAGTGGCTATGACTGATGGAAACACTCTTCCTGGGATTCAGGATGGTACCTCTCTTAATAAGACCTAATTTTTGGACATGACAAAATTATGTATACAAGCTACATTTAGCCTCCCCAAATTGAGTCTCCAGTTGCATTCCTTCTGGACCATATTAAAGAAGGTACTTATATAGGTACAAATTAAATATGAACCATAAATAAACATAGAAGTGAGAGTGAAACCAAGCAATAGTATAAGATAGTAGAAGCTGGTCTTTTATTCATTTGTCTTTCCCTTGCTCTATCCTTTATTTATCCCTTTGTTCTCCTTCCTTCCATCAAGTACTCTTTGTAAATTGTCTATCTTGAATAAATTGATGAGTAGGTAGAAGTTATTTATGGGGCTATGAATGCAAACTGGTGTATTATCATCCTCCTTTTACACTATAAAAGCAGTTTTGACATTAGGAAGTAATATTTACTTGTTTTATAGGCAAAGTTTCTCTTCTCCTCTGTATCTCCAGAAATCACTCCACCTTGTCCAGTCTGCTTCTGGCCACATGGGTGTGTGGTAGATTCTGCAGAGGAAATAGCCTCTCCCACCACCAGGTGCATAACTCACATCATATCAGCAAATCTTGGTTGCATGTTCACTCTGTCATAGGCACTATAACAAGTGTTTCATGTTGGTTATTTCATTTAATCTTAGTACCTGTATGAGAAATCGGAACAATTGTTATCTCTATGTAATAGACGAAGAAACTGAGACAGAGATGGCTTAGGTAGCTTGACCGAAGGCACACGGCTAGTGAGTAGCAGAGGTGAGCCTGAACATGGGCAGTGCGATAGGAGACTCTTACTGATCTTACTATTAATAGGAGACTCATACTCTTAGCTACCACCGTTTCTCTCGCATAACAAACCCACCACACATTAACAATGGCCCCAAACCACTTCCTAGGAAAGGGGATACACATTTGAGAAGAATGAAGAGTCTGAAGGTCAGAGTGGAAGAGACCTCAGTGATTATCTAACGCAGTCCCTTCATGTTATACCAGAAGCAAAAGAGAATGAGGAATGCTCACTTATCTGCTCAAGTCTACCCAGCCTTCATGGGTGATTAGGCTCTGTTTCTGCAAGTCTTTATCTACTGTAAGAGTTATAGGAATGAAGTCTCATTAAGATTCATGTTCTACAGATAAATTTCCCTGCAGTCGTTTATTTAATTTGGCCAAGTGCATCTAGGGAATTGACTAATGTCACTGTAAACATTAGAAGGCTTAAGATACCAATTATGGGAAAGAAGGAAATCATTATTGATGAGAAGTTGGAAAAACTGAGCCCTGAATTGCATAGTAAACCCCAGTGTCTCCAACTTCTGTATTTCAGCTGAATTTGTGATACTCTTTATAAGCAAAAGGCACCCTGGATGAAGATGCAGATTTCCTGGGTTGAGTTATGAAAGCAGTTAATAGTCTGGGTGCCAGAATACAGCCACCGATGTGAATACGGCAGTTCAGTTGAGCCTCAAGCCCAGCCTTTTCTCTGAGATCTCTTGTACTGCAGAGAAGTGGGCTTTCCTTTTTACTTTCCTCCCAAAAGGCTCTTATGATGGGCATTTTTAATTAGGACACTTCTGATTCACAAACGGGATGTACTCCTCACAGCTTCCTTCTCAACACATGTTTTCCCTCTCATTCATCCATCTTACTTGTCAGCCTCGTTTTTCCTCTGTGACTATGTTTGAAATGCTGTCCCACACATCCTTCCATTACAGAAAGGAAATTTGACACCTGGGGAGGCAATATTTCCTCTTACTCTCTAGCTGTGTGGAGGGCACGCTAGCTAGTTCTCAAAACAGCACAGTCAGCAGTACTGAGGACATTAGTGCTTTGCAGAGGAAACCAAGGAATTTTTTCATTTTCTGATGAGATGCAAATTGTACATTCTATATCTCCCATCAGGAAGAACATCATTTTGCCTTGAATAGTTACAAAGTACCTTCAAATCAATTAAGGGGCTGTGATGACACTGCTTTGACATCCCATTAGCCCTTGCCTTTAGTTATGTGTCTATTAAAAGCAGAAATAAAAGGGATTTTGCTAGCCAGAGGTAGAATTTCAAATATCCTGGCGTTCCAAGTCAGATAAAGAATTATGAATTTAGGTGCTGTGTTCTCCATGGCTGTTTGTCCTAACAGCTAACATTGGGTTAAATGTTGAGTTCTGTGAGGGCCAGAACCATACCTTAGTCATTACTGCAACACCATGGTGCCTAGGGTAAGTCTTAGTCATAGTAGAATCAAATATATAGATATATAATATTATATTATGTATATTTTATATAATGTTACATATAATAAATAATAATAGTATATGTATACTGTTTAGTTATTTATTCATGTGTACAGAAAATATGCAGTGAATGGTAGTCACACACAGGCCGTGGGCAAGGTGCTCTCCTAAGAGAAGGACTTTGGGGTTGACCTAACATAACTCTTTGCCACGGAGCCATTTATTCAACAGAAAAATGATGGAGTGCTTAGTATGTGCCACATGGTGTGCAGAGATCAAAAAGACCTAGTTTCTGGTTTCAGGGGGCTTCTAGTCTAGAGGAAGAAGCTGCATGAAATGTCCAGTGTCACGTCTAAAGTTGCATCCTTACTACACAGATAGCTACTAGACTTGGGATCCTTGCTCAGATACTTAATGCTTATCTGAAACTTAGCATTATAGAAACATGGGACTCAAAGGTCATCCCGCTCATCTGGGATTCAAACTTTTCAACAATTGATGTGATAACTTATTTGTCAAATTGAACATTCATGGTGTATTGGACAAGGGCTAGATTGGTTCCATTTACCCTTATAAATATTTATCAGATAAGTTGGTCTTAATTTTCTGCTTATTAAAGAGAATTGGACCTATTTTAGTGTGGTTTAAGTATAGTAGAGATCTTAAGTAATAGCAGAATCGGATAGTTTATGTGATGTAATTTGAGAGCTATGGAAAGGTCCCTGAGTCTGAAAAAAAAATCCCCTTACTGCTATACCGTGCCTAAAATTCTACTATGGATGTATTGCTTTGGTTGTCGGCATGAGGAGGACAGGGCTGAAGGTAAGTGTTAATGTAGGGGAAATAGATCGGGAAAAGATAGTGGAGGAAGGCTGGACACTGCCCACATTTAGAACATAGCAGACACTCAATAACTGTTGCCCAGGTGATTGAGTATCTTAAGTGTAAGTCAAGGTACAGTCAAAGTACTACAGAAGCACGGAAAAAGAAGGAATTCTTATTAGAGATGGAGGAGAGTCTCTAAAAAGTGACACTTTGAACATTGTTGAGTTTTAATAAGAAGAAATTGAGGGGGAAGAGCACTCTAAAGAGAAGAAATGTCACAAGGGTAGGATGAACTTGTGTAAAAGCAAGATGTAATTTACGTCAAGCAGTGGTTCTCATAGTGTGGTCCAGGGACCCCTGGGTGTTCCCACAATCTTCTCATGATAATGCTAAAATGTTATTTACCTTTTTTGCTTTCATTCTCTCATGAAGATACAGTGGAGTTTTCTGGAAGCCCATATGATGTATGGTATTTCAAGAGCTTAGGTGCAAAAGCAGATATGAGAATCTACCTGTCCTCCATGAAACTAGCTGTTAGAGAGATTTGTCAAAGTGTAAAACAAAAACACTCTTTTCACTCAATATATTTTTATTTCAGAAAATATAGGTTTTTTAGTAATGTGTTATTTATATTAGCATATAGCAAATTCATTTTTATTTAAACACTAATGCTACAGTGTTTTAAAATTTTCTGTTTGATTTTTAACATGGTAAGTACACAATCCACTGAACCACTAACTCTGGGGAGGGTGTGCTGGGCTGTTTCTCAAAATAGCACTGTCAACAATATTGAGAACAGTGTGATTTGAAAAGGAAAGCAAAAACTTGAGGGTCTTCGATAGTTTTCACATGTTAAAAGGGGTCCTGAGACCGAAACATCTGAGAATTACTGATCTATTCTGAGTGCAGGGTAAGGTGTGTAGTGTAGAGGAAGATAAACCTGGAAAGGTAGGTTAGGGTCTTGAATGCCGTTAGCAAAGTGTGGATTTTATTTTGTAAGCAAAGAGGAGTTCTAAAAGGTTTGTGTGGAAGAGATTGGCGTGATCAGAGTTGTGCTTTGGAGGACAATTCTAGCAAGGGTACAAAGGCTGGATTGGAGGAAGGGAGGAAGTGAAGACCAAAAACACCCAGTAAGAAGCCCTGGCCGTGTCCTGGAGCAGGAGCAGTGAGAGTGTAAGGAAGTAAGAGAACTATTCAAGGCATTTGTGAACTTGGTGATTACCTGAATATAAGGTGGGAGGAGGGATCAAAGATAACTCCAGATTTTCTTGCTATATTAACAAAATTATCAGACACATTATTTGGGGTCCTATGGACAAAGCCCTGGGCGAGGTGCTGTAGTTAAAATGCCAGGCTGCCTGGTTTAAAACCACGGCTCCTGTGGCCCCTAGCTGTGATGGGCAAGTCACCTCTTTTGTGCTTTACCCTCCTCATCGGTAACATGGTGATGACATTAGAACCTACTATACAGGGTTGATGTGAAGAGGATCATTACTAATCCAGTGCTTGGAAAGGTGGCTGGCTCACAGTAAGTCCTTTATAAATGTTTGTTAAGGAAAAGATGGAGTGTAGGAGAAAGGAAGGTGCAGACACGAGGCATGAGAGGCGTCCTGCCTGGGCGTGGGAGCCCAGGAAGGTAAGTGACTACTGCGTTGTATCATTGAACAGGGGTGGGGTCCCCTAAAGCCCAATCTCCAGTTCCCATAATGAATGTTTATTTGACAGAGGGTGAGGTTGGAGAGAGCGGCTGTTGGAAATCTTAGGTGAATCTTTCAGAAGAAGTTTGTTTTTGTTGTTTTAAGTTTTTGCTGGCAGGTTAGCTAGGTGCTTTAATTAACCTAGGGTTTCAAAGAGCGTAGAAGAGTGTCCATCAGTGGGCTGGGGGTGTGTGGGGAGGGCGTGGGGAGTCACAGGAAATACAGGGAGTAATGGTAGCTTACTTGAGGTGGCTTTATGTTCTATCTTTAAATTCATGTGAATTTTGCATTTCATTCTGTAATATATATGCATTTATTTTGGTATATAGAGATGTTTTAAATTACTTACAATTAAGAAAAAATGATGCTTCAGAAGGAGGCTCCACGTTTATGGAGTACCCCCAGCACACTGCCTCTACCAGCAGCGCTACACTGAATTGAGTAGCACTGATTTAACCCAATTATACAACCCCAGTAGGGGAAAAAAAAATTCAACTCTGTATATGCCTTAGTGCTTTGCAGGCAAAACAATGAATCATAAAGATTAATTGTGTCTTTTCTTGTGAGTTTCATAAATAATACCAGTTTTCAGGAAGGATGAAAAGTTGATATATGTAATTAATGCTGAGTGAAAAATGCTGTAAAGATTTGTACAAAATGCTGTCTCTTAAAATATATGGAGGGGATGCTTTTATTTCAAAATTCATGGAGACTTGATTTTAAGCTAAGCAACATTTTCTGCAAAGGTAATTGAAGACTCCCTCCCACCCGACCCCATGCAGTCATCCTCCCTCTAAAAGGAAAGGAATAAAGAAGTTCTACAAATAAACTAGCTTTTTGAATAGTAAATCCCATAGAAAGGAATTTAACTCTGATTTCAATTATAAATACATTTTTAAAAATTTGCTTGGATGAGTTCCTGCTCATACAAGGGGGAAAATACACACCAATATATAATAGACTGATCAGACAGTCATAATCTTGATCACATGGTTAATCCTGGCACTCCAAATGGTGAACATGCTAAAATGTGTGTGTCCCCGATAAGATGCAATATGACCTAAGAAGCATCGCCTATCAGTTATTCTCAGAAAATAAGTTTAACCTAATCTAATCAAACTTTAAAGCCTGACTTCTAGTTTTCAGGCTATAAGGGACCTGGAGGAACAAGTTAAATGAACCAAAAGGAAACAAGCAGACAAGTCCAGAATATAGAACATTCTACAAAACAATTGGATTAGTTCTTTAAGACCTCAGATATTAAAAACACAAATTGTAATATGTATGTGTGTGTGTGTGTGTGTTTATGTCTGTGTGTGTGTGTGTGTGTGTGTGTGTGTGTTTAGAAGTGTTTCCAGAATCTCGACTAGATACTGGTTAATAAAATAAAACAGCTTTAAATATCAGGATATTTTAGTATCTGCAAATCAATCAATGTGATACACCGTATTAACACACTGAAAAATAAAAACCTTATGATCATCTCAATAGATGCAGAAAAAGCTCTTGATAAAATCCAACATCCACTTATGATAAAAACTCTCCAGAAAGCAGGCACATAGGGACTGTACCTCAACATAATAAAGGCCACATGACAAACCCACAGCTAACATCAGTCAGTGGTAAAAAGCTGAGGCATTTCCTCTAAGATCAGGAACAAGACAAGGATGTTTACTCATGCCACTTTAATTCAACATAGTTTTGGAAAAATATTAACAATTGAATTTAGGTAGTTCATATATGGCTGTGTATGGTACAGTTTTCAATGTTTCTGTGTGTGGGGGCTTTTTCATAATTAAAAGTTGGTAAAATTTTGCTGTAGAGAAAACTTGGTGATATGTATAATGTTTACTCAAACATTCACAGACTATAATTTGTAAACCCATCACGTGTTAAGCACTGTGTTAAATGCTGAGGGGATAATGGTGACAACAAGAAATAGGACCTCCTTGCTCTCATAGAATTTTAATATGGGTGAGAACAATGTTAGACAGTGAGACGTGCAAGCAAATGAATAATCATGTGTTACAATATATTACAAAGGAGAAAAAGAGTGAAGTGTCATGGGAGAGAGTGATAATTTGCATGAGGATCAAGTGAGTAGCTGGAAGGGCCTTTCTGGGGAAGGGGCTCTTTCAAAGGGGCTCCCTGGGACCCTGTGGCTATTAGCAACCTCTCTGACCCATGGATGGCTCTATTTTCACACTGTTCCTTCAGCGTTTCCTCAGGCAGCCTGGTAGCACTTCACTCCCTGTGAATCTTGGCATCTCAATTAGATGGTAAGCGATTTGAGGGCAGACCTTTGATTTATTCATCTTCACATTCTTCATGCGACACAGCGGTTCAATGTTTATTTAAAAAAAAACTAATATTTGTGCAGCTCTTTATATATTTGAAATTCCTATCCTGTATATGATCTCACTTAGTGTGAACTTTAAAATGGCCTTGTGATGGTTAATTCTGTGTAACTTGGCCAGATTATGGTGCCCAATTGTTTGGCCAAACACTAACCTAGATGTTGCTGTGAAAATATTTGTGGATATGATTAATTTACAATCAGTTGACTTTTAAGTAGAGCAGATTACTCTCCAAAATCTGGGTGGGTCTCATCCAATCAGTTGAAGGCCTTACAAGTATATTGGATTAAGGCTTCCCAAAGAAGTAATTCTGCCTTAAGACTGCAATATAGACATCCAGCCCATTGCCCTATGGAATTTGGACTCAAAACTGAAACATCAACTCTTACCTGAATTTCTAGACTACTGATTTGCCCTACAGATTTTGAACTTGCCAGTTCCCACAATTGTGTGAACCAATTTCTTAATCTCTTTGTGTGTGTATATGTGTGTGTATCTGTCTGTCTGTATATCTATCTATCTGTCTAAATCCTTATCCTACTAGTTCTATTTTTTGTGAAGAAACCTGAAAAATATAAGTCCTGAAAGATAAGGACAGTCATTGTTCCCATTTTACAGATGGCTAAAGAGAGGCACAAAGAGGTTAGGCCATTAACCAAGAGCCCATACTGCATATGTAAGATTAGAAGGAAGTCAATTCCCTGGTCTTCTAACTCAGGGCTTTTAATATGGAAGCAGTTGCTCGATAAACATCCATTGAGTAGTCAAGAGCTCAGACGTCTGAGGGTGACCTTCTAAGAACATCTCGTCTCTCTGGCGCTGTGTTGGATCTAGAGGCTAAGCCGGGTGACACTGAAGGGCTTCA
The DNA here is from genome assembly GCF_036321535.1 of Camelus dromedarius. Lineage (NCBI taxonomy): Eukaryota > Metazoa > Chordata > Mammalia > Artiodactyla > Camelidae > Camelus > Camelus dromedarius. Next base: position 82,812,734 of record NC_087439.1, read on the forward strand.
GACATCCACACACACATTTAACACCCACTGTTTCAATGGACTGCTTCAGAGGCTGTATAAGCCTTCACCGGAACAAATCAGTCTCCTCACTGTAAATGTGTACCGACCGGGACACCAAGCCATCAGCAACTGAAAGGTTTTTATCCCTTGCAGCCAGTAGTAAAAACCTGGAAAGGATTTCTCTTAAGATATCCTGCTTCTGATGGATTTTCTTTGTTTACAGTGAACCTGGGACTTAAATATTGCAGTCTGTCCTTGCTCACTGGAAATAACTGAACCACGATACCTGGAACAGTAACTTGGGTGTTATTTGAAGTACGCCGGCCCAAACCTGGACTCTGTTCACACGAGATGGACAATTAAAGGAGAAACAATTACAGCCTGGTGACCCCCTTGGTGGGGGTTTTGGAGTCTTATGGGCACTGGAGGGGTTTTGCTCCACAAGCCCTTGGCTGGGAAATCCCGCTGTAGGTGGCCTGGGGAGACTTCATCTTCTCTTAAGTTTCCCTTTGATGCCAGGGCTGAGCAGTCCCCTCATGCCGAGGGTGGAGTGAGACCCCACAGCACAAGGGTAGACCTAGGTGTAACTGCATCACTCTTCTGCTCATTTATCAAAAAAATCACAGGAGTCTGAATGTCTGTAGAGAGGCTGCCACCAACAAGAAGAACAGGGTGCCACGAGCAGCAAAGCTTATGTGTACAAGCTCCTTTATGGTCTGTACCTCATTGTGCTCATCTGTGAAATGGGAATAATGCTCTCTTCACAAGGTTGTTCAGAGGATTAAAGGACACATAATATTAATCGGTGACATTTACTGAATGTCAGATTTGGCTCAGTGCTGGATCAATCACTTGATATTCCTTATCTTGCTTAAATGTCACAACAGTTCCATGCAGGGAGGTGCAGTTTTGGGTCCTGTTTTAAAGATGAGGGCATGGCGCTCTGCTCAGCAAGTTAAGCACCATTCTTGGGTCCCTTGGTGAATTGTCAGCAGACGGCACCCTACAGCCAATCAATGGCTCAGGAGGAGCTTGCCAGCCACTGGTGCTCAGGACGGGCTGGTTTTCCTTTCTTTGTGTGTGTGCTGCTTTTAGGGTCTCTTAAGTAGAATTCCAACCAGAAGTAGCAGAAGGGGTCAGTGGTTTTGCTCCAGCTGATGGGCTCTCTCTGAGCTTGGTCTGAAAGCAGTTGAGGACGTGTCCAGGCTGGACACAGGGGGAGGATATGTCTAATGCAAAGAGAAGTAAAGTCCTTGAGACCTGCAAGTGCCACTCTTGTTCTGTGCTCCTGAGAAATTATATATTCCTAAGAATTTATGGATCTGCTGGCGGTCGGGGAGCAAGTCTGTTAGCTTGCAGTAGGCTCCTGGGTTTTATGTTGAACAAATGATTTTTGATGAGGAAGTTGCCATTTCCTCCGACAATAATCTGCCCTATTCACTGCTTGTCTCATTGTACAACTCAGCTTGTAGGGGTTTGTCAGTTCTCATGAAAAGCTTTCTTTCCGGGCAGGGAGAAAGTTTAAGGTCAGAAGAAGGACAGAGCGCTGAGAATGTAAAAAGCTCGCGGGATGCGTTGAGTGACGACACCCTCGCTAACGCATAGTAAAATAGAAAGCCCTCTCTCGCCGTCAAACTTAAAACGTGTTGAGATGAGTGGAAAACAAACACTGGAAAAAATTATTCCAAAAGCATTATGCGTTCAGGCTTCCCATTCCACTGAAAAAACGTTCTCCGTCAGCAAAGGGGAAGGAGAAGATGATTTCTGCAGTGAATGGGATGGGAAGGAAGGAGCCACCCAGTATATACAAGAGAGAACTGAACGAGAACGCACGAGACGTGGCTGTCGTCCTTGTTAAACCCACTGGAGCTGTGAGAGGTGGCGCTGAAACGTTCAGCCAGTGAATAGCGGCGTCTCCCTAAGGAGCAGTCACCCCTGCTCTGTATCTAGACATCACATATGCGGAGTAATAGTCTCCCAAGGGCATAGCTGGCTAATTGTCTGGATGCTGGATGAAGAGAGAGAGGATTCTATTACATGCCCCGGCACATTACAATAAGCTGAGTCCTGATTCAGGGCCAGTGTTTTTGTTGAGTAATGCTTGTGGCCTTAGATCTCTGCCTGGCGGAGTTTATCCCTCTAAGGAAACATGGGGATAGCTCTAAAGTCCATAGACTATTAATCAAAACACTGGAAGACTTTTCTGTCTCAAGATAGAGACGTCTTCTACGAAAAGGAGCACTAGACCGAGAGTCAGTTGTGTTGTACTCGGGACCTGGCACTGCCATTGGGCCGGTGTTTGACTCAGGGCAAATCAGTTGTACCCACAGCAACGCCGCTTCCTAGTCTATAGACTAAGAGAGAATGAAGGCTTTCTTCAAATTACAGTCAACCAGAAAACCCCAACATGTGTAATAGATAAATTCAGAGCAGCTCTGGTTGAATAACAGCCAAGGTGCCAAGGACCCACCGCTCACCTTATCCTCAGTTCCTCCCGACCACACCTCCAAGTGGTTTCACCAAATCTTTAGGCATCTGTAGTTCCCCAAATAGCCTCCCAGAGATCACAGAGCGTACATGTCAGGCTTTTATTACTCTGGTTTTAGACCTGTGTGCGTTCTAAAATTTTCATAGGAGAATGACCCTGAGAGTGATTTTGCAAAGAAGATGGAAACATACAAGAGAATGTCTGGGTCCTGCAGTGTCCATGGTTTTAAAAAATGTTCAGTCCCTCTCTGCTGTGTGGAATCTGTATTGATGTTTGTTCAAATTAAACTACATTGATATTGTGCCATTGTGTGGGTCCTGGTTGTATACCGTTGGTTAAAATAAAATCCCCCATGCCGGTCAGTTTCAAAAGGGACAGTGTGTTTTGACAAAGACTTATCCGGTAGTTATTTTGTCCTGACTAAGAGAAGGAAAGGAGCAGTGGGGGGGAAAAAAAAGCAGAGGTTTATGGAAGGAGTTGTGTAATATCTGGTCCTTGAGTTAAGGCTCTCCCTAGACCAAACTGTCAGGTGAAAAAATAGGAAGCAGGGAGATGGACACATTTGGACTTTTGGTTTTTGTTTGTTTGTTTAAATAATGTGTCTAAGTTAGGAAGAGATTTTATAGAATCATATAGTATTGAAATTTTAAAACTAGAAGGGATCAAAATAATTTTATCCCAAGAGTGGCTTTAGTTTTTGAGAGAAGAGCTTTTCCCTTTTCTTTAATGAATGTTCATATATAAGCAAAGGGTTCTGATTTTTTGAATAGCCACTTAGGGAATGTTCTTCGCAATATACATGAGGTTTTGGAATGACTGGCAAAGCCTTTATGGGAAAGAAAATGTTATAGTACATTGGATAAATGGATAAATTGAAATAATTACCCTAAATTTATCAAGATAATTTAATCAACACTGGTCATTATCAAAAGTTGTTTTTGAGATCACTAAAACAATCTTCAGTTGAATTGGAATCACTTATGTACTTCAGTGATGATATTTTTATTACCTTTTTATTTGAAAAACAGAATACAATCAATTAAACCACATGTCTGGGGGAAGAAGGTCACATTTTAGCAATTATTTTAACATAAAGAAGTGTTACATATAGAGTCACTGTCAATTACTAGAAATAACTACATATTTTCTTGAATAATTTCTTGGTAATTAAAGTGTCACTGAAGCATGAGATGCTTTGTTAATGAAAAGATTAAAAAACCTCACAAGAGTTTATCATATTTTGTTGAAATGTGGTTCAGTGTTTATTATCATAATTTCAGATTGTTACTGCATAACCTTGAATGGTATTAATGCACAAATCATGAGCGTAAGCCAAATAATTGCTCACAAAGTTCGAAGTACATCACATGAGGTGGTTCAATAGCAATCAAAATTATGATAATAAACATTAAACCATGTTTCAACAAAGAAGGAACAAAAACACTCTTAACATATTTTTCTCTTGATTTTGAAAGAATCCATGACACTAATTACAAAAGAATTACTGAAGAGGAAAAAGAAAGCCCAAATATTGTACTGTTTGTTTCCAAATATTCTATACTGAATAGCATAAACTAAAAACTATAAACAGAATTTTTACGAATAAAAGGATTTCCACAATGTCCCAAAAGACTTCTTGAGTACATTTTTTTTTCACATCTAGTGTATTATAGAAAAGGCAACACACTGTTTTCTGTTTTGAACCTAATAATGTTAACCCACCCTTAGCTAAGCAAAAGTTTTTACTTGTTACTTTAGAAGGAGGAGATAGATTTAAGTTGATTTATTCTTCCATTTCCCATTCATCTTGTGACTAGTAAAGATGTGAAATAAGAGAGTGAAGGGGTCAATGTGCCCTTCTTGTTTCCAGATGTTTCCTGGGAGGAGCAGGAGAAACTCAGGAAATCACATAGGAACACAGGCAAGTTGATTGCGATGCTCAAAGAGTACGAACCTAAGAAGATAGGACCTAACATAGATCCATTTCAAAGATGGAAAAATTAGCAGATTGTGCAGTGGTGTGTGCTAGAACTGACTCTCAAAGTAGATTTTATGCATCTCTTTTCAACTCTAGAACCTTCGTTTCAGAAGCTTGAGATCAGCCATGGTTGCTAAGCCCACGTCTGAACATCTGAATACTTCTTTCTCTTCTTGTGTTGTCAAACTTTTCCGAAAGCCGATTTGTGTCCTGGATGGAGTCTTGTTTTCCTTTTGCTGGGGGGTGGGGGTGGTGGCAGCATGAAGCATTTCTGGCTCCTCATTTTGCTCGAATGTGTTTCTCTGGGCAGGAATCCTAACTTGGCTGGATTCACTTTGGTGTGTATGTGACCTCGGTTTTCCTTCAGCCAGTATTTTGCGTGGCCATGCCAGTCTGGAGAGCCAAGTTCTCTCTCCTGAACAAAGATCACAAGAAGGCAAAGACAAGTGCTCAAGGCACTTTCCAGAGATGATGATTTAAATGATCATGCTCTCCTGGGGTCCTTGAGAAATAGGCCACTCTCTGATCATTTTGAGTACTTGCCAGCATGCCTGAAATATGAGGAGAGGGAGAAGATGTGTCTGCTTTTCTAATTAGTTTTTTTCCTCCACTAAGTCATATCCCATTCCTTTTAAGTGACGGAAAACATTAGAGTTCTTAAGAGATGTCTATTTTCCACTGGGGTTTACATCATCGTTTTATCTAATTATTTCCCAATTACGAATAATAATTAAACCAAATGGTGATGCAAACTGGCGCAGTAACAGTATATCTTTTTAGAAGAGCTCCCTGAAGGAGTTACAGAACACCGGAGTTGAAAATTCTTTGTTCAGTCTCAAATGTCAGTCTTGAAGAATGCGAAAGTTACGAGTCTTGGTTTTTAAACCATGTGTGATGCCCCTTGTCCCTGACCTGGGAGAGAAGACTGACAATTTCAGTCTTCAACTGTTGTTGTTTTTTTTAACTGATGTATAGTTGATTTACAATGTTATGTTAGTTTCTGGTGTACAGCACGGTGACTCAGTTATATATATATATTCCTTTTTATATTCTTTTTCAATATAGGTTATTACAATATATTGACTATAGGTCCCTGTGCTATATAGTAGGACCTTGTTGTTTATCTATTTTATATGTGGTAGTTAGTATCTGCAAATCCTGAACTCCCAATTTATCCCTCCATCTCCCACCTACCCCCTGGTAACCATAAGTTTGTTTTCTATGTTTGTGAGTCTGTTTCTGTTTTGTAAATAAGTTCATTTGTGCCTTTTTTAAAAAAATCAACTCCACATATAAGTGATAGTATATGGTATTTTTTCTTTCTTTGACTTACTTCACTTAGTATGACAATCTCCAGGTCCATACATGTTGCTGCAAATCTGATAATTTTATTCTTTTTTATGACTGAGTAATACACCATTGTATATACCACAACTGTAAATCCTGAACTCCCAATTTATTCCTCCCCATCCCCTTTCCCGCCTGGTAACCATCAGTTTGTTTTCTATGTCTGTGAGTCTGTTTCTGTTCTGTAAATAAATTCATTTATGTCATTTTCATTTTTTGTAGATTTCACATAAGTGGTATCATATGGTATTTTTCTTTCTCTTTCTGGCTTATTTCATTTAATCTTAATCACTAATTCTGTCCATACTGCTGCACATGGCATTATTTCATTCTTTTTTAAGGTTGAGAGTGTTTTACTGAGTATACATATACATCTTTTGTTATACAATCATCTGTTGATGGACATTTGAGTTGCTTCCATGCCATGGCTATTGTAAATAGTGCTGCTGTGAACATTGGGGTGCCAAGATGCCATAAACCTCCTAGAAGAGAACATAGGCAAAATATTCTCTGATGTGAATTGTAGCAATATTCTCCTAGGTCATTCTACCAAGGCAATAGAAATAAATGCAAAAATAAACAAATGGGACCTCATTAAACTTAAAAGCTTTTGCACAGCAAAGGAAACAATAAACAAAATGAAAAGACAACCTATGGACTGGGAGAACATATTTGCAAACTATGCAATTGACAATGGAGTAATTTCAAGAATATACAAACAGCTTATACAACTCAATAACAACAAAAAACCCCACAAAAAACAAATAGCCCAATCAAAAAATGGGCAGAAGACCTAAACAGACATTTCTTCAGTGAAGACATACAGATGGCCAATAGGCACATGAAAAATGCTCAATATCATTAATTATCAGAGAAATGCAAATCAAAACTGCAATGAGGTATCACCTCATACCAGTCAGAATGGCCATAAGTAAAAAGTCCACAAATGATGAATGCTGGAGAAGGTATAGAAAATGGAACCCTCCTACACTGTTGGTGGGAATATAGTTTTGGGTAGCCATTATGGAAAACAGTATGGAGATTCCTTACTGTGATCCAGCAGTCCCACTCTTGGATGTGTATCCAGAGGGAACGCTAATTTGAAAAGGTACATGCATGCCAATCTTCAACTGTTTTTGACATTTCAATTAGTGTTTTAGTAGTTGCAATAAACAAAGGCATGCTACAGGAGAATTTAATAATTACATCACTATTAATGGAAAATGTCCAAGGATGATTCTTAACCTGGAGTCAGGACACCTGAATCTAGAGTGACCATATGTCAGAGTTTGCCACAAACAGTCCTGGTGTCTGCCTCTTATCTTGGCATGATTATGACTGGTACCCCTTTTCACTGTCAGAAGTGTCCCACTTCAAATTATTTTACAACTTGCTAAATGGACAAACAAAATGAGACTTGACTTAGACATTCTTTATTGATCTCTAATTGCAAGATTCTAAGTCCTAAATCAAGCTGTCCAAGTGGTATTTCTCAACCTCAAACATTTTATTTCAGATCAAATAAACTAACAAATGAAAATACACACTTTTCAGGACAGCCCTACATGCAAGCTAAATTTGTAAAGCTTCTGAAAGAAGGAAGAGAATACTTTTAATACTGTATAGGCAAAGATTTTTTAAACGAGACTTCACAAAAATTAAAACTTTCTGCTCTTCAAAGACACTATTGAAAAGTGAAAAGACACAGACAGGGAGAAGATATTCACAATACATCTAGCTAATAAAGGACTCTTATTCAGAATATATAAAGAATCCTTACAAACCAATGATAAAAAGACAAATCACCCAATTGAAAAATGGGCAAAAATTTGAATAAACACTCCAAAAAAGAGATATTAGAATGACAAATACTTATATGATAAGTTGTTTAACATCAAGGAAGTGCAAATTAAAACCACAAGATATTTTGAACCCACCCATTAAAATTGTTACAGTTTAAAATACTGACACCATCAAGTGCTAGTGAACTGTTGAAACTCTCATACTTAGCTGGTTGGAATGTAAAAGGGTAGAACCACTAGGGAAATTGATTGACACATGTATTGTGAAGTTAGACATGCACTTACATGATTACCTAGCAATTCCTCTCGTAAGTATTTATCCAATAGAAAAGCAAACAGATGCCTGCAAAGGGGCGTGAATACAAATATTGATAGCAGCTTTATTCATGGTAGATCCAAACTGGAAACAGCTCCATAGATTGGCAACATGTGAATGGACAAGCAGATTGTGACATATTCGTGATAGAAACTTATGCAGCCATGAAAAAGAATAACTTCAATTGTATGTAACAGCATGATTGACTCTCACAGATACTATGTTGAGAGGAAGAAGCTAGATAAAAAAGAGTATACATACTATGTGATTCCATTTATATGACCCTCTGGAATAGGGAAAGGGGTCAATGATGATAGAAATCAGATCAGCAGTTATCTGGGGTCAGTCTTTGTGTATGAAAGGGGCGCTGTTGAGTGAATAGTGGATTGAAGAAACTTTCTGGGTGAAGGAAATGTTTATTCTTTTTATCTGAGTGGTATACCACCCATCTTTTTGCTCTGGCTCTGCACCTCACTCTTTAAACAACTCCATGATGGAGGCACTAATTTTTTTTATTATATCAACTATACAGATGAAGAGACTGGGGTTTAGAGAAATTGTGGCTTGCTTAAGGTTACATGGTTAATAAGTAGTGAAACAAGGACCTGAAAGTCATAACTTCTGATCCATGACCCTGCTGCCACTGGATGTCCATGAAGCTTAAAGCAGTGTTCCAAACATTGTGAAGGGTATAAAGTAATCTGAAAAATGCGCCCAGCTGCCAATGAGTTTGCAGTCCATTTGGAGAGGTGAGATGTAGATGCACACCTTGAGTGAACAGAGAGGCGTTGGGGACCGGCACTCAGAATCCTGCTCAAGCTTCATCTGGCTGGAGGCGTCATTCTGATCAATGGGGAATACCTGTAGGCGAGAAACCACCACTCAGCGCACAAGTGACCTTTCTGGTCATCTCAGTAACTCCACCAACCAGGTTGGTGCTGTCTTTTGCTCTCCTAATGATTGATTTTTGTGGATTCTTAGTAGGAGATGGAAGTAGAAGAGAGTTGGTCAGAGTTATCCTGCCCTTCTTTTCACTGTCTAGTTTTGGTGGCTCATCTACACAAAGTTTTAAGTTTTCATTTTGGTGTGGACATCACTCACTGTTGCTGAAAACCCCCTGACTGCCCCATTTACAGTAGGGCCACATCAAAAACACTGACTTGGATGCTTTCAGATCATTTGATGCCGAGATTTCCTTCCTCATAAACGTCCCTCTCACATATCTTTGCATTTCCCATCCTATAGCAGCTGCTTTGATTCATTTATTTATTTTACAGTTTAATTTGTGATACAGTTAGAAGAGACTGTCAGCAAGGGAGAGTCAAATGGGAAGTTTATTTTTTCCCCCCAGTAAAAGCTGGACAAGAAGGGGGACTGCTGGCAGGGGGCTCATTGGATTTATTTGGTTTATTTTTTTCCAAAAGTCCTTCCCTTGGAGAGGACAGAGTTCTTTTCTCTTGAAGTGTAAAGCCCAAAGTGGGAAAATTTGAAATTTGATTTAAATGTTTTTTATGTGGAGCAGACTAAAGAAAACAGTAATGCTGACTGTGAATTTTCTTTAATTTAAATGGAAGAGAGGTTGGAATTCCCACGAGGTGACTGATTGTTGAGATTCATATATTTTTTTTAATCTGTCACTGGGGATATGCTGATTTCGATGGATAAAACACAGAATTAGGAGCTCGGCAAACACATGTGGGATTGGGACACGAGAGGTTGAGAAACTAAAGCCAGTGATGTCCCCACCAGCAGAGTGAGGATGGTTCATGAGGCCACGTACAAATCCCCTGCCTCAATGATTGCCCTTACTGGGCCTCTGTTGCACTTTATATTTCCTGGATTAGACATATTTCATGATTTGTGTATGAGTTATGCAGAAAGAAAAAGAAATTATAAAACTACAAACCAAAAAAAAAACAATTAAGAAAAACCCCCATGATGGGAAAAGTTTGGGAAAACTGGAATAAACAAAGGAAACTGATGTCTTTATTGAAGGTTTCCCTGGACCTATGATGGTCTTATGTACATTATGAATCTCCAAGAAAAGCTGTAGAATTAGCCACGTGAAGAGACCTAACCATATAAGAGAGGGGGATTTCCCACTCACTCCTCAACCAACACCTTTAGCTTCTCTCAAAATTAAAAAGCTTTGAGGAAAGCACTGAAAAATGCTGGTTAAAGTGCAAATCAGAACAGGGATGTGAGACTATTTGCCATCATAATTAACCAGCCTAACTCCTCAGTTCAAATTAGTTTATCAAATTAACTTCAGGTGCCTTGTAAAACTCCTGTTAGAAGGAGACTGGACTGAAATAAAACATGACAAGGGCCAGAGGGCATCACCGATCTAACCGGAAGGCCAGGAAGAGATGGTGGATTGATGAAAGAGACAACATCTCTGAATTTTAAATATTTACTCTATCAGCTTTAATCCATGTAGCACTTATCAGCGTCGAACCAAGTAAGAGAACAGGATTATTCGATCAATTTATTTAAACACAAGAAGAATCATACAAATCGGATTCTAAAATTTCTATATTAATTTAAAGCATAAATTCAAATAAATGAATTTTGCAACAAGCAAACAAGTTGCTTTTGCAATGGCAAAAAGTGGAGATGTTTAACGTTTTATCAGCATGCAAATGTGTCTTCTGGCATATGGAGAACTGACATAGAAAGTCAAGATTTAGCTGGTTTGTGTTGACAGTGGCACCAAACCCATTTCCTTTCATTTCTTTGCACCCAGTGGAGTGGTATTTCCCTGCCTCTCCTCCAGCTGAATGAATCCACCTGACTGAGTTCTGGTCTGTGCAATGTGGTCAGAAGTGATACACTCCACCTCCACTCCTGGGGCCTACAGAAAGTCCTACATGATCTTCCATCTTCTCAACCCTCCCATCTGCCAGGTATATGCCACCAGGGCATCAGGAAGGCAGAACCACAGATGGAAGCAACCCGGGTTCCTGAGTCATCATTTGGAGGACAGACCCACAAGCATCCATACTGGACTTCGTACAGGTTAGAAATAAATTTATGTTCTATTAAATCGCTGAGACTTTGATTTTGTTTTGTTAGCACATTTCATGTTAATTGCCCTGGCCAACACAAATTCAGGGAATAAGAGCATGTTTAATTATGGAAGCTGAATCTAGGGTAAGTGACTGGTCATAACTCATTGTTTTCATATTGACTGTAACAGGATGCCCCTTGGCTTACTCCTGCCTTAGCCCATGGAAACTGCTTTAAAATCAGATTAGGTAATTTAGCTCTAAAGTGTTCCAGCTTTCTAATATCTCCCACTGGTATCCTGCTCTTTTCTCCCATCTGCCGCATTGGAAGTGACCACCCTAAACTCAAGTGCTCCAATTCCACTGTGCTGTGTGTTGGGTCATATACAGCATATGTGGCTGTGGGAGTCAGTCTCCCCAGCTATGAGGTGGAGAACCGCCCCTCTGAGGATGCAGCCTGAGCCCAACCCAGCCAGGATCTGCTGACCTGGTGACCCCACTCATATTTACACACATTGGCCCTTAGCCCAGCCCTGTACAGCTGGCCGAAACAGTCCTCAATACTTGAGGAACTCCTCCCAAGAGGATTTCATGAAAGTAGGAGCTGGTTGGAAAACAAAGATGAAATTAATGTAAACCTTGCTTAGGAATTAAATGAATTTTCAGGAACAGGAACTTCAAAAGGCACAATAGGATTCAGTCTCGTAACAGTCAGGATGAAGAGATTAGGGAATATTTGCATGCAGGTTTACATCCGATGAAAGTCTCATTTGATAAGAATATATGTATTTATTTGAGTCTAAGTGTGAATGACTCCTTTTGGGGAGAAAATACTGTAGTTCCTACCCAAAGGAACTCATAAATCCATGTCTGTTTTCATAGCCAATGACGAATTTCAATTGACAAGTCAGTTATATTGAAGTGTGTAAGACGTAGCCCCATAAACAGGGATAGAACTCGGTTTTGTGAGCCTGGAAGGTTATACAATTTTTAAGACTTTCTTTAAAAGAAGAATACAAATTAGAAATGAAAATAAACGTTTATTTAGATTGAGAAATGAAATCACAGTATTACAAACTTCTTAAGTTGACCGCCATAAAAATCACAAAATCCAGAATCATTATAGGTGTATTAATAGACTTGCTAACGTAACTCTCTAATACTTTTTCTTACATTTTTGACTGCGTAGTCTTTGATCATCTTGTTATGTGATAATGAGTTTGTAACATTTTCTGTATAGAAGATAAAAAGGTAACTCAGTCTCTTCTTTAAGAAATTTAATATTAATAGTTAAGAAGCTTCTTTGGTACTTTTTATTGGTAATTTTACATGAATTATTAAGATGATTAAATTTGGGAAAATTTCTCTATCAATATTCATATGTCTCATATTAATATATTTATATTAATACATAAGCTGTTATGATTGAAAAAATTTTTCTATAGATTAACTTTTGGTTGCCTACTTTCAAACCTACTTCTTGCCACTACCTACATTCTTTTGGCTCAAGTGTCATATCATTACACGACCTCTGGCCCTCCACCTTTGAATAGGAGTGTTCCTGGAAGCCATTTCTGCATTGGGATGTTTAGCCATAATTTTATTATACATGGAAATAATGGCAAACCAAATAAATATATTTCAGCAACCCCTAACTAAATGTATCCTGTAAATCAACATTTCTTTTTATATATATATATTATTAAATTATTTTATTTTGTCAGGGGGAGGTAATTAGGTTTATTCATTTTTAGAGGAGGTACTGGGGATTGAACCCAGGACCTTCTGTATGCTAAGCATGTGTTCACCACTGGAGCTATACCCTCCCCCAACATTTCTTTGATTACATATTAAAAATGCTGTGGCTGGTATTACCCTCAGACCCCAGTGAGCCAGGCTGCCACACTGGTGGCTGTACCTCAGGGGGCCATGCCCTTGGAGTGCCTTCCTCAAAATTGTCCAGTTTCTCTGGGATTGGCTGGGACTGGCAGCACCTTCTGGATGGGGCACCTTAACACTGACCCTGGGCCTGTATGGACCCTGGGCCTCCTTTCAACCATTGGGATGCTCTCTGACTGTCCAGCTTATGTACGGGGTTGACCAGATGTCCCAAAGATCTGTGGGACTCCAGTTTAGGGTGTTGTTGAGTGGCTTACATTCATTGGCCAGTGTGGCATTTCTTTCATGGCATCTTGTGATATTGGGTCAGCAGCATAGGACTGACAGACTGATTTGGGGTGACCCTCACTCCCCCCTGGCACAGGACGAGTTTGGAGCTCTGAGAGACCGATGGCCCACTGTTAACCTTTACGCTTGAGCTGTGGAGGGAGATCTATGTATTGGCTCTCACCAGACCTTGTTCTAACAGTTCTGACTCTATATCACATAGGCCCTTGGACTTTATAACATATTTTTAATAAAATAGTTTATATAGACAGAGGCCCCACAAAAATATTTTCCTGGGGCCCTGTGTATCCTATAGGTAGCCCTGCCTATGGCCATTCACACACAATCTAACAAAAGAAGAATGTAAAAGAGGGGAAATTTGTTGGAGTGAAATGCCAGTCTAAACTGATGGAGGTAAACAAAAAATTTTTTTTGGTCATTTTACAGAACCATGTGGCCACGGAATACCATACTGAGTCCCCTTCCAGTGCCTTGGGTGGGGCCCAGGCAAGTGAGGGGCCCTGCAGCTTCGCTGTAAATCTACTAATGGACTTGATTTTAAATCTGCTAATGGACTTCATTTTTGCAAAATAGTGGTATTCTTGAAGACTACTAAATGATGCCCCATAAAGATAATGGGTTTAGGTTTATTTAAAAATGAAATCATTTAAAGAACTTTTGTTTTTGCATAATCCTGTCTGCTGCATCCTACTCCAGATCCTGCAGAGAGTAGCTTTTTTTTTTTCCCATACAGTTGACCCTCATAGCAAATACAGCAGAATTTGATTAATTCATCTTACACATCCATAATTAATGTAAAAAGGCCAACAATCTCTCAACTCTCTTCTCAGAAAGTATCTAATAATGAAGTTCAAGTGCAGTTTAATATGACCTAATTTTAAGAAATATAATAGCTGGAGAATTACTTTGGAAAGTGAGAAGTGCTATGCAAGTGTAAAGTATCCTCGTTATTATTGCTATTATTAGTGAAGTATCTATAAGCTAACATTCAGTTATTTGCTGCATTACAAAATTAAAAAGTGGAATAGTCTCTTGACATCTGGGCTCCCTGAGAGATCACACTGGCCTTGTTAACTATGGTCTCTTCTTGCACCTAGCCCTGTTCTGCTGCTTCGTGGGCACTCGTAAGTGTGTGTTGACTGAATGAATAATTTCCAATGATATGTTTAGGTTATTTTCTTTTTTCAAATTTTATGTTATAAATAAGCAGTTCTTTAAAAACTAAATTTTACCCAAAACAAAGTATTTTTAAGGATAAATTTCCAGAAGTTAAATTTCTAGGCTGTAGGCTTTACACACTTTTTAAAGCTTTTGTTACACGTTGCCAAACTGTCTTCCAGAAATGTTCGTTCATTCAACATGCATTTATTAAGTGCTGATTAAGGATCAAAAACTTCTAAGTATCAGGGATACAGTAATAAATAAGACATCCAGTCCTCATTGGAGCTTATATGTTAATCAGGAAGATAGAAGATAAAAGGTAACTAAATAAACAAATAAATATTTGATGTAATTTCAGGGAGCGATGAGTGTTATGAAGAAAAATAAAGAAGACTAGAAAAGTGGTAAGTTTGTATTATTCTTTTTAAACACTCATTTAACTCTTCCACTTACCAGAGTGACTCTGGGAAAGGAGATGGGAGGAGGGAAACACTGGAGAAAGGGAAATATTCATAAAATAGGGGATTAATCAATACTGTCTCTAAATTGATGCTAACTCCTGGGGGAACCCAAAACAATTCCGTGGTAGGTCAGTCAACTGAGGGCTTGTGTTCTCAAGCGAAAAATGAAATTTTGGCTCATGTTTTTCTCACAATTGGGCCAAGTGGGTCAATGAAACCTCTTGTGGTTATTTCTCCAGATGCCTGAGGTATAATTAGAATAGAGGTACTCAGTCACATGAGCCCAGTCACCTGTGAAGTAAGGTCCGTTATGGTAGGAAGGCAGATTGAGGATATTAGCTCTACCATCAAAGCCTTATCACACACTCTACCACTCAGAAACAACTGGCCTGCTAGAATAGTATAATGACCAACTGAAGATTCAGTTTACTTTTCCGTAAAAAGTAGGAGACAACACACTGGGCTTCAATCTCAGAGGGCAAAATCAGTGATGGGTCTATGGTGCTGTTTCTCCCAAAGCCAAAATATATGGGTCCCAGAATCAAGGATAGAAACTGGAATGGTTCTTCCATTATTTTTGGTAAACTTCTTGCAGAATTTTTACTTCCTATCCCCAGAGTGCTGAGGTCTGCAGTTTTGATGGCTTTTGTTCTCAAGGGACATATGCTTCCACAGGGAATATAGCATTGGTTTCACTGAATGGAAAGTTGAGACTGGCCATTTTGGCAAAGGATGGGCTATCCTGTTGGCTGGGGTACTTGATCCCGTTGGGTTGCTGCTATGTGATGGAGGCAGTGAGCAACAGACTGGAATCCAAAGGATTTTGGGGGGTACCTCTTAGTCTTCTCATGCCTTCTAATAAAAGTCCAAGGGAAATCACAGCAGTCAGTAAAAAGGTGGGACCACTGAGACTCAGGCCCTTCAGGAATGAGGGTTTGGGTCATCCTACTAAGTCAAGAACCCCAACCGCCTGAGGTGCTGGCTGAGGGCAAACAGGGAAGGGCTAATCAAAGAAGGAAGTAATAAATACCAGCTATAACCTTGTGATCAATTACAGAAATGAGGATTGTAGCTCATTTTCCAAATGCATGGGGTAGTGCCCTGTCTTTTCTGAGTCTCTCCTCTCCCAAGTCTCTAATTTATTCTAATCAACTTCTTTGCTTTGTTCCCCAACCCAAGGGTGGTGCTGCTGCTGCAGCAAGTACTTTTGTTACCTCCGTGTTCTCATTCTGTCTTTTTAGTTTTCAAGAATTCTTTTAACACTGCAATTCACTATATTAAATTGTCTCTTCTGAAAAAACCTAATGTGGTTTCTATTTTCCACGTGGGATCCTGATTGTTACATAAAATATGCATCCTTATCCACAGCCATGTGGTTTGCTGGGCCTCCTTGGGGGCAGATAGGTTTCACTGCCTGTCCATGTGATTTGTGTTGGCCAATGGAATGTGATGAGATGTGATACATGCCACATCTGATGAGGCAGATACTTTTTTTTTTTTAATTACACTTTTAATTTTGAGGTGGGTATAGGTTCACATGCAATTACAAGAAATAATACAGAGTGATCCCATGGCCCTTATACCCAGTTTCCACCAGTGGTAACATCTTACACAACCAGGACATTGACATTGGTAAAATCCAGCATTCTTACTCAGATTTCCCTAGTCCAGGGCAGACCTGTTTAGAAAGATCACATGGTTTAGTGGAGACTCTCGTTCTTCTCCTCAGTCACATGGACAAGCCTGTGGACCAGGGCCACAGCCCACCAGAAGCGTATGTACCACGTGAGCAAGAAAAATCCTTAATTGTTGTAAGAACTGAGAATTTGAGGTTGTGAGTTACCTCAGCACAACTCATTAATAGATGAAGGAGGGGGATTATTCTATATTGAAGGGTCCTCTGGGAAGAAGGGACACTTGAGCAGGAACCTGCCTGGAGTGAGGAGGCCACTCAGGGAAATGGCTGGAGATGACCCTTCACACTGAGGTGGCAGCAGGTGTGAAAACCCTCGGCGGAACGAGCTTGGTATATGTGTCAGAGAGAGAGCAGAGCTAGCCTGTCAGGAGGATGCAGTGAACAAGGAGGAGGCTGGGCGGAGGTGCAGAGGCCTGGTATTATCCAGGCCAGAGGCAAAGAATGGATTTTGTTCTCAATGCAATTCTGATAATAATTTTCAGAGCCACATATTTAATACCATGGTTGGTTCTAATTATCAGGGACTTCTTCCTTAAATGAAGTTGAACTCTGCCTCTTGGCCACATCTTCCTTTTTACACTATCTTTGTCTTTTGTTTTCCTTGCAGAGTTAGTCCCTTGTCCTGTGACCAGTCTGACATGTTGGGGGTTGGCAATGATGCCTTCTCAGGTCTCTTTACTTTGGGCTGAACAGTTCTGTTTTGTTAAATTATTTGGGTTGCTTTGTGTTTCACATAGTCTTTTAAGAGAACATTTTAGACTTAACTCTGGTAATTGGTTATTCACGTAATAATTATAAGTGGTTCATAAGGTGAGACTATCTAGAATCTTAGAGGTGTACCATATGTACTTACAGGAGTGTATCATTTGTGTATGTCTGTCTTATCCACTACATGATTCTGAAGATATGGCTCCAAGGGTGGGTATTTGCAAGTGGTATTTGACTGACTCAAAATGCATTTCCTATTTAATGAAGAAATGGAAGGGAGTACAATTCTGTAAGCCAAAGAAGGCCATCCTTTAAAGCAGCAATAGCTACCCAAACTTAATGTGTATAGGGAATACTTGAGGATCTTGTTAAAATTCAGATTCTTAATCAGTGGGTCTGGGGCAGGACACCAGATACTAGATTTCAGTGGATGCTGCTAGTCTGTGTACCATTCTTTTGAACAGCAAGATTCTAAAGAACTCAACTCAGCAGACAGTCACTCTGACTGCCAAAGAAGATGGAGTCTCATCAACCCACTGGGTGCTTAATACAAGTGGATCTCTTCAATCATTTCAGGGTGCTTGCAGATGCCAGCGGAACCGTATAGGACACCTCAGAAAAGTGGCCTTTCAGCCATTTCTAGGTTCAATACATAGAGACTTTGAAGAAAGTGACTGACTCTCAAACTGCTCTTGTTCAATTTCCTGTGTAACTGCTTGAGTGTCTCCATGGGACAGTGATGTGATTGATGGTGAGAGACCAGTGGACACAGTGATAGCATATAATGTTTCTTTAATGGCAAAGGGTATGGAAACTGAAGATTGTTACAATACCAGGAGACAATAAGGTGTGATCCCAGGTGCAGGCTTCCTGGGTCTCCCCGTGTCCCTAGGAACATACAGCTGCTGATGACCCCATCTGCAGGGAGCTGGAGTTCTCATGTTGATGAGAACTGCCCCTGTCCCATTACTGAGCTGCAGTTGTATTCTCGTGTGCTTTGCTGATGGTGTGGAGACTACGCCTGCCTGTGTGCTAGCTCATGGTACAAAGACAACCTGGGAACCTTTCTTAGTGTCCTAAAACTGACTGAATCAAAGATCAGTGTCTCAGGTATAGTGTCTCTTAGCAGGTCTACACATTAGGTCTACCTAAGGTTCATTCTTGCACTTATCATGTGGACAAAAATTGATAGATTCCAGGGTATGATGCAAAGTGTCTCCTCCTAAGACAGTGAAAGGCAGCATAGTCAGGACCTTGTGGTTCCCCTTTATTCTATCACATTTTCCCTCCTAAGTCACCAAGATGGCCACTGATGCAGACTTAATAGTGCTTTATTAGAAAAATTCTGGTATATGAAAATATTTCCCTAGGAACATTATCCCTCTGAGAAATGTTAATAAAAATTGAATGAATATATAAGATCATAGACTACCAGAAATGGAGGTTAACTTAGAGATGTTCTAATTCATAAAGTTTATGGTGAAATCATTACAGCTTATGATTATTCCAAAGGCAGAATATAAAAATTGGTCTCTCTATAGGCTTCACCTATAGCCATTTCTAAGCCAAAATACTATTGTGGACTCTGATTAACTCTTGAAATATCATTGCATCCCGGATGACTCTCAGTTTATGTCACTATTCCATGGCTGTTTTTGGTCTAGAGTTGGGTATGTGTCCTAAGTTGCCCCAATTAGCCTGGAATGGGGATTTATATTGTGATGAGTGGTGAGAGCCAAGTTTTCTTTCTCATATCTTTTCCAAATGCAAACAAGGACAACCTGTGTCCACAAAGGAATCTGTCTTAGGGCGAAATCAACAATGCATATGGCAGAACAGGTAAATCAAAACGATTTAGGTCTTTTTGAAGTAAAAATATTGGTCACTGATTATACCACCTTGGAACTTATTCTACCTTTGCACTTCCAATGCTTTTCTTTATCGTTTAAGCCAATTGGAGTTAAGTTTTCACAAAATACAGTGGTTATAGTGTGGATCCTAGTACCAGGCTTCCTGGGTCCAAATCCTGTCTCTGCAACTTACTGGTCATATAGTCTTGGGCAAGTTACTTAAAACCTTTGTGTCTCAGTTTTCTTATTTGTAAAATGGTGATGAAAATAGTACCCAACATCCTAGAGTTACTGTGAGATTAAATGAGTTAACGCACATGTGAAATGCTTGGAATAGTGCCTGGCTAATGCATGCACTAAAAAAGTGTTCATTATTAATATTATTACTACTACTACTAATAATAATCCTGTTAACAATCTAAAGGTTTTCATCCATTTACTCATTCATTAGTTAAATACGTATTGCGTGACCACAGTATACACAGTTGTTGGATTGAGCTGAGATTTGAACACACGCTCATGCTCACCATTTAAGCATTTAAACCCCCTTCTCTCCCTTCTTTCCATCCTTCCTTCCTTTTCTTCCTTCTCTTCCTCCTTCTTTTTCCTTTTTTCTCTTTCTCTCTCCTGTCTCTCATTCTTTCTCTCTTTACTTTGGGATTATGATGTGGAAATAGTAATTTTTTTGGCAACCAAGATATGACAACGTTGTAGGAACTTTATGACTGAATTTAGCTATTGTTTACTTTCCGGAAGCATGGTTTTTCTGGGCCAAATAGATTTTTTTAATAGTCTGGTTTAATAAAGACTTTGCTAATGTGATTCATTCCCAAATTGATCATATGAAAATGCATTCTTTACCATCTAGAGCACTTTGGATACGAAATTATTAGGCAAAGCTTCAAGAATGAAAAAGCAGACCCTCTGGGTCTAGAGAACCTTAAAAAGAACAGCACAGGGAATTTTGGTTAATGAAATAACTTCTGTGCCGATGTGATGTGTTCTAAATGAAGATAAGTTCAGTCTTTTCTTCCTGGTCTGTTGATAGGTGTTTTTACTCCAAAATGTACTTCCCAGTAGGAGTCCTACAGAGCATGGTGGTTCTGTTGATCTGTGGCATCATCGAAGTATTTGCTCGTTGGTGGTCTGGTGAGTGACTCTCTCAGAAGAAGCAGAGAAACTCCGCAAAGTGGGGTTCCTAGAATCATTAACATGAAACTCATTCCTCCAGGAAATTAAAGCATTTTAACTTACACGGTGTTAGGTAGCTTACCTTCAATCCCTATCAGATGACATGCCAAATTTCCCTAGATTTAGAGAAAATAATATAAGTTTTGTAAAGAAACTTCCTCTGGATTCCCTTAGGAAATATGGAAAACCATTCTTGGACTTAGTTCCTTTGACTGTAGGTGTGTTTCTTTTTTGGGGCTGTGGTGAAGCCATGTGAGTCCAGCATACATGGCTTACACACCCTCTGCCTCTGTGAATAAGCTGCTTGAACTAGCTTTTCTAATGCTGGAGTGGTAAGAGAATGTTATTTTGAGGGTGGGAGATTACTGAGTAGGAGCCTGGAAATCATGATCCCCTAAGCCCTGAATTCAGCATTTTTCATTATTCCTCGATGCCTGCTCACAGGTACTAAAGTAGATGTGGCAAAGGTGGGCCCTGCGGTGTTTGAATTTCTCCTTTATTTCTTGTGGCCCTGAAGCAATGAGAACACTACTGAGAGACTAACGGGAACACCATATGTCACAGTGGCTAGTACTGTGCAATGGGGACTCCACAGTAAGAACCAATAAATCCTCACTTTTTAATTTCCATTTATCATAGCATTTCCTATCTTGCAATATAAACATCTCAGGTGTAATTTTCTCATATTATTCTGGAGATGCCAGAAAAATCATTTCTATGGAAATTCCTTTTTCTTTTTGTCCTTAGGGGGAAAAACAGACTCATACAAATTTTCCATTTCCCACCTTCCATAAAAATGGTTGAAGTTGACCACTAGGAAACTATGTAACTATTGTGGTCCTTTATCCCCTGATATTCCTTGGAAGCACAGGGACTGGTTAGTATTAATCATAATTTTTTATTTGGTGGTGTTTCTTTGTGAATAACTTGAAGGCTTTAAAAATGGCTTAGAAGAATCAGGGAACAAATAGTGCAACTGATTAAATAATTCAGTTGATAGGAGACCAAGTTTAGTATCTTTCAGTCACATTCTGGAGACATAAAACTCTAAAATAATATTTTATGTGACTTTATTTACTGCTTCCCATTTCTCCTTCATTGTGCTAACCTTATAATATATGATATTTCATTCATGTCTCAAATGACTATATGAGTTTTACTATTATCAACTCTTATTACTACCATTATTATTAACATTTTAGAGAGGAGGGAACTGAGATCTTGTGAGACTACATGACTCACCCAACTCTCACAGCTAATAAATGCAGGAGCCAGAATTTCCAACACCTACAATATTCTTAACCAGTGTGACATGCTGTTCCCCAGTGCAGATACAATTGGCAATTTCTCTACCCAATGTAAACTCACTAAGGAATTGTATACATGTATCACTTTTCCATTAGTTGGTTGGTTTTTGCATTCTTCTACTTGAGGTTTGTTCTTTTTTGGAGTGACTTGAGCAAGAAAAGGGAGTCATTAGCACATGTCTCCATATGGGGATGTGACAGATTAATAACTTTCACACTACTGGGTCTATCTGCTTTGAAGTTTTCAATCTGCCCAATGAATGTTTTGGAGATAAGCTTGGTCTCATCCTGTTCAAAGTAGCTCTAAGTGAGTTAGGTAGGGTTTCAGTCACACAATCAGCACATTTTATTTGCAGATAAAACAGATGTTTAAGAATAGCAGAGAAAAGTTGAAATGGAAGTGAGGAAATTTGTTGTAGCTTTGAATTTGTTACAGGAGTGTGTGGAGGTGTAAGGAAGCGTTAATGGTGAAAGAGGAAAAAACTTAAATCAGAACTGGGTTCCAATCATGACCGCTATTAATTCCCGTGTATCTGGGCATGTTTCTTAGCCTCCCCGTCTGAATGCCTTTATCCATAAAAGTAATAATAGTAATCACTTGATAGGAGTGTTGTGAGTGCTTAATGAGATGCCATATGGCACAGTGGCTAGGACTGAACAACTGGGGCTGAATGAATAATATTGGGATCTTGGCACTTTTAGCCCAGAAGGATTTGGGCACTTTTATAAAGTTGTGGGGACATACTTGATAACTCTTCTTCTTGAAAGCCCATTTCTAGTAATTGCATTAAATTTCTTTATTTTTGTACTGAGATATAGATGAAACATGAAATGAGAGATAAAAGGTGATCTTGGTAGTTAGTTATATTAAATTCACACTTCAGAAAATAGTTCTTGGTCAGGCAGAATGCTTAACAACAACAGCAACAACAACAATAATAAAGCCCAGAGCCGCCCAAATAAAGTTTTGGAAGCCCATTCTTACGATTTGTGATTGAACACTGTTTTCTTAGAATAACAAACTGCTTGTACCAGGCACCAGCAGAATCCTCTGAAAATCTGTAGTCAGAGGGAGCCAATTTTTCATGAGTTAAGAAGGTGAGGAGGACAGGGAACTGTGTCTGTGGAATTCTTTTTGCATAATTCTTCATTCTATTAGCTGCCTAATGGATGCTTGGTGATGGTGGTAGACAAGTTGTCCCTTTGCATGTGAGCCATCAGTGGTGAGAAAGGAGTCCCACCTGCCACTTTCAAAAGTGCACCACGTGTTATGGTTGATCAGGGTTGGTCTGTTCCCTTTTCAAAAGGGGGAGCTACTGTATTGTTAAGCTTTTTTTCCCTTGAAAATTAAACTGGGAGTTTACACTTCAGGAAATTGAGTTTGATTCATTCCAGAATAACAAAATTAAAAAAACAGATCCTGCTGGGCTAAAAGTACTGCATTAATTCAACAAGAGCTGAATTCCCTTAACTCAGGGCTTAGGTCTGTATTCCAGCATTGAGAGACCAGTTTGTTGTCAGCACTCTCTTACATCCTTCACTCACAACCCAGTGGATTACCTTGGATTCCACAAATTAAAACTTCAAATTTCCTTAATTATATGAGATGCATGTGAAAGCACTCAGCATGGCTTGGGACAGAGCAGAGCAAATGTTAGTCTTCTTTATTTTCATTTTCCCCTTCTTTCTTCTTGGCCTTTAACCATGATGTAAAACTTTCATATTAATATGCACTGGTTTCTAAGACAATGTTCTAAAACAATACTTTGAACAAACATGGAAGCAAAAACAACAACATCTCTTTCACTCTGTGAGCTATTTTTGTAAACCCACAAGATGTCTTGGGTCATTATGGCTTTCTGGTGAGTTCTTCTTAATTGGATCTCAATGAGGTTCCATTTTGTTCAATCAACACCTTAGAGAGAAAATTATTTGTATCAATTTGTGGCTTATTTTTGCTGTTTGTTTTGATTATCATAAGCTATTTACAATTTTAAAATATCATTGATTGATGGAGAACATTCATGAAAAGCTGAAATTTAATTACATAGTACAACAAAACATATTTACTTTTATTTCTCTTCTCTTGGGAAGAATTTAATAAAACATTTTTCTTTTATACTCAGATTGGCAGAATATTTTAGGATGATATAATAGAAAATATTACCTGGAAACTGATACATTTATTCGAATTTCTTTTCTTCCTTCCCTCCCTCCCTCCCTTCTTTCCTTCCCTCCAGCTGGCTGTGTGTTTAGAACCTGGTATAAAAAAAAATCCATATTAACTACTCTCAATATATTAGCAAAGATAAAGCAAGCTCCTAAAAAGCAATGACTAAAGAATGAATGTGTTAAAGGCCACAATGAAGGAATTGAGGGACCAGTTGGTAAAGATTGAGTGAGTGCTACTATGTGCCAGTCACATTATCTTGGTCATTAAACACATAAAACTGATAATTTAATCTTTACAACAACCCTATAATGTCAATATCTTTCCTGATATTTTATAGATAAGAAAACTGAGGTACAAAGATATTAAAATCAAAACTTGAACCAAAAACATGTCCAGCATCACATGGTGAGTTAGTGGCAGATCTGGGATATAAATCCAGATATATTTACCTCAAATATACTCTTTCTACCACACATGATTCCCCCTGTATTAATTTCTTATTGATGCTTTAACAAGTTACTACACAATGTGTTAGAAAACACAAATTTACCTTTTTTTAATTGAGGTATAGTTTATAATAATAAATAAGTTGTATGTGTACAATATAGTAACTCACAATTTTTAAAAGTTACACTGCATTTATAGCTATTATTAAATATTGGCTATATTCCCCATAGTGAATAGTATATCCTTGTATCTTATTTATTTTACACATAGTAGTTTGTACCTCTTAATCCCCTACAAATTTATTGTTTTATATTTCTGAAGGTCAGAAGTCCAAAATGGGTCTCATTGGGCTAAAATCAAGGTGTCCACAAAGGTGTGTTCCTTTTTGGAGGCTCAAGGGCAGAATCTGTTCTCTTGTCTTTTCCAGTTTCCAGAGGCTGCTTGCAGTCCTTAGCTAGTGGTCCCGTCCTGGCTTCAAAGCCAGCAATGACTGATCAGGTTTTTCTCATAATACGTTTCTCTGACACTGACTTTTCTTCCTTCTTCTACATTTAAGGACTCTTCTGATTACACTGGGTCCACCAGGCAATCCAGGATAATCTTATTTTAAGGGCAGCTGATTAGCAACCCAAAATTTCATCTGCAACCTTAATTCCTCCTTGCCATATAACATAACATATTCCCAGGTTCTGGGGATTAGAAAGTGGATGTCTTTGTGCGGGGAGTATTATTCTGCCTAACACAACTCCCCAAACAAATGAGGGAATATGAGAATTTAGAAGAAAGAGAGATATTTTGGGCTAGGAGCTAGGGAGGGGCTCATGGAGAAAATGATGTTGAGCTGAATCCTGAAAAACAGAAGAAAGAGGAAATTCAAGAGATCATACAGGTAAAGGAAGCCATATAGACAAATATATGGAGGTGGATACTGGATATATTTGAGCGTGGTGGGGGCAAGTTTTTCCTAAAGGAGCAGAAGGTGCAGAGCCCTAGGAAGGCAGAATATGGCCAGACTCTAATTGATGCTGAGTGCCAAACTGAGAGGTCTGGGTTTTATTCCACGGTAAGTGTGGACCCTCTGGAGGATTTTTAGCACAGACCGGCACGATCAGATATCAGTATTGCTGCAAGGTGGAAGAAGCTGCCAAAGGGGGAGATGGGATATAAAGAGATTTGCTGGGTCCTTATTGAAATGGTACTGGCCAGAGACAAGAGACACCATCCCTTAGGTTGATGGCAGAGGGTATGGAAGGAAAAGCAGGACCAAAAGATATTCTGGAGGAGAAGTCACAGGATTTTGCATTTTGTTTGATACAAAAGGTAGGAGAATGACAAGAGTAAATGACCGGGTGAATTGTAAGCCTGTACTGCCAAAGGGGTTGTTGGCACTGAGAGACGGCAAGTCAGAAGGAGTTTAATCTCAGTTTTGTGAAGCTTGAGTTTGAAATTCCAGCTAGGTGGATGCTAATAAGCAGAGGAGTAACTGAATTTTTCATTATCATCCTGAGGTTTAAGTGAAGGGAAATAGGGCTTTGGGGAGTGAAAAGCGTGACCCCAAAACCAACGCATGACTTCTAGACCCTGCTGGTGGGGCTGTAAGATGATCCAGACTTTCTGGAGCAGTTCAGCAACATGGCTTAAGAGCTTTGAACTTTTGCCAGCTCCATTATCCTCTAATTCTTTATCACTACTTATTACAACTGGAAAGTTATAAACAACTGAAATATCCTATAAAGGGAATTGTTAAAGAACTTGTAGTAAGTACAAATAATGGAATATTATGCAGACATTTAAAAGTTATATTTTAGAATAATATTTATTAATATATACAGATGATCACTATATTTAGCATCCAAAAAAGGAGGCTACACACAGAGCAATGGCTCTCACTTGGTGTATAATAATAATAGAAAAAAAAAACTACTTAGCCCCTTCTGTGTGGTAGACATTGTATTGGGCGTGTTTTATAAATATTCATTTAATTTTCACAATAAGTTCATGAGACAGGCAATCTTATTAGTTATTCTGATGATGAAGAAACATACTTAGAGTTTGACTACCTGGGTCAAGGTCGCACCAGTGGGACAGGGTAGATTTGAACACAGGAAGTCTAACCTGGACTCATAACCATTATGCCATGTTTCCACCCACTATTTCACATTGTTTCCCTGCCTCAAATTTGAGAAATGGATGCAGTTATTATGGGAATTGTGAATAAACCAAAAGCTATTTTTTGCATGGTACAGTTTGATTGTTCAAATCTGAGTAAGCCCATGGGAATGTCCTTCATGTAAAAGTGTCACCGAGGGAAAGCACAAATGCTGAAATCACAGCCAGATGAAATAAAACTTGCCCAAAACCCTATTGCTCAAAGATACCCACTGTTCACATTTTTATTATTTTTACTTACCTGAATTTTCTAAATTCTATAAATAAATTTTCCGAACCCTTAGTAAATACAGATTACCTTTTCAATTAGAAAACACTTACTGGAAATAAACGCTAAAACAGGGTAAGAAGAGCATCTCCACAGAATGGAGCTGTGTCTGTACAATGAGAAATAGCCACAAACTCTAAAATGTAATGGTTGTACTACTCCAATTTAGGGTCTCCCTTCCCACATAGCAATCAGAATTTTTAGGGCCATGTAGACTGTGGCTGAGATAAACCGTAATTCAATAAGGAGACAAATGCCCAAGAATTGAGCAAGTCCAAAAAAAAGTTTACTCTTGTCCACATGATGGGCTAATTTCCCATCTGAAAAACATTCAGGAAGTAGAATCCTTATAGACAGACTCAGAAGGGATATGGGAGGCCAGGAACCATCTCCTTCATGTAACAGGGGCCCTAGCCAAAAGGGCTTATTGAATTTTCAGAGTTTTACAATGGAGATTCCCATTTAAATCCTGTCTTAACGTTGACTCTCCCAAGCATTGTCTTTACTTACACTGTTGTGCAGTGTTTAGACCCATTTAAAATAATTTCCACTCTAAATAAATGGAAAACAGCTGGTTACCTCCATTAGGTCACTCTTAAGGCTGAAACCCTCCACTTACTTTATCTTTTCAGTTGAAGCCTTACCTCTTAACCCTGTTTGTTTGGTGCCTCTCCTTATGTAGTCTTTCAAAATCTCCATGCTTCCTCCAAAACTGAGAAAAAACTTACTGGGTTTTAGCCCCTAGTAAAATATATCCCATTATCAAAAACGATCTGTTGGAAAGACAGCATAATGGTGCTTATATTCACGTATCTCAGCATCACAGGGGCTGGCTCAGAGTGGGTGCCTGATAAATATTATTGAATTAATAAATGAATGGTTTCTTTTTAAAACTGAAGCACCGCTGTTGGGCCAAGGTCATCATATCTTCAAATCTGATTCTTACGTCACCTTTTGGTGGCTGTGGTTTTTAAAGACAGGTAGGTACTCTCTCCTTTGTGTTTGTTCAGGCGGCTGCCCACGTTGTTTCTCTCCAGCGACGCTCTCCTTCATTCATCCTTTTCACGTTCAGTTCTCTTTATTTCCGAACACTCTTCAAATCCACAGGGGCATTTAATCTTCCAATGCAAAATGCCAGCCCCTCTAGATTTGTGTCACTTGAAAAGCTTAATGTTGTACTAACTATTCCATCATGCAGATCACTGGCAGAAGCATGGAATACCAATACCATCAAGTCAAAGTCGAGATGAAATCCACTAGGGGCGGTCCCCTTCTCCTCCTCAGGCTGGCACCGATCTATTGATTATCTTTCTGAGTGCAGCCTCTGTAATAACACAGTGGATTACTCCTGCTATCTATCAAGCATTGTGGTCTCCCAAGGAGCCACAGATGATGTATTAAAATAGTTTATTGGCATAGAACATCTTTAGTCTCAGGAGAACAAGACATTTTACACAATAAGTGGGTGGTAAATCACATTTTTGAAAATGGAATTATTTTTGAATGCTCTTAGGTACTGTTTAGAAGAGACTATAATAAAACTCATTGTCAAATGAAAAATCTGAAAGAAAAGTTAATAATTATCCCCTAATGTATTTCGTAGAGAGATTGGCTATTTTACAGCAGATTTTCTCAGAGGAGATCACCGGTACTCATTTCGCCCCCATAAGCTTTATACAATCCGTAAGGCCAAATAGCTCTTGGAGCTATATGTGACTTATCTGAGGATTAATGACATAACCTCAGTGCTCCTTTGCGGCTGTCCTGGGCTCCCCTCTTGTACCTCACAGCCTCAAATGCCTTGAAGAAAAATGGCTCATCTACCCAAATCATCCATTACCGAAGCCGGAGCTTTCCAGTTTGCTTATCTTTCTCATGTTGAGAATTTGTTTAAATATAGCATGGCCAGAAGAGTTGCTGGTAGAATTAGTTCTAATTCTGTGCACTGCTACTGGAAAACAGAAAACGGACTGGATACGTTCCAGTGAAGCATGATACATTTGTGATTTCTCACTTAACATTAATTTAAGGCAGCCACCTCTGTGGACATCATTAAGCCCATAGATAAACTGTTGGAGACTTAGGAATTATACGCAACTTGTTAGTGTCTGTGCCCCAGCCAGTGGTTTTCATCAAATCCAGAGTGGTTGACAACCCAAATAACTTTAAGGACCACATTGTAAGTATATTTAGTTTTCAGCCCCTTACTCCAATGCTCTCTACAATATATGTACCTTTTTAAAAATATCTTTTAAAAGCTTAAACTTTATTAGTAATCAAAAAATGTGAATATATTTGATGAAATACTACATTTTAGTTATCATGTTGTGAAAATAACAAGAATAAAACAGCGTTGACAAAGATGTAGGAAAACAGATACTCTCATACTCTGCCGATGGGAGTCGATACTCTGGGTGGCAATTTGGCAAAAATCTTGGAATATACAGATGATTGGATGAGCCATTGTGTTTTAAGGAATTTATCCTAAGGGAGAGAATTGGACAAGTATATAAAGATACTTATCTCAAGGTGTTTATTATAGTCTTGTTTACAGCCGTGAGATGTTTTAACTGTGCAGTAACAGGGGTTTATTTAAGCCAGTTATGGTATACTCTAAATGGATTTCCACAAAATAACATAGCTGTGAATTTAGCAATATGGCATGATACTTGTATCGTGTTAAGTAAAAATGCTGGTTACAAAATAATATGTGTAGTATTGAACAGAAGCTATATTGGTTAGGCACAAATGGAAAATCTGTCTGAATACGCACTGAAAAGATAGTCACAAAAATGATATTTGTGTTAACACCTAATTAGATTCTAGATGGTTTTTCTTACCCACATTTAAACTGCATGTTCTGTCAACAAAGATACGTAACATAAATTTTAAACTTATATGCAATAAAATAGTAAAAGTTTATAAAATCTTCAGTGAAAAAAGGTATGTTTTGAGAACAGACAAGAATTTTTCTACGATGATCTAATGGGTACAATTTCATCATCTTATTATAGACACTGATCATCCACTTATTTAGCAATTGATTTGTAGAAAGAACATTTCATTCTAAAGAGATCAAGTCATGATCATGTGTTTGTTGCAGAAATATCACCTGCTGTGTGCTCTGTGTAGGGTCACCAAATGCTTCACAAAAAGCAAGAAGGATGACAAGAGCTTCTTATAGTGTCTTGTAGAAATTCCTCTTTTCTTCTTCATAAACCCCAGCACAGGGGAGCTCGCTGAGTTCGTGTTTGATTGGCCTGTGCTAATAATAAGAGCTGAAAATTTACTTATTTCTTCATCAAAACTTTTATTTTACTTACTAGGTTCCAAACCCTAGTCTAAGAACTTTGCAAGTATGAACTTAATCCTCTAAGCCACCCTAGGAGTGAAGGGTTAGTATTATTCCCATTTTATAGATGAAGAAACAGATAGTTCAAGTAACTTGTCTGAGATCAAGGAGCCGGTGAGGTGAGTGAACATTGTTCCTCAAGCTGGTGATTACAGTCATCTATATGACATAAGGAATAGAAATAACTTGAGTGTCTTTCAATAGGGAAGAGTTAAACAGATGATGACAATTCATCATACTGGAATACCATGCAGCCACCAGAATAATTTTTATTAGGATAGGAAATGTTTCCAATAAAATATACAACAAATAATTCAGATATATAATTGAAACATAGCAATGTCACAAGTTTGTGCAAAAATGGCCAAATATATAAAACAGGAAAAAAAAGACAAGTAAATATAATCAGATGTTGATGACAATTACGTCAGGAGGCGTCAGACTATGGATGGTTTTAATTTTTTAATATCACTTTCTGATTTTTCTAAATGAGTAGAGTGAATCACGTTCCTTTGAAATAAGGGTTGACATTTTTCTTTAAGTTACTATCTAGCAAGAAAAGCAGAACATATGAGGACAAATGGCAGTAAGATTTAAAATCTGCAAGTATGATGTCTGATTTAATGGTGGTACCAATATGTGTGACCCTGAGCAGGTATCTTAGGGACACTGACTGTCAGTGAATTTATGGCTGGTCAATGAGTCCTGCCCAAACTCCACCCTCTGGGGAACATGGGTCATTTCTTTCCTCCAGTGCTGAAATTCTCTGTTAGGCTTCTCACTTAGTAGAAGTGCAAAAATTGAAAAGTGCAAAGTAAGACTGAAAAGGGCTGTTGTAAATAGGAGTGGACCAGCTTGCTGGGAAAATATCTGTTAAAAAAATAGAGTGTATGAGTCTACCGTTAAATATTAATTTGTTTTGTTGCTTTTTTAAAAAATCTATCCAAAGTTCTGATGCGTGCAGCTAAACCACAATGATGTTTTAGTGGGAAAGGTTCAACATAAACAGTAAGGAATTAGATCTGTTTTTCTCTAGCCAGAAACACAGACAGCTGGAAATAGCAAAACTGAGAAGGGGTCTTTTGCCTGAAAGAAAAATCTCTCATTCCCAGATAGGAATGGAATTCACCCTGGAGACTAAGGTGCAGGGAACTAGATCTGCTCTAGAGCTGGGATGGGGAGGTTGGGAGAGGTGTTTTAGGCACACAGTGTACCTGAAAGACCCAGCTAGGAGTATGGGTATGTATGTGTGAGCATGTGAGTGAAACACAGTAACACCAGGAATACTGGGCACTGGGGAAGATTGGACCTTTGACAGTGGAGTGTAACTGCAGGGAAGTGAGATTGCTTTCTTCTCCGACAGGTAAGGAGAACACTGCTGCAGGACAGTGGCGGTGGTCCTCAAACTATCAACACATCCCTTTCTTAGAGAGGGATGGACCAGCTTGCTGGGTTAGCTAGAAGGTTTCACTGACAATGCTTCAACACACCCATCATTCATCAGCATGTGGAGGCCAGTCTGCTGTGTTCAATTGCAGCACTGTAGGGCACCGATCTTCCTTGTCAGGCATGAGTCAGTCTTTATCTCTCTCTTCCTTCCTTCCTTCCTTCCTTCCTTCCTTCCTTCCTTTCTTTCTAATTAGATTTATTTATTTCAATGGCAGTTCTGGGAATTGAACCCAGGACCTTGCACATGCTAAGCGCCTACTCTACCACTGAGCTATACCCTTCCACAACGAGTCTCTTTTTAATCCCATCTATATCAATTTGTCTTGCCTCCTTTTCTTCACTGTCAGGCAAACTGGATTAATCCTCACCATGAACCTTTTAATAATTCTGTCCCTCTGAAGTTCAAAGGTAATTGGGCTTCTTGAATGACTAAGCAGTTGTTGTTGTTGTTGTTGTTGGGTTGTGTTTTGTTTTGTTTTGTTTTACATTCTCTTCCCAAAACCCTAATACCTACAACTGATCCCTTCGATTGAATAGACTTTCCTCAAAGTCTTGGAGACATCATGCAAGGAAGACTCTAGAGAAGAAGAAACAAGGACATTACTAGACTCACTTGGCATTAGAACTGTTAAAAGAAAGTGGCTTCATTTAGTACTTTAGGTTCTTGAAGGGGTGGCAGCTGCCAAGGTGGGGACGTGGTGGACCACCCCTCTACTGCTGTCCTCCAGGACCCCTAGTTCATACTTGCTGTCGTTTGGTAATGATTCTGCTGTTGTTTCAAAAATCTGTCCTCACTTACCCCCTCTCTTTTCCTTGGAGAGCTTACCCAGATTCATAGCCTCACTAGGTTCCCCAACCTTGACTTTGGTCCCACGATTCAACACTCAATGCCAATGCCCTGATATTTACTTGTAGATGTTCTGCTAACTTCAAATTAATAACATTACATAGTCTGACAGTCCCATCCCACCTTCAGATGTTCTCAACCTCATTCTGTGTTTCATTCTCCCAACACAAAAACTCAGAATAGCTTTTGTCTCCTCTCTCCTCTTTTTCCTATAATTAGACAGTTCCTTAGCCTCTTAGGTTCTTCGTTTGAGCTACCTCTTTGCTGAATTACTGTAACACTTTCTATCTAAACCAATAGGGTACTTATGTGAGCCCTTGTTTTATTAATTTCCATTTAAAAATAGCAGAATTTCGATATCGTGTGCCACTTAGCTCTGCCACATGAGAGCGTATCTAATAGCATAACAGCATATTGGCATTAGATGTGGCAGAAAGTGCGTTAACTAAGCCCCATTTACTCGACTTACTGGGCTAACTAATGTTTTCCATTCCTTCTTGCAAACATTTTCAGTGATATCTGTGGTCTGCTGAAGGCTCAATGTTTATTTCTATGTTTTCCAAGTGCCAGCTGTGTTCCTTAAAAAAAAAAACAAACCTGTTTATGCATGTTAAAAATACTTATTATTGTAAGTATGTGGACCAGTGAATCATGAGCCCCCAACGAAAAAAAAATGACTTGGTTTTTGGAAAACAAAGTTGAAT